>NW_027286592.1:150000-642647 GCF_022747635.1 Hetaerina americana | reverse complement strand
TACACTTTAATCCATAAAAATTTATAGCCGTACATTTACACATATAACTTAGTTTCGAAGAAGTACTGACCGTATAAGAAAAGGAATGCAACAAGTGGTGCTTAAAAGACCGCGATTTCCTACAATTGCAAACATATATATCAAATATCTAAATGAGTAATATTATATCTCGACTTAGGAGGAAATTGGGTACTCACGAAACACGCTGCCAGGATTAAAGGCCTCTTAGAAATTCGCGAACCAACTTGCAAATCTAGAATGAAAAAAGTTAACACGTCAACAGCTGGCGGAAGTTCACTCCCTTGATAAGAGTCTTGAGTCCGTTTTCTTTGCGATAGAGGGAGTCATTTTACAATAAAAATACACTGCATTACTATTTTCTGGGAAAATTATCTTTTTGGAAGAAAAAGGACTAAAAGGTCATAACACGCTAGTTCGTGGTCCTTGGTCGTAAGGTTTTTTGATAGAATCCCTTGATTAAATAGCAGTTTCTCCAGTATTCGCCTTTGGCTCAAAGAGTTCCAATTTGGGTCGCGATTTTGCTGAGAACCCTTGTCTGCTGGCGGTTTTGTTCGTGAGTACTCATTTTAATGTAAAGCGAAGATTGAACGTTATCTACTTGCATATTTCACAGCTTTAATTGCCTTCAAAAGTGATATCGTTCTTTCACGCAGCACGCTATGTTGTCCCATGTAACTTCAACTTCGTTTTAAGTTCATGGGAACATTAATAAGTAAATAATTAAAAGTTTAAGGATTAGGATTTATTAGGCCAAAGTTACAGTATGAAGAAACGAATTCTAACATGTCCATAATTTTATGAGTCACCGTATTATTTTCTTGCTCTGTACAGCTATCAAAACAAGTTCTTTTTCCAAATCAACTTGTAACTTAAAAACATATGATACTATGTGCATGTGGATGTAAGTGGTTTGACATATCAATATTATAAATGATGATAGGTATTGTGTTTGTAGCGTACTAATGAGGTGCGATTTTAGCAATTCCTTTGTTTTTTTGCGGCATATATTTCGTATGTTTGAACACTGATATTTAAACATGTTTTTGTATATATTTCACTTTCATTCGCATCTGTCGTTCGAGTACAATGGGAGAAGTATTGCATGAAACAAAACGTTCATGTTTTGGAATAAATACACGACATGACATAGTTATGAGGGCGGGATGTAAGTAACCAGTTCGAAATAAATAACGATGAATTTGTGAAACACAGTGTTCCTTCCTTTATTTGAATTGTATCTCTGCACACTGTCGTAAATTAACAACTCTCTCCATCTATTATTTTTACATTATTTTTTTATTGCTATTGTAAAAAGCTGGTGGCGGTGATAGAACTACTGTAGAGATACCCAAATATTATTAATGCACTGGCAAATAATCTGAACGATGAAGAACCTACGGTGAGATTTTTTTAAAATTGAAAAAGATTTCTACTTCAAAGCCAAGGCCCGATGACTACATAATGTGTATGTATTTAACCAAAATGATCGCAGCATATTTGAATACAATGTGAAAATGTTGCCCAAGTCAAGAGTCTACTGTTTACATACTATATCGATGTTTGTCAAGAAGGCAGAAACACGTACCATATAAAGAGACACCATCTGGCTCAGTGGGACTTCTAACTTGACCAGTAGAGTTCGTGGGTGGAAAGCAATATCTCTTTCTAATGAATTTCATGATAAATGCCAGTTCTTTCACATCAAAGTGCGAATATATATTTGTTTTTGTCATCCATAAATTTCAATTCAGTTTATCCTATTTTCTTCAATGCTTCTTATCTATCCCAATTGGATTTACTTGCAATATCAATGCCTTATCAGGTGTCCTTCTAGCCTATTGCTTCTACTATGGTCACCATGCACCCTTCCCTTACTCAGGCGAAGAATTCCTTACTGCTTGTTAATCCAAAGTAGAATAAACATAGGCCAAGAACATTCAAGCAATGAAATTTCCTCTCCTCTTCTAGGATGAGCTCGGCTTTTGTTTAGGTACATTACTACAATTTGCGTGTGGGCTTATGTGAAATGTATCCCACTAAATATCCAATCAAGTGCCCGACTGGCCTGTTTATTGTTTCCCGTTGCTTCTGTCAATGGGCACTTTCATTCCACGCTGTCCAGAATTTCGTCAATGCTTGTTTGTCCAGGTTATTTTCAATAGGAACCAGCACATTGAAAAATTCGAATTGACTCTTTGGCTTTTTCTGGGATGGCCAAGCTTTCTACCCTGTACAAAGTGACAGTCTGTGAATAGGTTTACGTAAACTGTTTCATGCCTGTCTTGATTCTTTCACATTTTGACAATCTGCTTTTGATACGAAGTGCTTGTTTGGTCCTATCTACTGTCACCTCTTTCAGATCTGGTCCTGGTGCATTTAATGTACTTCTTAGGGCTTGGTCAAATTCTTCTATGCTCATGGTTTGTGTAATTTCTTCATCTGGAACTGTTTGCTGTCATTCCAGGATATCGTGTCCTAATTGTGCTGTTTACAAGTCCTGGATGCAATTGTTCTGCTCTTATTTCTGTCTTATGCATTTCGTTGAATCGTAATGCTAATTGCTCCTCACCAATTATTCCTTCTTCCATTTTCTTACTCCAAGGTTATGAATATTTCTCCAGGTTATGGAGTGAGCGTTTTCAGTGTTTCTCCTAGATATATGTTCCTCTATTTTTCTACAATTGCCCTCAGTCCATTTCCTCTTCATTTCTCTTGTTCATTATTTACTAGAGCCTGAAAATCATTACATTGGCCTGTTTAATTTTACGTTTCACTATTTTCTGCATTATTCCAAGGGATCCGCGCTGAATTTTTCAAAATATCTGTATGTGGTTTCTGTGTACTTAATGCTGTAATTTTTTTTTTTGTATTCAGACTTTTCTATACGTGTGTATAAATGTTTTTTCGGCCCCTATTTGAGTTTATTTTACTTGCTACTGTTTTTTATTTAACATTTATAGATAAAAATGTATATATTGTACAATTTTTGTGACTCTTTTGTCAATAAATTAAACTTTACAAATTAATTAACTATAGTAATGATCAGTAATTGATGCTTTTGTGTCAGACATAACCTATACCTCAAATTGGAAGGCTGAAGTAGATATTTCTTTTCTAATGAACATAAAACTTCTTTATTAAACATCTCTCAGGAGAACTGTTCGAAATGCTGTCTCTCCCTTTGATATAACATAGAACCAGTTCTGTATCATTTGAGCATTGATGAAAAGTTTATTGTTATTTTTCCCATTGTCTTCTCACATTGACACAAGGCTTGCGATTGATGGATATACGTATCAGAAGGACAGAACATGTGTACTAATCATTCCAGAACAATTGTTGTGTTGCTGTCTTTATTTATTCACACACATCAATGGAGCATCGTATCAGTGTGTAAACTCAATTGACACGACCTGTTTTCTCCAGGGGAAACTCTTTTCAGGTGAAATTCGTATGATGAACCGTAAAAGTGACAACTGAAGCTGCAGGATGATAGTTCACTTTGCCTTATTGGGTTCCTTCGTCTGAAAATGAATAATAG
Source organism: Hetaerina americana (assembly GCF_022747635.1). Classification (NCBI taxonomy): domain Eukaryota; kingdom Metazoa; phylum Arthropoda; class Insecta; order Odonata; family Calopterygidae; genus Hetaerina; species Hetaerina americana. The sequence goes on along the minus strand of NW_027286592.1, from coordinate 639,085 downwards.
TTTATATTTCCTTGTCTAAGAAGTGAAAGCATTTCCCTATCTTCTCAACTGCATATGTTAATCAACAGATAGTGCATGTTAATTTGGTATGTGTGGCCATAAATATTGATTATGTATCCACTTATTACTTGAGAAGTTCCCTTATAACACTCTGTCTCCTAACGGAAAGGCTATTCACCATTGGCTAATATCCTTTTTGGACGGTGTGAAAGCAGTAATTTTCGTGCATACGAAGCTTCCAGTGACTAATGGAACTCCGACCCCTAGAGTAAAGAAAATGAAGGGTGGTTAGACTCCAGGCCGTTCCCTCGTATTAGCAGCAGGTGAAATTACAAAGTATTGAGTCGCTAAACTCCATCTGACAGAGTGGCTCCACTCTTTAGTTAGTGACAGCTTCCCTAGACGTGAAATGTCAGTTGAAAAACCATTCCTCGCATTCATCTCAACTGGAGACTAAACACTGGCGCTACACACTATTTGTGTGGAAGGCAGTGCATTTAAAAAGATTTCAATCAAAGCTAATATTACCACTGCATCCAAAAATAAGGGTGTTCAATAGATTTTGTCGAAATACCTTCCTCGGTAATTGCAATGCCTTTAGAGCTTATCAATTTTATTAACTTAATATGCTAAATTATAATACTCCCATTGCATTGCCCACCTCTCAGGCGTGACATTTCTACATTTTAGAAATCTATATATGTACGATATATAAATACACACACACGCATATATTGAAGCCCATGGCTTTCTTTTTACTTCTCAAAGATGTGCTAAGTGTTTTCCGCTTCCGTTGAAATGGATTATTGGGTTTTTGTCAATGAAACGCAAGAAACTCTGTTGCCGCACACCTTGTCCAACCACATCCCGGTACGCTTGCTATATATTTGTGACATTTTAGGCTCAGCTAGAAGTATGCCACGGTAATGTCTATAAATACATCTAAGGTGTATTCCACTGCTGATTCAGTTTCAGGCAATCCGTCAACCAGTACTCAAATTAGTTGATTTGTTACTTCAAGTGAAAGATCGTATATATGTTGTTTAATTACAGAGTAAATTAGTTCCTCATCATATGTATTGCATATTGTCACTTTGTCCATTGGGCATTTCTCTGCTGTTAATTGTAAATGGTCATAGGAAGAGTTCAATGATTGGTAACTGTCGAATATGTTTCAAGGCTTGGTTCTTTGATTTTTTACAATTTAATCTCTGTATGTACATGCACATTAGTGCAAATAATACCAATTTGCCAATTTTAATGTCATTCCTCTGCCAAAGTAAGGTTTAATGTAGTGTTGATTTCTGATAAAAAATAAGATCTTATGCACATACTGCAATTGTGGTTTAGAAATAGTAAATTAATAAATAATTTAAATAAATTAATAATAATCCAATGCCCCTCTATCAAAGAAAACCAAAGCCATTTTGTGTTTTAAAAAGGATGGAAATATTTGGAGAGGACTATATTGGTTTCAATTTGTCAAGACAGGAACTCATTTGTGCAATATGCTAAAACAATAATTTAAATAGAACTAAACAATCTAATGGCATTGAATTGCCATCCATGAGAAATAGCAAGTGTTTTGGTATATCTGGGTTCTACTCATGCTTTGTAATATCCACCTCCTTTCCTAAATCAATTGCAGTGAATGAGAAGATAGAGTCAACGGAGAATATCTTCCTCCTGAAATCCAGGCACCTGTGCACCTCCAATCAATTGAACGCCTTTCCTCCGCTTCACTCAACAGCACCAATGGAAGCGCACCAAGCCAACGACTCTGTCTCCACAGAAGAGCGACTGTTCTCTGCATTATTCATTGGATCCCAATTGTCGGAGTGCGAGGGATTGTTGGGTGAGGTGGAGGACGTGGACGCGAGGGGCGTGCGGGGACGGACGGCGCTCCACGTGGCGGTCCGTGCGGGGAAGGACGATTGGGTGGAGAGACTGCTGGGGATGGGAGCGGACCCCAGGCTGAGGGTCGCAGAGGGTGATGACGTGCTGCAGGTAGCCGAAGAGATGAGCGCCAACAGGACTGATGACGACAATCATAGAGCTAGAATGAAGATCCTGATGCTGGTGCGAGTGGTGCACCAACACAACACTGCACGAACTCCAGTTCAATCTGTTCCAATGGCTCCATGTAGCTGCAACACTCCAAGTGAGGTTCCATCACTCCAAACTGAAATGTCAGGTCAGATTACCGCTTTGAAAGAACTGATTCTTGGTATCTCGAGGGAAATTGGATCACTGAAGGAGACTGTTGTGGAGTTGAAGAGGGAATTGAAGTCGAGGGACACTCTGTTGATTGCTTTGGAGTCCGGAGTGACGTCTCTCGTTGATAAGAGCGCCTCTCTGGAGAGAGTGGTGCGGGGTTGGGAGGCACGGGAGGGCATGGCCGGAGCAGGAGCGGCAGTCAATGAAGGGGAGCGAGTCAATGCAGGGGAGAGGGATTGCATCGAGGCGATGATGTGCGTTACGACCATCTTGCATGCAGACGACAGAAAGAAGTCCTGTGTTCGGCGTATTTATCGAAGGCTCCAATCGGAGAGTCCCCTGACGGCTGCCATTTTGAGATTCATTGTGAAGCAGTCTGGGGTCTCCCTTCACATCGACTGCTCCTCTAACACAATAGAGAGGATGAAGGGAAGGGTGATTAACTACGATGGAGAGGAGAAGGACGGGTATAAGTACCTCTCATTTGTAGATTATTCAGAAATGAGGGCGTATGTTGCGGGAGGGAAGATTGGGGGAAGTGAATGGGAAGAGAAACGTGTTGCTGCCCGTCTTGTTTGTGCTTTGTTTCAGTTGGCCTTGAACATTGCCTTTAATAACAAAGGTCGACCGTACGCAGAGAGGGACACTCCTAACAGACGACATTTTAAGGAAGTACTTGGGCAAGCAGAGATAGAGATGAAATGGAAGAGGCATATTGATTTTTTTACTCATCCAGCGATAGTGATGGAGGAGGAGAAGGCCAGGGAGATAAATTTCGTAACATTAATCACTTCTAAGATCGTACAATTTGGATTGAATTCTAGAGAGATTGCAGAACATCGCCGTAGACTCCCTCTCCTCTTTGAATACGTAGAGGGTCACGTGATGGCGGCTCTCGAGTCCACGGTGCGTACTCATCCTTCTATTTACTTAAATTAGCACCAATATTGAATTTCCTCTGTTTTAATTATTAATTTAGTCTTGAGTAAACTTTAATTTTCAGTTGGCAATGGCAATTTGCCTCTGAACGATTGTTTATTGAAAAATTAGTTTGATAATACAATAATTTCTTTTTTGATTCTTTTTTTAAACTGAAGTAATGTGAATGTGCATTTTTCTGCTTTTCCCCCAAGGTTGACCAATCAAAGAGTTAAATGTTGCATAGAATATTGTCAGCCTTTGAATTTTTTTCCGTTATATTCCCATCAATTCTCTTCTGTGTTACGGTGTGGTCAACTTGAATGAGTTGAAAAAGGGTTTTTAAAATATTTGAACCAATTATTTGGAGGAATCTAATGAAATACTCATATATATATAATTTGGAATGCCTTTTATTTCTAATACTCAATCATCTTAATGTCAATCTCAATTTATGCTTTTTAATTCAAACTCTGTGGGGGAGATTTATGACTTGTGAAAGCAGTTGTGGATCGTATATCCTAATTGTGTTTAACTTCCAATATTGGTTGTCATTTATGCAAGATATTTGAGAACACATTTCATATTGCATTTCTTGCAAATGAAAATTGCATTTTTTGGATCAAAGTGGAGTTTTAATGAGGACTGTATAAAGAACACGTGGGCCTTAATTAGAATGGTTTTAGTTATCCTATCCATTGGTTTCTCTTGCCTCTCGAGTGCACTTCAATTGATGTTAGAATGGTTGTGATCAATACTTATATCGTATAATCGAAGCATATTGTCCCTATTAGATTTTGTTTCTTTCGCCTTTTGACAGGATGAATCGTCTTAAACAAGGTTTTTATGTTCCATGGTGTGTGTATTGCAGCAACCATAGAGGAGAGATAACATTTGCGAATAGCAACGATGGACTCATCCGTGATTGTATATTTCACTCTCATCGTCTCATCCGATGCAATCCTCTCTGTTTAATCTCTGTGGCGATGCATTTGAATTGTCATTTAACTAATCACATATGTAATCATTTAATACCTGCAATAAGAATGGGATAAATATACTGTTTTCACACAATCACTGTATCAATTATTTTCATTTACATTTAGCAACAGTTTTCTACACAATACAGATGTGAAGAGTAAAAAAGGGCCTTTGTAAAAGGAATAAATGTATCAATTTATATGAAAATAAGATTGTAGTGCTGCCTTGGCTATCTTTTTAAGTTTTATGATGGTTTTATCCTTAATATTGTGGTAAAAATATGAAAAGAACTCCCCATCATCAGTAAAATAAATTAATTTCATGTGGTAGTCATTCGCGTAAGACGTGTTTCGTGATTTTTACTAAATTGGAAAAAGGGAGCAGAATTGTTCGGTAATTCGCTTCTTGTGTTTTTGGATGGGAAGAAATGTGAGGAGATGGAAGCACAGTTGGATGCTGTTGGATGGGGACACTTCACTTAGCGCCATCTATGACCACGGTTAGATATTGGTTCAACGAATTTAAACGTGGGCGAACATCTGTTTTTGATGAGGAGTGATCAGGACGCCAGACGGCAGACGTGGTTATACCGAGGAAATCACTCAAAAAGTCAATGCCATGATTCTCGCTGATTGACGAACGAAAGTGCGCATTAAGTAGCAGAGGCCGTGAGAGGCGTGTCAACCGGAACGGCAATTAATATTTTATTACATAATAAGTTGGCTAAAGCCCGATGGGTGCCATAATTGTTCACAGTGGACAACAAGCTGATCCGGTTGTCAACTTCGAAGCAGTGTTTGCAGCAATTTAAGCGAGATCCAAAGGTGTTTTTTGCATTGACTTATCACTTTTTATGAAACCTGGATTCATCATTGCACACCAGAAACCAAGCAACAATCAAAACAATGGATTTCTCCCGGTGAATCTGCTCCAAAGAAAGCGAAGATGGTCTGATTGGCCGGAAAGGTCATGGCGATTGTTTTTTGGGATGCAAGTGGGGTCATCCTCATGGATTTAATTAGAAATAGGAAGAACGATCCCTGGGAAATACTACAGTGAGTTATTAGACCGCTTTGACAAACAATTGAAGCAGACACAGATACATTTCGGGAAAAAGAAGGTTCTGTTTCACCACGATAAAGCACCAGCACATTCATCCGGAGTTGTCGTCACCAAACTACATGAGCTACTTCATGAATTGCTGCCGTACACCCCCCGTATTCACCCGATCTGGCTGCCTGTGACTTTTTCTTATTCCCTAATGTGAAGAAATGGCTCGAGGGAGGGGGGGGGGGGGAAATTAATCTCAAACGAGGACGCTGAGCATCGTCATCAGGATATGGTGCTGCACAGCATCAAAACCATGTTCGTGAGATATTAAATCTTTGTTGGGGAAGTGTGGAGTTTCCTTTCCACCCCCAACAGTCCAATCCCAACATAATAGCTGATGAAGTCCTCGGTAGTATCTTGAACCAATGATTACATTTCCAAAGCCCTAGATCACTTCAATCACATAAATATATTTATCCCAGTGTTACCTCCTCCCAAAAATACACAAACCTAACGTCCACCGTCTCCGTATAGTTTCCAGTGTCAACTCTCCCATCAGAAGAATCCCCGCATTCCTTGACCTTCAACCTCTCGTACTGTCCTTCACGAAAGGCACAAATTACTTCCTCCACCATTGTCTCCATTCCCTCCACCTCCAACCTACAAATGGCCACCATCGATGTTACTTCCTTCTAATCTCAGTGAAGAAGATTTACCCTCCATTGCACCTCAACGATACGCTAATCTCTTCTAAGGCCATCTGGGAGTGCTTTCCTTGAATAGAAACCCCACCAACTTCTTTTCTGGGTCCGCTAATGTGATATTATCTATCAAAAAGAGAGAATAACAGATTTCTAAGTTTAAAAAACCCAGGTCTTCCATTTATTTACCATTTAAAACAATAAAATGGCAAGTACAAAGACTCCAAACATTTCCTTAGAACATGGCTTGCTTCCTCTTCAGGATTACAAGTATTTGAGAAGTGATTGGAATATTCAATGCACCATTCCATTCAGATTGGAACAATTTAAGTTTAATTATATCTTCAGCATAGCAAGGAGGATTAATAATTATGATATACATTTGTATTCATGTTAATTTAGATAATGAGTATTTGCAACGTGCCTGATATGATTAACAATCATAGATGTCAAATATTCCGAGTATTAAAATCATTGTATGATAATACAAAATAACTAAAAGCCACACCATACTGCGATAATTGTGTACAATAGCTGACAGTGATGCTTCCCATAAAATTACAGCTCTTTATAATTAATGGTTTCTGGCGTAACTTTATGGAATCGATTCATTATAAATAAATGAAAGGACTAACTTTGTAGTTAGTTCCACACGAAAACGATTTATTCACACGACCCGAGTTTCGAAGTAAAACTTCATCATCAGGTGAGCTGTCTACATTTGCAGCCCTTCTTATATATACAGCCAGGGCGGGGGTGGGGTGGAGATAATCAGGAAGGTTTGGGAGGGGTAAAGTCAGGATTGGTTTGCGTGCCGGAGGGGAGGGCAGTTTGGCGTCCCCTCCGCGATGTTGGTGGAATGTGGAGCGGGAGGGAGAAGTCTACATTGTAGAGCTCTCGTGAGTCAGCGGATTAGAGAGGGTTAGATGAAGGGGGGGAGGGGGCGGTGACATCGGCCACCGTGAGGATTGGGACTTAAAGGAGGGGAGAGTGGGAGGCATACAGAAATTCAATAACAATATTTTCATTTAAACAAACACTATTTAAAATTTCTAAATGTTCTAAGGCGTCTAATCTATAGCCTTTGCTTTCAACATGTAAAATTTCTAAATCAAAATCACTTTTATGGTTATTATCAATCAAATGCTTTGCGAATTGAGAGTTCATCTTTTTATTTCTTGCACATGCTTGATGCGCCATCACTCGTTCTTGGAATTTCCTCCCTGTCTGTCCGATGTATATTGCCCCGCAATCGCACTTTAGCTTATATACTCCACTCTTTTCCTCATATGGGATTCTGTCCTTTGTGTGGGAGAGCTGGCCCCTGAGGCTTGATTTGTTATAATGGGCTATCTTAATTCTACATTTTGGAAGTTTCTGACATACTTTTTGTGAAAAATCGTCTAAATAAAGGATTCTGCGCCACTTGGCTGCGGGGTCCTGTGGCGGTTCAGTACTGTAAACATCTTTCAATGCCATTTTATTCAGTTTTTTGCGGTATAGTTTCTCTACTAGCTCCTCATCATAGCCGTCGTTTCTTGCAATCAATTTAATCGTGTTAAGTTCTTTTTTGACGTTGTTTTGCGACACTGGGACGTTCACCAACCGGTGTATCATTGAATGGAAGGCGGAGAGTTTTTGCGGGAAGCAATGTCTTGACTTGAAATGGATAACTTGATCTGTGTATCAGTTTTTCCGTAAGATAGCGAAATCAAGCCGGTTGTTTAATTTTGAAATTTTTAAATCAAGAAAATTCAGTGTATTATTTTCTTCCACTTCACAGGTGAATTTTAGGTTTTCGTTCAAAGAATTTAAATGTGTAAGAAATAGCTGAATTTGCCTTTTGGAGCCAGAGGAGCAGTCGATGTGAACAGAGACCCAAGACTGCTTCACAATGAATCTTATAATGACAGCCGTCAGGGGACTCTCCGATTGGACCCTTCGATAAATACGCCGAACAAAGGACTTCCTTTCTAAGTTTTCATCCAAGATGGTCGTAATGCCCATCATCGCCTCGATGTAATCCCTCTCCCCTTCAGCGACACGCTCCCCTTCATTGACCGCCACTGCTGCTACCCTCCCCACCCACCCATGCATCGCCCCCTCCAGGGATGATGATCATCCCTGAAGACGATTCACGAGTCGGGCATCGAAACGTCGGCCAAAATGGAACCCCTGACCGGGTGGAAGACCCGAGAGAACTTCATTAAATACATAATCTTCTTTGAGAGGTAATTAGCGTGGGAACGAGGTGAGGGGGCATTAAGGGGATGTGGGGAACAGATATCATAAGCGGACATGTATTACATGGGGGGTGGTTGTAGGAAGGGGAAATTGGAGGAAAGTTGTCAGTGAAGGGCGCTAAAGGACTTGTATAATTTTATTTCTGTTGTAATTAATTTATAATAATGACAGAAAAGGGTTTTAATGACATAATAATAATAATAAAAGAATAATAATTACGTATAAACAAAAGCCCATCAAGTGTATTAAATACCACAAGTGATAATTGTCACCCCATGCCATACTCCTCTTCCTAACACTGACCATCCGGACTCTCTGTCCATCCGTCCCCCCTCACAACTGGTTTCTCTGGTGGCTTTTGATGCTCTTATTCGTTGATATTTTTCCTCAATAGGAAGTACCCCGTTCCCCTCCTCTTCAACCAAAATATTCCCCACAGCCTTCTGATACTTCTTGACTCCCTTTGTTCTGAATGCTTCCAAATTCCATTTACTTCGCCATGTGCCATGTTTTTTCTTTTTCAATTGGATGCTAAGCAATTTAGTCCTTACTTGGCATCTGTTCCTACGGTACGGTGCTAATCACACATGCAAACTTGCATATATTAGACTGGAATAATGACTCATCTAAATACGCCCCGAGCAAATAGTTGTAATAGATGGAGTATCATCGTGTTTGAGTAAATGTCGGCAAATATATTCAAATACATATAAACAGTAATCAACCCCGAAAGGTCATTTTGGTGGTTGATGGAAAAGTTATCCCAAGACAAAGTCCGACGGTGTGTTAAGTTCACACATCAGGGAAGGGCGGCCAGTTCCTTTCCCTGGGTTTCCCTATGGTTTCCCTAAATCACCTGGTACCCGAAGAATAGATTAGTTTCGGTGGAGCTGCAGATGCCCGAGTGCCATGCCAGGGAATCGAACCCAGGCCCCTCCGATTAGCAGTCCAACGCTCTGGACTACCGCGACCCACAAACACATACACATAATAATTTACTTCTGTCGACGTTGACAGTTCTTATATATGCTTCAATCCTAATTTCCCTCTGAGAAATGTGGTATCGCCACGAATAATTAGGATTGCATGTGATATTCTTGCAGGATTTGCATCAAGATTTATTTTCAATGAACCCTCAAATGAAGGATTTTATAAACTGTTTCAGAATCAAAGACATTTTCCCAGAATGAAGAGCAACCAAAATTAACAGTCATGATTATGTTGGGAAAAAATAAAGATATCCTTTCCCAATTACATTTTAAATTTGATTTCTCCATTGTCTGATAATCCTTCCAATGATAAGGATTTGAAAATTTAATATTTTACACAAACAATACTGTTAGCAATATTTAAATTAAACATATTTAATGTTTCTAAAATCTCAGCAAGATTGAATATTATTAATAACATTTAAAATATTACTTAATTTAAAATTGCTCATTCCTTTTTGGTAATTAATTCATTTTACATTTTCAATTCTATAATCGCGTTTTAGACTTGAAGCTCCGTTCTAAAAGTTCAATTTTTGAGTGATATAATTCGAAATAATTGTTTAAATATAGGCTTGCATTGCAGGCCAGGCACCAGTACACAATATCCCTCCTTTGACCTTGTAGTGAGCACTACTGACATCTTATTTTAATCCTGGACTTCTTCCCGGTCGCCCGTTTTCTTCTCTAACAACTGCCTTCCGACGGAAACTTCCCAACTTGAAATGGCACCATCTCATCCAAAACTCAATACTCCTTCTTTGTCCAGGTGTTCAACTTAAATTTCTAAATTATCTTCAATTAAAAACGGCATATCCCTAGGAAACCAATGACATTAAGAGGTTCTATACAAGGCTTTTTTACTTCTATTTCTCGAGAAAGAAATCTAACCAAGGACATTACATAGGGTGGATGTGGCCTTTTGCCCTGGCTACTGTTATAACGAAACAAAAAAAAGGATGACACAACAATGATTCAAGAGAAATGAGATATGAAGATCATACCAAGAAAAGAAGAGGAACAGAAGGTCATGATGGCGAACCATAAATGCAAAGAACTTGCTTATCTCATAAGGGTGGGCTTGATGGAATTATCTTCCTTAGTAAGTGCCATTCCACGTAGCCACAAAAAAAGTAATGAGACGACTCATTTTCTAAAAGCCTAAGAGGACTCGTAGGTCTCAAGACGGGAGTCGGCGTCCGGCAGTTGCTAACATATCTCATTCTGCAGTTGCAAGTCGGAGCGACAGGTTCCTCAGAGGCCTTCCCTTCCGGCAGGGTGTTTCGTGAGTACTTAATTTACTTCTCGCAAGTTAATATTTAACGTTAACTAGTCATTCATTAGCATATTTGGTAGAATTATTTGCATTTATAGAAAAAACGGTCTTTCGTTCGAACTTCACGGGTCGGGATAACATTTCCTCTTCAGTCCTTCCAAAATACGCAAACACTCAAAACCACCAGCTAACAGAGACATGCTCCTACAAGTATACCTAACATCTTGGCAATGTTTAATTTTGTTCCGACTTGTTATTTCAAGGTTATATATCTAAGGTTGTATGTCTAAAGTGACTTCTTACTGTAATAATTTCTGATTATTCGGGTAATTAATGAGTATTGGTTTATATCTGTACTGGAATCTATTTCTCACTTATTTTATCTTTGTTTCGTCTGATTTATGTAAGTAGTATGGGGCCGTTATAATTTCTTTAGTGATATCGTTAAAATCGTAGTTTCTGAACATTTAAGTCTTGCTGTTTCTCTTCGTATGTCATGTGGCTGCCTGTCTAAATTCCAAGTGTTATCTGAATTGGTTGTTAGTGTTTTATTCTTGTATTCTGGTAATTCTATATATATGTATAGTCTCGTAGTCCGTTCAAATTTGCCATGTTGTATTGGTGTATTTTAACTCGACGAGAATAGCCGTAAGGTCTCTGCTTCCGTCTCTTATTTGAATGTTAGTAAAGATTTCGGGCATAGAAGTCGAAAATAAAGCTAGTATGCTTTGGCCCCGTGTTGGTGATTTAGCGATTTGTTCTAATGGGTGTTTTGTGAATATATGGAGGAGTTCTAGGCACCGATCTCGGTTTTTGGCAGATTTTCCTACGCGCTACGTGTCCCAGTCAATTGACGGTAGATTTGTGTCAACGGCCTTTATAACAATATTGTTGCAATGTCTGCTGCTGAAATTGGATATTTGTTTGTCGAGCTTGTGTACGACATCTGTGCAAGAATCTGGGTGTCTATTAATAAAACAAACGGATAGGCTTCTTCCGTTGTATTACTTAATGCTGCACCAAACGCTTTCTATGTCAGTTACGTCGCATTCGTATCGTTGGCTACTTCCATGTGACTTAACCGCAATGAATACTCCCCCACCCAATCTATTCGGCCTCTCCCTTCTGTAAGTTGTGAAACCGTTTGGAAAAACCTCGTTGTTTGGTTCATCTCACGTGAGCCAACTTTCCGCACCAGCTACTATGTCCGAGTTTGTACTGACAAAAATGTGATCAATGTGCGATATTTTTTATTATTTTAAGCAAAAAACTATCTTTAACTTCATAGTGTTTCACTATATTGCCAATAATACCGACCTACAGATGTTAATGCAATTTCTCCGCCATAGTTAGGTTAACTACAGTATTCATTTGAAATTCGATCTTCATTCTGATTCAATCAATAACTTTAAGCTCTGCTAAACTTCGCTGCCCTTCTGTTTAATCTGATAGGCAAACTACGCGCAAGTGAGAAAAACAAGGACGAAGTCTGTAGTAATTACTGATGTAACACAGAACTTCCAAAGTTACGTTTCTCTAGTGCAAAATTAATGACGCTAAAATATTGGTATCTTCATTTAAACATTCTAAAATAACGACGGCTTACCTTCGAGAGTAAATTAGTTATTTACGCTTCACGGCGGATAAACGTCATTTTCATTACGATATACAATTATTCCGAATAATTGGTATTTCTCAATATTCTGCAAGAGTATATCAACCGAGAGAAAACGATTAAAACGGGAACAAATTCAGATAGAATAATAATAATAAACAAATACATGGAATTCGGAAACAGCCGTGAATGAAAATTGCCCACGGATTGATAGCCCACTACTGTGTCAAGAGGGTTGCAGACTACGGACTTTTCCATAAAGCCAACACGAACATTTATTTTCGAAGCAAAGGGCTACATCTCATATATCAGTGGCTTTATATCGCCATGATTGTTTCTTTAATAAACCCAGTAATCTTATTTGTAATGAACAAAAATCACGTAAATTATTCTTCAACGTAGAATATGATACAGGGCCCTCCGAATAACACTAAACTGAAAATAGTCCAAGCGGTCAGGCGTGTTTTTAAGCGGAATTATGAAGATTTTGACCATAACTCCCAAAAGAGCACAATTTCTTACTGGACAATAGACGGTTTAGTTATATGAAAGTGTGTATAATGTGATTACGGTGACAAACTCAAGCGAAATGCATTTACTGGTTTAGAAGAGTTAGCCCTTTGCATCGAGAATGCAACTTGTGTGTGTTGGTGGCAGTGAAAAAGGAGGAATATCTGTTAATTCAATTAATCATGGTATTAATTACCCTCTGTACACGTTAATTTAAATATTATTTTCAAAATCTATTTTCCGAAGTAGTCATTTTTCATGATTTGGGTATAAATGATTCAATATCTGGATTAATAAATTTAGACGATTCGTAATTCCAATAGGCACGTTTAGAGCGATGAATGTCTAAAGAGGAATATCAGGTTCAAGTGTTATATTATGTCGATTCAAATATCTAATCCTGGAAATAAACTGATGAATATTTAATTCCGCTACCTTGGTTTTTAATAATATTCTCCGGCGCCAGTGAATTTTAATATCTATAGTAGCCTTTGGCCTTGTGAATAATGATTCCTCGTAATCGTATTGTTTCGGCTAAGTGAATAGGCACTCTAAAAAGGAAGATAAGTCCATCTATTCCGCCGTTATGAGATAAGTGCCTTCTTTGCATCTACGCTTTGTCCTCTCCTTATGTTCCTCTTCTTAGCTCGATAAGATATCCCTATCTTATTTCTCTGGAACCATTCGCGTATCATTCTTTCTTTGTTTTGTAATAACAGTTGCGAGGGAAAAAGGCCTCTCCACCATCTTTATTTTCTCATTAGATTTCTCTCTTGAGATACGGAAGTAAAAATTCTTCAATATAACACCAAGTAATTTTTTCCAAGACCTGAAATTTTACAGAATTAGGACACATAAAACATTCTTTATATGGCACCCGGGAGAAAATACATCCCCCCACGCATAATGTGAGCTCCCATAACTCCCTACTGTCTCCAGATTCTTGGAACTCGAACTTATCTGCAGACAATTAAACAGATCTCTGGCCCCTAGAACTTGACGGTATATTTAGAACGTTCTTCTAAGTGAGTAGTCGCAGATCATCGTCATTACCAGCATCTAAATACTAAGATCGGTTAACGGCATTCGAAGTTGATGAAGAGGTAACTATTATGAGGTAAAAGTAGTGAAACGGTGTATTGGTGCTCTACAATGTTCTTGCGTGTTCTATTTAATCTGTGATTAATCACTATTTATAACAATGATCGAAAAATGAGAAAACATTTTCCGTTCCATTGGCTTAGCACATCCACAATGGGGCAGAATCGGCAATGCAACAGTTGGTACTGCATCCAACAACCAACACAGAAGAAACAACAACGGTTGCTAGGTAGCTTGATGTATCAATGTTTTGGAAGCACTCACGAGAGCAATATAACATTTGGACGGCATAATAGGATTCAAGGACTCCTTCTTCCCACGGACAATACGGGATAGCAACTGCAGGGTTAAAGAAAGCAAAAATTCCACTTGCCACCCTCAGCGTCTAAAAATAATTAGTTCTAATTAAATGCATGCTCTTCTGCTAACCTTATGTGTTTTGTTATAATAACCCATTCTTTCCGAATGACCTCATTCGTGTTCTGTTCATCTGTTTTTAAGTCTTCCTTTCAATCCCTCGCCCCTCTCCGCGGGGGGAAATTCCTGCTACCTGCAACGTTGGGTCGTGTCCCCTGCCTTTTACAGACTCTTTGGGGGGTAGAGTATTTTATGGTGCATTTTCTTGTGGTAGTGATGTTTCAATTTCTAGCTTGTTGTGTCCCGGCTTCCGTGTTGTAGGATGGCTTTCGTGCTGCATCCTGGGGTGCAGTTTTTTAGTTGTTTTGCGGTATATGTGTGTGGATGTAGGGATTTTTGCATGAGTGTCTGCGCTGCTGTGGGTGTAATTTTCCGTGGTTTTTATGCATGGGATATTTTTCCTTTTCACGGTTGGTGACCTAAGACCCCCCGCCACACGCCCTTGCGGCGGCTTGATGGGTATTATGTAGATGTAGAATAGAACGCAAATAAAATAGATAACACGTAAAAGGACACTCACATTGTAGATTGTTTAAGCTTTTGGCCTTCTTCGCGTGAGTCTGGAAGTTATCGAAAGGAATCTATCGAGTCTGAGGGGTCGTGCAGGGTATTCTGGGAAGGGAAGTAAAGGAGGGGATGGGTGTGGAAATTTTTGAGCATCGGAGAACTAGTATATTTTGGGATTAGCAGGTTCCCACCTTTATATTGGTGGCTATATTTGTACTAATTCTCGGATGCTTAGGGAGAAATACAACAGGATTAGCACAGATTGTTCGATCGGATAGAAAAGGGTAATGTAGAGTGTAAAGGGCCTATGTTTGCACGTCAGAAGATAGATAATCTTCTTTGAGGGGCAATGAGCGTGGTAGGTGGTGGCACGGAAATGCACACCATCACGAGCAGATTTCATAAGCAGATATATTTTACGTGGGGGACGGTTGCAGTTAGGGGAAATGCGAGGAAATTTGTCAGTGAGGGGCGCTGAAGGACTTAGGATTTTATTTTTATTACAATAAAATTATAATAATGACTAAAGTGCGTTGTAATAATATAATTATTAGGTATGAACAAAAACCCTTCGTCTATGTAAGACACCACAGATGATAATGGTCACCCCATGCCATACACCTCTGCCTAACACTGCCCATCCGGACTCTGTCCATCCGTCCCCCCTCACAACTGGATTATCTTGTGGCTTTTGATGCTATCATTCGTTGACATTTTTCCTCAATAGGAAGTGCCCCACCCCCCCTCCTCATTAACGATAATTTTCCCCACGGCCTGCTGTTACTCCTTTCTCCCTGCACTCTGAATGCTTCCAAATTCCATTTACTTCGCCATCTTCCCTGTTTGATCTTTTTTCAATCGGATGCTGACCAACTATGTCCTGACTTATCATCTAGTCTTAGGAATCTGAGCTAATTAAACACGCGTGCTTGCATTTATTAGACTAGATTAATAACTCATCTAAATAGGCCCCGAGCAAAAAGTCGTAATTGATGGAGTATCATCGTGTTTGAGTATATTTGGGCAAATATATTCATATACAAATAAACAGTAATCAATCCGAAAGGTCGTTTTGGTGGTCGATGGGAAAGTTCTCCCAAGACAAAGTCCGACGGCGTGTTAAATTCACACATCAGGGCAGGGGGGCCAGTTCCTTTTCCTTGACCGGCTATGGTTTTATGAGGGTCATCTGGCACCCGAAGAAAAGCATAGCTTGGAGCTGCAGGTGCCCGAGTGCCATGCATGGGAATCAAACCCAGGCCCCTCCGATGAGCTGTCCAACGCTCATGACTAACGCGACCCACAAACACATATACATAATAATTACTTGTGTCAACGTTGATAGTCTTATTATACTTTAATCCTAATTTACCCCTGAGAAATGTGGTAACGCTACAAATAATTAGGATTGCATGTGATTTTCTTGCAGTTTTGAATTAAGATATAATTTCAATGAACCCTCAAATGAAGGAATTTTTTAAACCGTTTTAGAATCCAAGACATTTTACCAGAATGAATAGCAACACAAATGAACGGCCATGATTATGTGAGGAAAAAATAAAGAGGCCATTCCCCAATTACATTCTAAATTTGATTTGTCCAGTCTGAAAATCCTGCCAGTGATAAGAATTTGAAAATTGATATCTTACACTAATAATACTATTAGCAATAGCTTACTTGAACGTATTTAATGTTTCTAAAATCTCAGCAAGATTGAAAAGCATTAATAAAATAAAAAAATGACTACAGTTTAGAATGCAAAATCCTTTTTGGTAAAAACTTGTTCATCTTATATTTTATATTTTCACTTTTATATTCGCGTTTTAGAGTCGAAGCTCCGTTCTAAAAGTTCAGTTTTTTTGTGACGTAATTCCAAACAATCCTCGATCCTATTTGAGGCCTGGACTTCTTCCCGGTCGCAGGTTTTCTTCTCTAAAAACTGCCTTCCGACGGAAACTTCCTTACTCGAAATTGCATAATCACTTCCAAAACTCCATTCCCATTTTCCGCCAAGGTGTTCAACTAAATTCTCTATATTATCTTCTATTAAAAAAGGCGTTCTATCTTGGAAACCATGATATTAGGAGTTTATATAGAAGGCTTTCTTACTTCTATTTCTCGAGAAAGAAATCTAACAAATGAGGCAAAAGGCGGTAATGAGGCCTTTTGCCCTAGCAACTGTAATGACGAAACATATGGAGAAAGGAAGATACACGAATGGTTCCAAAGAAATGAGATATGGAGATCATACCAAGAAAAGACGAGGGACAGAAGGTGATGACGAATAATAAATGCAAAGAACTTGCTTATCTCATAACGGTGGGCTTGATGGAATTATCTTCTTCGTAAGTGCCTTTCCACGTAGCCAAAAAACGTTTACGAAGAATCATTTTCTAAAAGCCCAAGTGGACTCACAGGTCTCAAGACGAGAGTGTGGGCTTCCGACAGTTGCTCATGCATTATCTGCTCTCATTCTACATATGTAAGTTGGAGTGGCAAGTTCCCCCGAGTCCGCTTCACTTCTGGTGTTTTTTTCGTAAGTACTCAAGTTTACTTCTCCCAAGTCAATATTTAATGTTAACTAGTCATTTATTAGCATATTTGGTATAATTATTTACATTTATAGGAAAAAAAGGTCTTTCGTTCTAACTTAACGGGACGGTATAACCTTTTCTCTTCAGTCCTGCCAAAATACGCAATCACTCCAACTACCAGCAAACATA
Source organism: Hetaerina americana (assembly GCF_022747635.1). Taxonomy (NCBI): domain Eukaryota; kingdom Metazoa; phylum Arthropoda; class Insecta; order Odonata; family Calopterygidae; genus Hetaerina; species Hetaerina americana. Next base: position 621,836 of record NW_027286592.1, on the reverse strand, counting down.
GACAAGCAACTACAAGTATATCTATCATCTTTGCAATGTTTAATTTTGTTCCGAATTGTAGATTCAAGGTTTTTTGATATGTCTGAAGTGACCTTTCTGGTTCTATCAATTACGATTTCTGATTGTTTGGGGAAAGAATGAGTATTTGTTTATTCTGTCCTGGTATCTATTTCTTCCTTAATTTATCTTTATGTGGTCTGATTTACCTAAGTAGTCTGCGGCCGTTTTAATTCCTTTAGTGACATCGTCAAACTCCTTTGTCCTGAACCTTTCTAAAAGTCTGAGCCTTCTCTTCTTATCTTGAGTGGCTCCCAGCCTAAATCCCCTAAAATAACTGTCACGGTAGTGTTCTTATTATAAGAATGTTCAATGAGCATGGCGGTTTTTTTCTGGACTTGATCTGATTCCTTTTGCCAGATTTTTTTCCTAGGGATCCCGAATATTTGCGGCACATTACAAATGAGGTCTAACTAGAGTACCCGTACTATTATTCCCTGCTTGGTCAATATCATATGTCTACAACGTATTCCCCGGGTTTGTGGATTATCGTTTGGGCCGTTTCTGTTTTTATTGTAGACGCTCTGGGAAAAATTAAAAAAAAGTGTACTGCTGTGCGCATAATAATTTTCGTCTTGACAACGACATTGTTTTAGTCTCTGTTGGGATGTGTTCAAATAAACCTAAACTTTATGAAATATGACCGTGGCCTTTTTAATGCAGATCTGACTTGTCTGTACTAACCTCCAGGTTCCTTAATGTCGCATATGAGTTTCGATGAGATGCTAGTCTTCCTTTTTTTACGAAAATATTTAAGATATAGTTCCAATGGTCTCTAAAGTGGTTGTCAAGTTTTTAATCTTTTATTCTGGTAATTCTATTTTTATTATTCTCGTAGTCCGTTACAATTTTCCTATTTGTAGGGATATTTTAAACTTGTCTTTAATAACTTTGACGAACTCAAGTTTTTAATTCGGCAAGCATAGGCTTGTCGTCATTTATTCCGTCCATTATTTCAATGCTTGTAATAATTTCGGGCTTCGAAGTCGCTAGAAGATATCTAGTATGCTGTTCCCCATGCTGGTGATTTTACAATTTGTTCTAAGCTTCCACCGTTGTAGCCCTTAATGCTGCACCAAATAATTTCTATGTCATTTACGTCGCATTCTTACCGTTTGCTATTGAGTTGTGACTATAATGCAATGAATACTCCCCCATCCAATCTATATCGTCAGTCCCTTCTGTATTTTGTGAAACCGTTAGGAAAAACTTCGTTGTTAGCTGTCTCCAATGAGGCAACTTTCTGCCCCAACTACTACGTCTGCGGTTGTACTGGCAAGAAACTGCTTAGTATGCTATTTTTTGTTTATAAGGCTGCGGCAGTTTAATGTTATAATTTACAATATAAATTAAATCATAAAATATTAAAAAATGGAAATGAATGTGGCTGCATCTAATTTTGCAATATTAGCTGGGCTTTCTTTGTGCTGTGGTTTATTGCATGTAGAGTTTTGTACTTAGAAATGCACGATTCACAACTAAAGGCAACTATCCTGGCCTTGGACTGCTATGTTCAGTCCACTCGGGAGTCGTGACATTCTTATTTTCAAGAAGCTCCGAATATTTTTAGTGCTCAACACGTACACTCGGTGTTAAAGGGTATTGTGTGCAAAAATAGTTGCACGAAGGCAATAAAATTCGTGCTATAATCTTAGCTAATGTTCTCGTATTCATGTGTTAAGGGTTTTCTTAAGGGAAAAAAATTTTCAAACCATGTTCTTCTCCCACGTACAACTGGGATGGCAACAAGACAGTAGTTCCTATTGGATATCACGTTATGGGCCGTGTAATAGTTCTACCGTATGCCTGAGAATGTATGAAATATCATAAGACCCTTTAATGTAATCGCAGAAATTATTGGCATTTGAGACTCAATACTAAAAACCACTGCTACTTACTATTTTGTTTGATGGCAAGGCAAATAGATTAAAACAAACTAGATAAGCCTACTGCTTGCAATGACATTGCCGATGTCGGTTGACAGTACCGGATGCGTAATTGTATTTGCAATACAGCTGAAGTTCTTCATCTTTATAGGGTAGTATATTTAAATAATACCAATATTTATCGCGATATATATAATGATCGCGATGCAACGGCTTCAGATACCAATTTAAATATAAACTTGTATTATTTTATGGTGAATGAAATCGTACACTACATCGTCACGAGAACTTGGAAATTCAGGCGAAGGCATCGGTCTATTTTCTCTTGTAATTCCCATCTTTTCCCCTAAGCGTTAGATTAATGAAGAGTAGATTTGACAGCTCTGTTAATCAGGCAAAGGCATCGATCTATTTTCTCTTGAAATTGCCTAAGCGTTTTCCGTAACAAGAGAAATACGCATCGGATGATAATATTTTGATATTTGGCCTTAGCTCGATATAATTAAAGTTCCACACTGACCAAACAGTGTAAGATCCGCAATACGACCTGTCACGAGTGCCCTCCTAAACCACACATACCCTCATTGGTTGAAATAACAGATGAAGTCCGACCATACATGAAAATCATCATTCAGTTTCTTCGACAAAGATATTATCTTAGCAAAACTTCAAATCTTTAATTTTTCCTCCTTAATCTTAAGAATTGATTTGCTAATACTTAACTGAAGGACTTTGGAGAGTCAACCCCCATGATTAATCCTCCTGCCGGCTTCAAATTCACAGGGGTGTTCCCCTGGGAGCCATACTCGGACCCATGCTTTTTCCCCTGCATAAACATATGATAGATGGTTATGTGGTAGATTGTTTAAGCATATTGTGTCTGTATATTATAGGTATATATAGGTATTGGGTATTCATGTATTTCAAAATTTTGTGGTCATCTTTATGTGTACATGATGCTTGTTGAATGGTCTCAATTTCGCCTTAATAAAGACCTCTTACTATCTGACTATTGTTTTGCCTACCTGTCTGTCTTCACGTCTTATCATAATTTTAACGAGATGGGTGAAAGATTAACCTCCACAGGAAGAGAATTCCGAAATAAACGCCATCTGTTTCATTAGTTTTAAAAGGCATTAAACCAATTCAACATTCACTTTTTCTGATCTCAATTACAGAGTTTGGCAGCAGTGGGTAACTTTGTTTGACAGAGATCCGGAGATTGCACTTTTTATATTTCTTTAAGAAAGATGCGTGGTGATGGATCTTTTGATGTAATGATGGATTTCTCAGTTAAGTGTAATTTCATAGTGTGATGTATTCCACCTAGGTGTTTACTTTCTCTGTATTAGTTTTGGGTAAAGATTTTAATAAGCTATTATAATATATTTGGCCTACTGATCGGTTTATCTGTGAACATTTAATGAATCTGTGAATAAATCTACTGAGTGGAAGTATGAAATTGATTCCATTCTCATATAATGAGTTGATATATGAATCATTGCCTTCAATTTTATGATTACTCAGAAGACTGCTCTTTTGTTTCATCCTTGTTGAACAAATAATTGTTTTAAGTTGCCACGAGACATATTTAACGAGTACATGACATGGGTCACAACAGAATAAGCCAATTGCAGAAAAGCATTCCATAATTACTTGTGTGGTGGTTTTATTTGTTAATTTAAAATACGCAGTTCAATGTTGATTGCTGGAGTATTCAATTCTTTGAAGGATATTTTAGAGTTCCAGGATTTGATGGACTATGGTGTGATAATCCCCTGGTCCATGGTACATCATTACTTTTAATCAAAACAGTTGCCCTAATGGGATAATGTAATAACATCGATTTCTATAACGTTTTAAACATGGCCTTCAACATGCTTAGTTGCGCAATGAGTATAGTTTAATTTATTATCGGTGTTGACCAGCCCCATGTTTGGTGTCGACTTTTAATATATTTATATATATTTAATAACATCCCAGTGCTGTTTGTTATTGGCTCGAGTACTTGACACACTATAGAATTATAGCAACATAATAAGACCATTTGACTGGCTTAAACTTCTTGTTGACGTGCTACGTATTTCCAGTATGCTCTTTATATATTTCTAATTAAGTTCATTAGAATGAGTGAAGAAGGTCCTCATCATATTTATTGCATATCGTCACTTTATGCATACATCCTTGTCTAACTGCAACCTGTCATGGTAGCGTTCTATTATTCTAGCATTTGTAACATCCAGCTCCTTTCCTACATCAATTGCAGTGAATGAGAAGATACACTCAACAGAAACTATCCTCCTCCTGAAAGCCACCCAACTGTGTCACTACTATCAATTGAACGCCTTTCGTCCACTTCACCGCAGATTACCAATGGAAGTACACGAAGCCAATGACTCTCTGTCCACAGAGGAGCGACTGTTCACTTCTCTAATCAATGGCTCCCCCTTGTCGGAATGCGAGGGATTGTTGGGGGAAGTGGAGGACGTGGACGCGAAGGACATGCAGGGACGGACGGCACTCCACGTGGCAGTCCGGACGGGGAAGTACGATTGGGTGGAGAGACTGCTGGGGATGGGAGCGGACCCTAGGCTGAGGGACGGAGAGGGTGATGACGTACTGCAGGTAGCTGAGGTTATGAGCACCAGCAGCACTGATGAGGCCATCCTGAGAGATAAAATGAAGATACTGATGTTGCTGCGGATGGTGCACCAACGGGAAAGTGTACACAATAGATTTCAATCTGTTCCAATGGCTCCAGTTAACCCTGAATTAAATGAAGTGGTGCTTCGTATGTCTGAACAAATGGAATCACTGAAAGAGACTGTCGTGAACCTGGAGAAGGAATTGAAGTCAAGAGATGCCCTCTTGATTGCTTTGGAATCTGGCGTGACCTCTCTCGTTGGGAAGAGCACTTCCCTGGAGGGGACGGTGCGTGGAAGGGTGGCGAGGGAGGGCGTGGCTGGGGCATCTGTGGTAGTCACTGAAGGAGAGTGGGTCGATGCAGGGGAGAGGGAATTAGTCGAGGCGATGATGAAGATCACGACTATCATGAATGAAAACTTTGAAAAGGAGTCTTTTGTTCAGGGTATTTATCGAAGGCTCATAATGGAAAGTCCCCTGACGGCTGCCATCTTGAGATTCATTGTGAAGCAGCCTGATGTCTCCATTCACATCGACTGCTCTTCCGTCACAATAGAGAAGATGAGGAACGCATGGGTTAAGGATCATGACGGAGTGCAGAAGACTGGAAGTAGTTTCAATTCATATGCAGATTATTCAGAAAAGCGGGCGTATGTTGCGGGAGCAAGAAGGACGTATATTGGAGGGATTGAGAAAGTTCATGAAATGGATTCAGTATGCGCTCCACGTCTTGTTGGTGCGTTGTGTCAGTTGGCCATGTACATTGCCTTCAAGAACGGAGGGAGACCGTATGCAAAGGATGACACTTACAGGTGGCGTTTTGTGGACATACTTTTGCATGCACTTAAAATGAAGGAAACTCACACGGATTTAAATGCTATTGTTAGAGATGCAATAAAAGATCTGAATCGGCTGAGCATGGAGTTATCTTTGATATCCACAGTCCCTCAAATGATCGCCCAGTATGGATCGAATTCTAAAGAGGTATCCGCACATCGCCGTTTATTTCCTCTCCTCTTTGAATATTTCGAGGGTCATGTGATACGGACTCTGGAGCCAATTGTGTCTCCTTAATGCTTACATTTCTGAATTCGCTTCCATTAAAGAGTTTCCTCATTAGTTTATTTGTACCCTGTCTTTCTATTTTGATAGAAAATGTTTGTTTTTCACTCCCCTAAGATAATTAATTATTAAGAGTTAAATGTTGCACCGGTCATTTTCCTTTAAAACATTATATTTCAATTTTGTTTTTGTTTGCAGTGATACATGTATGCCTCTTCTCTTTTGTTTTGCGGAGGTGTGCATCGCCAGAGAGTTCAAAAGTGATTTTTTTGTAAATTTCGGATCCAATTGTTTGGATGAATTAAATATAATTGTTACATATTTAATTTGGAATTCTTTTAATTTCTTATATCGAATTGTTTCTTTTATTCCAATTTCTGTTATTCATTGAAACTTTGCTTTTAGTATGAGTTGTGAGAGCAGTTGTGGGATCATACAAGAGAATTGTTTCGACTATCTTTTACAAGAAATTTGCAATTACATTTAGGTTTCTATTTCTTGTTGTTGAAAATAGCGCTTTGAGTATCAAAGTGAAGTTTAAATATATCTTGGTAGCACTCGGAATGAAGAATGAATACCGCTACCAATGTAATACAATATTCCTTCAACATCATATGCAATGAAATCCTTGAAATTAATACTTGGGCTTCCGCGCCGTCTATCTGATGAATCCATGCTGGTTTCCGGGAATTACCGTCGCGTAGGTTAGTCTGTTGACAACAGTTTCGCCCCCAGTCCTGGAGGCGTCTTCAGGTCGAAGTGATGTACGTTGCGTTTTGGCCGCTATATATAGGAGACGCTGGCTGGCCTGGAGCTCTCTGATTGGCTCTTTCTTGACGGCGAATGGGAATCACCCTTTTCCAAGTGGAGGTCAGGGTGTAGCCGTCCTCACGGTTGAAATTGTATGAATTTTTTATTATTTCCACTGCTTCTCTGATGAGTCACGGAAAATATCGCCTTTCTCTTGCCAGCACTCTAGTCTGGTCGAAGTTTATAGAGTGTCCCGGTTCCGACCACGCATGTTCGGTGATTGCCGGAAGTCGGAATTGTTTCTTATCTGTGGCTCTTTGGTGCTCCTTGGTCCTGCATCTGATGGACCTTCCTGTTTGACCGATATATGACTTCCCACACGTGCACTTTATCTCATATACACCTTCGTGCATGAGATCGGGGATTTTGTCCTTTGGCTTTGATATTATGTCGCTTATTTTTCTGGCTGTGGAGAACCTGGTGGTTATGTTGTGCTTCTGTAGTAGCCTGCTTATCTTCTCAGCCATTCCGGCGACATAGGGGATGGTAGCATATGCCGCTGGTTTTTCTTTTCCAGGTTTCTCCTCGTTCTGTTCCTTTGCCCGAATCCCCTCTTTCGTCAACTCCATTTCCTTTATGACGGTCCTTTTTCGGACCATGTGTTCTGGGTATCCATTTTTCCCCAGCGCGGAAACGAGGTATCTCTTTTCTGATGGGAGTGATTCGGCGTCGGAGATGGGGTAGGCGCGATGCACTAGTGTATTTACTAGCGAGCTCTATGGGCAGGATGGTGGTGTGATCGCGCATCCAAGTACCGGTCGGTGTGGGTTTTCTTTCGGTATACCGCATGGCCAAGGCTGCCATCCGGTTTTTTGGTCACTAACATATCTAAGAAAGGGAGAACACCATTCTGCTCAGTTTCCATGGTAAATTGTATGGCAGGATGTTGCTGATTGAGGTGTTTCAGGAACAGCTCTAATTCTTCTTTCCCGTGTGGCCAGATGACAAAGGTATCATCGACATAGCGGATCCAAAGAGATGGTTTTTTCGGATAGGTCTCTATGGCCTTCTTCTCAAAATTCTCCATGAAAATGTCAGCTACCACAGGAGAGAGTGGTGATCCCATGGCCGCACCTTCCTTCTGCTGAAAGTACTTATCATTCCAAAGGAAGTATGAATTCTTGAGGCAGAATTCTGCGAGGTCTGATAAATCCTTTGGTAATCCTTCCGAGGTGAGCTCTTTGATTAGTAGCATTGAGTCATCTACATATGTACACATCTCTTCGTGAAGAGAGAGACTATGTTAAAGCTCACTAGCAGGTCCCGTTCCTTAGTTTTGATTTTCTTGATGGTGCGAATGAATTCTGTGGAGTTTTTTACGGACGAGTCGGTTCTCCCGGCAAAGGGTTGGAGAGAGCGCGCAACGTATTGTGCCAGCTTGTAGGTCGGTGCGTCGATGTTGCTTACGATGGGTCGTAGGGGGACCCCCTCCTTGTGAACCTTGGGTAGTCCATACAAACGCGGTGGCTTGGCTGCCGATGGAAAGAGTCTCCATTTTTCTTCCGTTGGGATGGATGACCGTTTGATTTTCTCCCTAGTGAGTCGCTCTATCTTGGCTGTTGGGTCACTTTTCAATTGAAAATAGGTGCTGCTATCCAATAGGGCTGCAATTTTGTTGTGGTAGTCTTCTTTCTTCATGATTACCGTAGCATTCCCCTTATCTGCTGGCAAGACAAGAAGTTCCTTATTGTCACGTAGTTTTTCCAATGCTTTGCGTTCTGCAGCGGTGATATTGGGTCTGGGTGGTTTACCTATACAAAGGAATATGGTATTGCATTCGTTGTGGTCTTCATTTAATCAGAGCGCTGCCAAAATATAGTTAATGTTTTAATACATATAAATCAATTTCAAACCTATGTAAACATGGATTGTTTTACACATTGGAACACCACATTGATATTGTATTGCTGTATGATCATTTAACTGGCAGGGACGAAAGTTTCTGACTTATTTGTGTTGATATTTGACCAAACGCACAGGGTCCAACTGTTTTTCATTTCTCTCGAGCGTGTTTAACCTGGAAAAACACCAAGATTCATGTACATTATGTATACATTGGTTTGGTAAAGTGAACTTTAGCTATTCAAATGGTTGATGATGCCTTTAATGTATTCCTAAAACAATAAATACACTCTCTGCATTCTGGAACCATAACTAATTCAAAGGCTTTGCTATTTTATTCTGTTGTGAATCTGCATCAATGACCATATTTCATTTAATACAAAATTACGCTCCATGTCAGAGTTTGAAAGAGCCTTTCCATCCTTAATAAACTCCCCTCTCACCAATTCCCTCCTCCTCGTGAAAGCCTCTTTGTCTAATAATGCAATTTATCTTCTTCTAATGTCCCTACCATGTAAAACTTTTTGGTCCAAAACACCCTTCCGAAATTATCTCTTTTACCGGCTCTAGTTTCTGTCATCTTATTGTCATGTTTAACTTAGCCTTTCTCATTCTGGAAAAATAACATAACCTTCCTTATGGATACCTTAATTCACAGGCCATAAATATAAGACTAACCTTTCAACAGAATCAAGCCAAGTGAACAATGCCTATGCTAACTGGAAAACTAGAGTTTCATCATCCCACCGATATTAATTTATACATCCAGTTTTAATTCCATTGACGCCTCTTTAATCCTTTTCTCTACATATATATATAACCATAAAAACAGAAATCAACCCAAAGTTCAGTCTGGTATGGGTGATGGTAGGGTTCACCCAGTGGTGGGAATGAATAGAGTTCACCCAGTATTAAGCCCGACGGCATGTAAAATTCACACATCAGGGTATGGGGGCCAGTTCCTTTCCCTGTGCCGGTTATGGTTTCCCAGGAAGATCTGGTACCCGAATAATCACATGGCTTGGGTGGAGCTGCAGGTGCTTAGGGTGCCTTGCCCAAGAATCGAACCCGGGACCTTCCTGCCAGTAGCCCAACGCTCCACCCCCTGGACTACCACGACCCATATATATGTATACACATGAGTTCACCCAGGACTACGTCCGACGGCGTGCGAAATTCACATCTCAGGTTAGGGGGTGAGTTCCTTTAATATATACAACTACATGACTAAACATACATACACTTACATATACATGAAACTTGTGTAAACGCTGATAGCCTTATTATAACTCAATCCTTCTTGCCTATGAGAAATGTGGTATCGCCTCCAGTAATTCGGCATAAGTGCGAGTTTCTCGCAGGATTTGAATCAAGATATAATTTCAATGAACCCTCAAATGAAGGACTTTTGATACCGTATCCCAAAGGAAGACAATTTGCCAGAGTGAATATTAAATTCATTAAGAGTTATGACTTTGAAAGGATGAAATGAAAAAAATTGTATCTAATTGACTTTCTAGGTTTGATTGTTCCATCGTCTGATAGTCCTGCCATTAATGAGAATGTGTCAATTAGCACCTGACACAAATAATACTGTTCTCAAAGCAAACTACCACATACCCCAGAATAAAAATGTTTGAAGGTTAATAAAGTCTGGATGAAAAATTCATATTGTCTTTACCAATTTATTTTCACAGAAAAGCCCTTATTTTAAATTATACGAATTACTATTCGTCAGTTGCCTGCATGATTTTATTGTAAGCAAACCTCACCACAATAAATGATATCAAAGTAGATATTCAAACAGCCACAAAGGAATGAATTAAATTCCTGGCAAAATTTGAACACTTAAAGATTAAATTTAAAATGAGAAAAATACTGTCAAGTCACCACTTGCAAAGAGTTATGATTTTAAGGAAAGAGGCTTTGTGGACCACAGGATTATCAATTAATATTGTGTAATTATTTAAACGTACCAGGGAATCAGTGATTTTGACTGCGTTCGTACGATAAGCTAAAATTTAAAATAACAATGAATAAATGACTACAATTCAGGATGTACCATCAACACGGGAATACACAATTAAGATGAAGACATCTGATTTGTATATTTTTTGTATTTTCAATTTGAGTACCTTCATAGCAGTGTTCTATTCTCTTGTTCAATGATAAACATGGTAACACCGTTTCCGATCTCTCTTTTCAGGGAGAATACATCTATTTAAAACTTTAATAAACTAGCATTTATGCATAATAAAACAAAATACATTAACAGGCTTCAAAAAACAAGTTTTTTATTTCTTTTACATTTGGATAGAACAGTAATACTACATGTACGAAGACATATAATTGTCAAACAGCTACATAGAATATGCACTGCTTCCCCTTCAAGATGACAAGTATTTGAGAAGTGATTTCAACATTCAATGCTCCATTCCATTCAGAGTGGAACAGTTTAAGTAATTGCATCTTCGGCATACCATGGAAGGTTTGTAATAATAATCAAATACATCTGTTTAATATTTCATGAACTGTTATGTCTTTTAAAAGTAAAGGTATGCATTAAAACTATTAGACACATCATATTGGCACAATTGTTAACAATAATTAAAGTAATACACAGTAATTGACGTAATTAGAAATTGATACGACCTCAAATAATACTTAAACCCAAGCATTAGGCTTAAGCATCCTTAGCATACAACGAGCGTACTTTAATTGACCATCATACTTGTTGAAAGACAAGATTTTGTACCTCTGAATCAATATTAACCCAGATTATACCAAATCACTTCTTTGGAAAATATAAATTTGGAGAGAAAAGTTATGCTTTCTAAGAGCAATGAAATAATTATCATTTTTAAACCATAGAGCAGAGGTGAGACAATTGGCAATAATATTCAAATTAACATTAACAGAGGATAATATATTCCAATGAAACTGTCTGAGATGTCCCGACGGTCACCGTATACCGCCATCCACAAATTATAGGTGTTTAAATGCAACAATTTCAGGGTGACAAATCTATTTAACAGAATTAAATGGTTCCCTCGTTAACAAAAGGATTTGTTTAAATACCAGATATAAATATTTACCTCTAGGGCTTCATGATGGGTTCAATGATAAAACTCTCAATGCCAAGCGTAATGCAGTTTTAGCATACTTGCAAAAAATTTGAAAGAATTCTTAACTTTAAAATGGTTACTATTAAGTACTGATTAACCGTCGTAAAATATTTCAAGGGATTCTAATTGGGAAAATGAAAAAAGGATTTCATTGGGAAGGGATACATCTGGTACGAAGAAATATTGTGTTATATTTCTTGGGGTCTTCATTTGGCTACCAAAATGAATTTAAAATTCACTTTGATCCTCAAAATACTATTTCATTTACAAGAAATACAAATGGAAATGATATGCAATCCCAAATTTCTTGGATACATGACTTGTCACATTTAAAGTTAAGCACAATTAGGATATATGCTCCGAGACTGCTCTCACAAGTCATTCTTATGTCTCCCCAAAAGGACATAATTCAAAATAAAACTTGAGATTAATGTCAAGGTGGCGATTAATTATAAGAAATAAAATGAATTCTGGACTACACATGGTACACGGCCATTATATTTCTCCAAATAATTGATTCAACGATATAAACAACCATTATGGAACTCATTAACTTTGACACTGTATAACAAAATAGAAGAGGAATGCATGTATGACGGAAAATAAATCAAAGCTAAATGAATTACATTAAATGACAATATCCAGTGCAACATTCGACTCGTTAGTTGGTCAATATTGGTCGAGAAGCAGATAAAATACTTTTTAACACTTCTTGAGTCAAGGAAAGAATGTAACCAAAAATTATTGTATTTTTCAACTAATTCATCGATAAAAGATAATTCAGAAGCTAGCAACCATTACCAACTGTAAATTAAAGTTTAATCAAGAACAAATTAATAATTAAAACGGAGGAAATTCACCACTGATGCTAATTTAAGTAAATAGAAGGATTAGTACGCACCGTGGACTCGAGAGCCGCCATCACGTGACCCTCTACGTATTCAAAGAGGAGAGGGAGTCTACGGCGATGTTCGGACGTCTCTCTAGAATTCGATCCAAATTGAGCAATCATAGAAGGGATTGTGGATATCAAATTTATCTCCTTGGCCTTCTCACTTTTCATCTCTAACGCCAGATAAATAGAAAAATATAATTGTCCCTTCCTTTTTGTCTCTTTCTCTGCTTCCGTACGTACTTCATTATGCCTGACGAATCATTAAATGCATTTGTCCATCCCTTCTCTTCTCTTTCTCTGCTTGCCCAAGTACTTCCTCGAAACACCGTCTGTTGAGAGGGCCACACTCTACATACAGGTACAACCGTGTCAAGGTTAATTCAGTTTTAGTATGTGTGCAAAACATTTGAAACTATTCTTGACCTTGAAATGGGTAATATTGAGTACTGATTAACTGTAACAAAATATTTCAAGGGAATCTTTTTGGAGGGGATCGAGATGGTGCGGGAGCTATCGTACTGGCTTCCCACCCAGAGGGCGTGGGTTCAAATCCCGGTGCTGCCCGGGAACTTTGAGTGAGTACGCCGTCCGTCGGATGGGACGTTAAGCTGCGGACCCCTTGGCGCCTTTTGTAAAGAGTAGGCGAATGCCGACACCGGGTTTCTCTCTCCGCCCTTCATCCATTCCTCTCCATCTCCTATGGCGCAAATGACCTCAGCTGTCGGTCGCCTCCCCTAAATACTAATACTACTACTCTATTTGGAAACATGAAAGAAGAATTTCATTTGCAAAGGCACACATCTGAAATGAAAGAATATTGTATTGTATTTGTTCTATTTGTCTTCTTTTAATAATAATGCTTTTAAAAAATATATTTAAACTTCAAATTAATCCTCCAAATGAAATTTTCATTTACAGGAAATATGAATAGAATTGTAATTAATTCGCAAAATTGTTGGATACATGATACTAAATATTTAGAGTTAGTACATGATATCCTCCAAAGAATCAGGTTAGTTGAAGTTGACGTTTTTATTATGATATTAACAAATTTGCACTCTTCCACAGATGTAACCCGCCTCTATCCCTTCCCGCTTAATCTATCCTTCTTTATTCTTCCCTCCTTACCACCGCCAGGGCACCGTACTCTCATAATAATGACCCCAGGTGCTTATCTTCCCCCCCCTTCCTCTCTTTCCCTCTCCATTTCTTTGGTTTCTCTGTTTCTTTGGGTTTCCCACATTACCCCTCTTCGTCCCCGCCCACCTCACCCTCTTATCCTTTCCCCTTCCTTCCTCAAACGGTGCTATAAATAGGATGTATCACGGGAATTTAATCTTCTCTAGTACCTGAAGATGCCTCGATGAACTGAAACTCTTTGTATATTACAAATAAATCTGTGGAAAAGTGCTAAATTTGATTTTACAATAAGGAAATATTCAAGATTCAAGGATTAAATGCAAAATTCTTTCACAAATCTTACATTTCCCAAGAAGGATTAAATTGAAAAGGTGACATTGCGATTGACATCAAGACAATCACTACTAATAAGAAATAAAAGGAATTCTAAATTACTTGTTAAACAATTTCATTGAATTTCTCAAAGCATTTGGTTCAAAAATTAACAAAAATATTTTGATTTCATTCATGTCGACACGATAAAACAAAAGAGAAGAGGCATACATGTATGACGGCAAAAAATCCAAATGTTAATAATAATAATTGCATTAAATGACAATGTTCTGTGCAACATTAAACTCGTTGATTCGACATATAAACCAAAGTACAAAGAAATTAATGGAGAAATTCACCATGGAAACCAATCAGGAACGAGATCAAAGAGAATGCACTGTTGACTCGAGAGTCGCCATCACATGACCCTCCAAATATTCAAAGAGGAGAGGAAGTTCACGGCGAAGTTCGGATATCTCTGGAGAATTCGATCCATAATTGACAATCATTCGAGGGATTGTGGCTATCAAATACATCTCCTTAGCTGCCTGAGTACTCTTATTATTTAACATTGAGAACCAACCATATCCAAAGCTAATAGCCATTCCATTTGCCATTGCTTGCGCAAGTACTTCCACGAAACGCCGTCTGTTGAGAGCGTCACTCTCAACGTACGGGCGCCCTCCGTTCTTGAAGGCAACGTACACGGCCAACTGACAAAGAGCACGAACAAGACTAGCCGCACCCATTTTCTCTTCCTTTTCACTTCTCTCCTTCATCTCTACACCAACGTACGCCCTCATTTCTGAATAATCTGCAAATGAGCCAAATAAATATCCATCCTTCTCCTCTCCGTCGTGATCCATCACCCTTCTCTTCATCCTCTCTATTGTTTCAGAGTAGCAGTCGATGTGAACGGAGACCCCAGACTGCTTCACAATGAATCTCACAATGGCAGCCATCAGGGGACTCTCCGATTGGAGCCTTTGATAAATACGCCGAACAAAGGACTCCTTTTCATGGTCTGACTCCAAGATGGTTGTGATGCGCATCATCGCCTCGACGCAATCCCTCTCCCCTTCATCGACATGCTCCCTTTCATTGATTGCCACCGCTGGCCTGGCCACGCCCTCCCTCGCACCCCACTCACGCACCGCCCCCTCCTGAGAGGCGCTCTTATCAACCAGAGACGTCACTCCGGACTCCAAAGCAATCAACAGAGTGTCCCTCGACTTCAATTCCCTCTTCAACTCCACAACAGTCTCCTTCAGGGATCCAATTTCCCTCGACATACCAAGCATCAGTTCCTTCAAAGCGGTAATCTGACCTGACATTTCACTTATAAGTGACGGAACCTCACTTGAAGTATTACTGCTACTTGGAGCCATTGGAACAGATTGAAATGGAGTTCGTGCACTGTTGTGTTGGTGCACCACTCGCACCAGCATCAGGATCTTCATTCTAGCTCTATGATTGTCGTCATCAGTCCTGTTGGCGCTCATCTCTTCGGCTACCTGCAGCACGTCATCACCCTCTGCGTCCCTCAGGCGGGGGTCCGCTCCCATCCCCAGCAGTCTCTCCACCCAATCGTCCTTCCCCGCACGGACTGCCACGTGGAGCGCCGTCCGTCCCCGCACGCCCCTAGCGTCCACGTCCTCCACTTCCCCCAACAATCCCTCGCACTCTGACAAGGGGGAGCGATTGAATAAGGCAAAGAACACTCGCTCCTCTGTGGAGAGAGAGTCGTCTGCTTGGTGTGCTTCCATTGGTGCTGTGGAGTGAAGCGGAGGATAGATGTTGAATTGATTGGAAGTGCACGGGTGCCTGGATTTGAGGAGGAAGATATTCTCTGTTGACTGTGTATTCTCATTCACTGCAATTGACATAAGAAAGAAGGTGGATATTACAAAGCATAAGTAGAACTAAGATGTAACCAAATACTTGCTAGTACTCAAAGATGATAATACAATGCCATTACATTTTTGTTGATAAGTTAAGTCAAATGAAAATATCAATTTGCAGAAATGAATTCCTCTCTTGACAAATTGAAGCAAATATCCTCTCCAAAGATTGCCATCCTTTCTAAAAAATCAAATGGCTTTGGTCTTCTTTGACAGAGTGGAATTTATTATGTGCAATGGCTCTCATTTTATTTTTAAATTCAAAACCAAATTAACATTAATAAGTAAATAATTCTACATTTAAACAAGTAATTTGCATTATATAACCTTTGATTAACACATTTTATCAAAAACTTTATCAAAAATCTTTTGAAAACGCTGTCTTAAATAAATATTTCTTTATTCAAGATTCAACTCTGGGAATCAATTTCTTTCAAAATAGACCACCATCAAACTAACAAACATCACAACTGATAATAATTCGTGTGGATGGAGACATTTTTTCAATGCGACCTGCATCAGAATGAAGATTTTATTTCAAATGAAATCTACATTTAACCCAACTTTACGGAGAAATTACGTAAACATTTGTGGGTCGGTATTATTTGCATTATAGTACATGATATGGATAGATTAAACTAAAAACTGAGAAACATCAACTTCAAATCATTGAAATCCTCTAATTGGTGGGCCTTAAAATATACATTAAATAATAAACTATCACAGCTAACAAGTATCTACACCAAACTACTACTGAAACAGGAAACATCTTGGTGGAATACATCACACTCTGAGAGTACACTCAACTTAGAAATACATCATTACATCACAGTTGACACGAGCATCCTTGACCACTTGACTGACATGCCCGTGTCCGACTCAGGAAACGACTTTCACCCAAAATTGAATTGCCCAAGTATGCCACGGACATCAAAATTCCTTCACTCCGATTCTGATATACACGTGTTTCAATGAATGCTTTCTCCAAGAAGTTCCCAGCTTACTCATCAGACACCTCTAGCATACAGCACACCAGTGACAGCAGTGGGAAAATTTTAGTATGTTATTCTTTTATAATATATTATTTAGATTAGGACGGCAATGTTTTGATGTGAGTGGTCATCTTTCTTACTCTGTTTTTGAAAATGAAGATATTGGGCTGGGCTTTCACCGTAATTTATTTCAATATAGAATTCTCTTTCTTTCTTATCACAAGATAAGGAAGGATATTAGAATGTTTATAAAATGATATCAATTAATTTTTCTAATACTTCATCCTAAAGAGATTTTTAGGCATTGAAATGTGCTTATTATTATTTTTACAAAGAGGGAGGGTTTCCTGTTATCATGTCTAATTCCAAAACTAGGAATTCCGAGAGCATTTCCATATATGATTTGAAAGATTCAGACACCGTCATACTTTCTGATTATGATGGATATGTATCTGCCCAATTGCTTGCGTCCAATTGATTCCCATCAACGTCCCAGACCACCACCTCCAAGATTCCTTTCACTGATCCTCTTGCTTTTTATTTCGACATTGAAGACACTGCTGAAATTCTACAACACTTCCAGGCATTTGTTGACAATAACCTACGTTTCAAGGTGTAAAGACAGTCAGCCTGTCAATACGAATGAAATTAGAGTGCTTTTTGCTTTAAATCATACTTCCAAGGAATCATAAGCAAACCATTTGAAGAATGGTTTTGGTCAAATTTGCTCGTCCTCCCCAAAAATACTTTTAATAATATGAAGGAAAAATTTTAAAAAGTCCAATTTCATTTCTTACTTCCGAATCCTCGAATCCGGATATACTGCCCGCACTGGCAACAACGCCAGCATAAATACGGGCGACAAGAGTTCAACAAGCTCATTATTTTTCTGATACATTGTATTACCTGAGGTTTAATTACTGGAAAGACTACGTACCACTTGTGTCAGCGATACATTTAACATATGCTTTCAAACGTTTTTTTCAGTCCTTTCCATGTAGTACTATTAGTACGAATTACAGTAAGTATCAACAGGGAGGCAAATGAGGTAATTAGTTGGATGTGCTTTAGTTGCGATCATAGCGCATGGAATGTCGCCGTCTTCATGTTGCCCTCGTTGAAAGGAGCAAGTTAGTGTTAATTAATCTCTCCATTTCAACCGAATGTATATTAGCAGAGCATTGTTTGAACCGCGGTGGAGCGAGAGAGTTAAGTAGAGCCGGCTTCCTCGCAGTTAATGCTGCATTTTCCGAAAGCACTTTGAGAAATATCCTTGAGTGGAAACCTTATATAAAGCGGGGAGCGTGCTACCTAATTTATTGTCAAGATAATCCAAACCCGAGATGAGAGCGGAAGATATCGAAAGACGGCGACATGGAAGCTCAAATGTGGGTGTAATTATCAAGTTGTTGTTTTACATGTGGTAATGTTCCTTTTTACAGTTGGTGACCTAACACCCCCCACCACACACCCTTTTGGCGGCTTGCGGGGTATTGTGTAGATGTAGATGAAAGATGCTGACCATTCTTACTTCATTCTCTTTAAATATTATGTCATACCATAGATTTGTACTCATCAGCCGCCATCTGCATTTTGCAGACAATAATACCTTTGCTATAGATACACATCCTTGCCTCAAGCTAAATGAAATTCGGCCCGTACTTAAATACCTCAGCAAAAAGTTCTCAAATTTGTGGACACCTGAGAGGAACATTCCTAATGATGAAAGTCTCACGCTGTATAAGGAGAGGCTATCATGGATTCAGAATGTTCCCCTCAGAAGAGCTAGATTTGGGGTAAATACATTTATGCCTTGCGAGTCTAAGTCTGGATATATATGGTCATTTATTATTCAAACTGGAAAAGGGTCAGAGTTTAATGTGGAATACACAAATCTTCCTGTAACATCCCAGATTGTGCAAGCACTAATGAAACCTCTACTAGGTAATCATTATTGCCTGTCTACAGATCATTACACCTCCTCAGAGCTGGCTGATTTATTGGTTGCCAAAGGAACTGATACCTATGGGATATTAGGTGTTACAAGGAAGGAAGTGCCGGATGATATCAAAGACAAAGAAGTTGAAATTGGGAGAATTCACCGCCTTTGAGAGAGGTAGAGTTATGGTGATCAAATGGCAAGACAAAAAGGCTGTTACTGTACTCTCTACAAGACATAATGAAAAACTAGTTGGATTTAAATAAAGAGATATTGTGCTAAGGAAGCCTAAAATCAGTGCTGAGCATATTAATTCAATGGATGGAGGAGATAGGGCAGATCAGCACCTAACTAATTACTCCATTGTAAAGAAAAGGGGGAAAAAGTATTATAATATAACTTTTCTTAACTTGTAGGACCAGGCCGTGGAATGCTTTCGCCTTGTATCGGAAGAAAGGTGGAATAAAGAGTAACCTAGACTTAAGAATGACATTAGTGGAAGATATGATTGAGAGGAACCACACACATGATACGTCATGTAAGGGTGGAAGGCCTTCAGTAGAACAAAATCCTAGACGCCTAACTGAGAGGCACTTCTCCGAATATATTCCACCTACGGAGAAGAAGGAAAAGCCTTGTAGGCAGTGTGCAGTTTGTTGAGCAAAAAGGGATGGAAGTGGCAATAAGATCAGGAGAAGAACAAGGTTCTATTGCCAAGCATTCGATGCTGGACTCTGTGCAACACCTTGTTTCGAAACATACCACACCGTGAAAGACATACAGGAATTATTACTCATGGCAAAATGTTCAATTTTTATAAAAAGTATGTCATAGCAATGTTCTGTAACACTGTCTTTTCTCTATATTAACATAAGAATAAAATGAAATAATAAGAAAAAATTAAAATCCCAGTTAATCCATTTAGCAGATAAACTTATTCAATAAACATTATGATCTTGGAGACAATTGGATACATTAATACTTACCAATATTGCTTCAATTGGTAAATGATTCTTTCGAATGGCGATCCAATTTGAAAACTTCTTCCAGATAAATAAAAAGTGCAATTTGCGGATCACTAACAAACCAAGTTATCCACCGCTGGCAAACTCTGTAATTGAGATCAGAAAAGGAGAAAGTTAAATTGATTTAATGCCAAATGCAACTGATGGCGGCCATTTCAGATATCTCTTTCTTTGGAGGTTAATCTTTCACCCATCTCATTGAAATCATTCAAAGACGGAAAGAGCATGACACATCCAATTCCCAGTAACATGTGGACACAGTGACCTCATTTCCTGCAGTTGTTTGCCCCATGCACTCTGCCAGACAAGTGGGCAAAGTTATAGAAGGATAGAGGTCTTTATTGGTGCAAATATGAGACCAAACGGTACCTTCTCCATTTCACCCATCATCATCATATATATATATATAGGATGATTAAATTATATATAATGATATATATATATATGACCCACGGATCTCAGGGTAAATTGACTATCCTCGATAGCTCAAGTGGTTAAGAGCATCCGCCCGGCAAGTGGAAAGATCCGGTGTTCGAGTCCCGGTTGAGGAAATATTTTTACTCTTGTGATCCGTTCGATTCCGCCTTCCCCACCTCTATTGTGTTCGTCCTTTATATGTGTTCCTATCCCTTTTCCTTATATCTGTTTCTGTATATATGAGTATATATATATATATATATATATATATATATATATATATATATATATATATATATATATATATATATATATATATATATATATATATATATTATGATGAGCCATAAAATTTATAATTACTTGCATACAGAGTACCAATGCACGTGCATTCACATGTACACATGCAATTAACACGGATATCCACGGGGAAAATTATTCGTACATGACAAAGCTACACCGTTGTCATGAATCACAGCATCAAAAAAATTTTCTTTCATTTTTACTCATATCTTTCATTACTTTTCTTATTTATTCCTATTGAAGCAAGTCACCATGACAAAGAGTGGAAATACTGTCCGAAATTTAGACAATTAACAATCATTAGCTAAGAGCGAGCAAAAGTATAGTTAGATTAAAAAATTTACGAAAATTAAAAATCAGAAAAGTGGGAAAATGTCGAAAAGAAAATTACAAGATGAAGACTGGAAATAAATACAACATTTAATGGAACACCATGGAATTTGAATTATTATAGGAATGATTGGAATCAATAGTGACGATGTTTTACGAAAATTGTACCACACTAGATGTTAACGCTACGTGTATTCCTTTAGTCATTCAAAATTAAGAGCACGATGAAATACTAAGATATCTACCAGCATCATCTATTACATTAATATGGCAATACACTTTAATCCATAAAAATTTATAGCTGTACATTTACACATATAACTTAGTTTCGAAGAAGTACTGACCGTATAAGAAAAGGAATGCAACAAGTGGTGCTTAAAAGACCGCGATTTCCTACAATTGCAAACATACATATCAAATATCTAAATGAGTAATATTATATCTCGACTTAGGAGGAAATTGGGTACTCACGAAACGCGCTGCCAGGATTAAAGGCCTCTTAGAAATTCGCGAACCAACTTGCAAATCTAGAATGACAAAAGTAAACACGTCAACAGCTGGCGGAAGTTCACTCCCTTGATAAGACTCTTGAGTCCGTTTCTTTTGCGAAAGAGGGAGTCGTTTTACAATCAAAATACGACAGCATTACTATTTTCTGGGAAAGTTATCATTTTGGAAGAAAACGGACTAAAAGGTCATAACATGGGAGTTCGTGGTCCTTGGTCGTAGGGTTTTTTGATAGAATTCCTTGATTAAAAAACAGTTTCTCCAGTGTTCGCCTTTGGCTCAAATAGTTCCAATTTGGGTCGCGATTTTGCTGAGAACCCTTGTCTGCTGGCGGTTTTGTTCGTGAGTACTCATTTTAATGTAAAGCGAAGATTGAACGTTATCTACTTGCATATTTCACAGCTTTAATTGCCTTCAAAAGTGATATCGTTCATTCACGCAGCACGCTATGTTGTCCCATGTCATTGCGACTTCGTTTTAAGTTCATGGGAACATTAGTAAGTAAATAATGAAAAGTTTAAGGATAAGGATTTATTAGGCCAAAGTTACAGTATGAAGAAACGAATTCTAACATGTCCATAATTTTATGAGTCACCGTATTATTTTCTTGCTCTGTACAGCTATCAAAACAAGTTCTTTTTCCAAATCAACTTGTAACTTAAAAACATATGATACTATGTGCATGTGGATGTAAGTGGTTTGACATATCAATATTATAAATGATGATATATATTGTGTTTGTAGCGTAGTAATGAGGCGCGATTTTAGCAAATCCTTTGTTTTTTTGCGGCATATATTTCGTAGTTTGAACACTGATATTTAAACATGTTTTTGTATATATTTCACTTTCATTCGCATTCGTCGTTTGGGTACAATCGGAGAAGTGTATCATGACACAAAACGTACATGTTTGGAATATATCCACGAAAGAACATAGTTATGAGTGCGGGATGTAAGTAACCACTTGGAAATAAGAAATGATGAATTTGTGAAACACAGTGTTCGTTCCATCATTTGAATTTTTTCTCTGCACATAGTCGTAAGTTAACAAATCTCTCCATCTACTATTTTGACATTCCTTATTGATTATTATTGTAAATTGCTGTATCCCCCTTAATTAGGCTTTGTGTAGTATGATTAAGTGATGGAAAATGGTTTAAGATGGATTAAAGTAGCTGGGAACGAGAAAGGTGTGATGCAGATATTCCAAAATATTTCATCCATTGTGTTTGTGATAGAATTACTGTGGAGATACCCAAATATTATTAATGCACTGGGAAATAATCTGAACGATAAAATACCTACGGTGAGATTTTTTCAAAAATGAAAGAGATATCTACTTCAAAGCTAAGGCCCGATGACTACATCGTGTGTATGTATTTAACCAAAATAATCGTAGCATATTTGAATACAATGTGAAAAGGTTGCCCAAGTCAAGAGTCTACTGTTAACATACTATATCAATGTTTGTGAAGAAGGCAGAAACACGTACCATATAAAGAGACACCATCTGGCTCAGTGGGACTTCTAACTTGACCAGTAGAGATCGTGGGTGGAATGCAATATATCTTTCCAATGAATTTCATGATAAATGCCAGTTCTTTCACATCAAAGTGCGAATATATATTTGTTTTTGTCATCCATAAATTTCAATTCGGGTTATCCTATTTTCTTCAATGCTTCTTATCTATCCCAATTGGATTTACTTGCAATCTCAATGCCTTACCAGGTGTCCTTCTAGCCTATTGCTTCTAATATGGTCAGCATGCACCCTTCCCTTACTCAGGCGAGAAATTCCTTACTGCTTGTTAATCCAAAGTAGAATAAACATAGGCGCAGTAACATTCAAGCAATGAAATTTCATATCCTCCTCTAAGATGAGCTCGGCTTTTGTTTAGGTACATTACTACAATTTGCGGTTGGGCTTATGTGAAATGTATCCCACTATATATCCAATCAAGTGCCCGACTGGCCTGTTTATTGTTTCCCTTTGCTTCTGTCAATGGGCACTTTCATTCCACGCTGTCCAGAATTTCGTCAATGCTTGTTTGTCCAGGTTATTTTCAATAGGCACCAGCACATTGAAAAATTCGAATTTACTCTTTGGATTTTTCTGGGATGGCCAAGCTTTCTACCCTGTACAAAGTGACAGTCTATGAATAGGTTTACGTAAACTGTTTCATGCCTGTCTTGATTCCTTCACATTTTGACAATCTGCTTTTGATACGATGTGCTTGTTTGGTCCTATCTACTGTCACCTCTTTCAGATCTGGTCCTGGTGCATTTAATGTACTTCTTAGGGCTTGGTTAAATTCTTCTATGCTCATGGTTTGTGTAATTTCTTCATCTGGAACTGTTTGCTCTCATTCCAGGATATCGTGTCCTAATTGTGCTGTTTACAAGTCCTGGATGCAATTGTTCTGCTTGTATTTCTGTCTTATGGAATTCATTTAAAATTATTGCAAATTCCTCCTCACCAATTATTCCTTCTTCAATTTTCTTTCTCCGAGGTTTGTGAGGTTATGAATATTTCTCCAGGTTATGGAGTGAGCTTTTTCAGTGTTTCTTCCCGACATAATTTCCTCAATGTCTCTACAATTGCCCTCAGTCCATTTCCTCTTCATTTCTCTTGTTCATTATTTACTAGAGCCTGAAAATCATTACATTGGCCTGTTTAATTTTACGTTTCACTATTTTCTGCATTATTCCAAGGGATCCGCACTGAATTTTTCAAAATACCTGTATGTGGCTTCTGTGTACTTAATGCTGTACTTTTTTTCTGTATTCAGACTTTTCCATATGTGTGTATAAATGTTTTTTGGGCCCCTATTTGTGTTTATTTCACTCTACTGTTTTTTATTTAACATTTAGGGATATATATGTGTATATTGTACAATTTTTGTTACTCTTTTGTCAATAAATTAAACTTTACAAATTAATAAACTATAGTAATGATCAGTAATTGATGCCTTTGTGTCAGAACTAACCCATCCCTCAAATTGGAAGGCTGAAATAGACATTTCTTTTCTAATAATCATAAAACTTCTTTATTAAACATCTCTCAGAAGACCTGTTCCAAATGCTGTCTCTCCCTTTGATAAAACATAGAATCAGTTCTGTATCATTTGAGCATTGATGAAAAGTTTACAGTTACTTTTCCCATTGTCTTCTCACATTGACACAAGGTTTGCGATTGATTATATATACGTATCAGAAGGACAAAACGTGCGTACTAATCATTCCAGAACAATTGTTGTGTTGCTGTCTTCATTTATTCACAGACATCAATGGAGCGTCGTATCAGTGTGTAAACTCAATTGACACGACCTGTTTTCTCCAGGGGAAACTCTTTTCAGGTGAAATTCGTATGATGAACCGTAAAAGTGACAACTGAAGCTGCAGGATGATAGTTCACTTTGCCTTATTGGGTTCCTTCGTCTGTAAATGAATAAGAAATACTTAGTTTTTCCACACAAACTTTATTTTTACGACTGGGTTTCGACGAGGATCGTCATCATCAGGTATTTTATTTCAGAAATATACACACATATATATACCCTTGCAATGCTGAAAATATGAGGTGAAGGAGTAAGAGACATAGTTATTGGTCAGTATGGCTAGGGGGGGGAGGGATTACGGGGTGTAATTTGGTCGGAGAGTGGGTGGGGACGGTTAGTCCTTTGGGCAGGCAGGTAGAAAGAGGAAGGAGAACGGGGGGGGGGGGGTCCCCCTTGTTCTCGGGGCTGTTGAGGGAAACGGTTGATGTGGGAGTGAAAGGTCGAGGAGAGGAGATCTGAAGGTATATAATACGTCGTTAACTACTTGGTCCTTTCACTCTTGATGATCTCCATCTCTTCGAGTGCATCCATCCGGGGTCCTTTCCTTTCCACGTGCATAATTTCCAGCTTAAAATCACTAGAATGTCCGTTATCCAAAAGATGTTTCGAAAATTGGGACGCACCATTCTTGTTTCTGAAGGAGGCTTGGTGTTCCTTGAGCCTTTCCTTGAATTTCCTTCCCGTTTGCCCCACGTAAACGGCTGAGCACTCACAGGAGAGTTTGTATACTCCACTCTTCTCTAGATCTGGGATTTTTTCCTTTCCGTTGGTTATTAAGTTTTTTAAATTTGTTTTATTGTAAAAGGCGGGTATGAATCTATCCCTTGGTATCCTACTGGTGACTTTCAGGGACAGCTTTCCTAAAAAAAGGAATCTTTGCCATTTGGCCGTGTTGTCTCTTTCGGGGGCGGTGCTATAGATTAATTTTACAGCGGATACTATACTGTACTTGCGGATACTATACTGTAAATGAATAATTGTTTATATTTCCTTGTCTAAGAAGTGAAAGCATTTCCCTATCTTCTCAACTGCATATGTTAATCAACAGATAATGCATGTTAATTTGGTATTTGTGGCCATAAATATTGATTATGTATCCACTTATTACTTGAGAAGTTCCCTTATAACACTCCGTCTCCTAACAGAAAGGCTATTCACCATTGGCCAATATCATTTTAGGACAGAATGAACGCAGTAATTTTCGTGCATACGAAGCTTCTGGTTACCAATGGAACTCCGACCCCTAAAGTAAAGAAAATGAAGGGTGGTTAGACTCCAGGTCGTTCCCTCGTATTAGCAGCAGGTGAAATTACAAAGTGTTGAGTCGCTAAACTCCATCTGGCGGAGTGGCTCCACTCTTTAGTTAGTGACAGCTTCCCTAGACGTGAAATGTCAGTTGAAAAACCATTCCTCGCAATCATCTCAACTGGAGACTAAACACTGGCGCTACACACTATTTGTGTGGAAGGCAGTGCATTTAAAAAGATTTCAATCATGGCTAATATTACCACTGCATCCAAAAATAAGGGTGTTCAATAGATTTTGTCGAAATACCTTCCTCGGTAATTGCAATGCCTTTAGAGCTTATCAATTTTATTAACTCAATATGCTAAATTATAATACTCCCATTGCATTGCCCACCTCTCAGGCGTGACATTTCTACATTTTAGAAATCTGTATATGTACGGTATATGTATACACACACACGCATATATTGAAGCGGATGGCTTTCTTTTTACTTCTCAAAGATGTGCTAAGTGTTTTCCGCTTCCGTTGAAATGGATTTTTGGGTTTTTGTCAATGAAATGCAAGAAACTCTGTTGCCGCACACCTTGTCCAACCATATCCTGGTACGCTTGCTATATATTTGTGACATTTTAGGCTCAGCTAGAAGTATGCCACGGTAATGTCTATAAATACATCTAAGGTGTATTCCACTGCTGATTCAGTTTCAGGCAATCCGTCAACCAGTACTCAAATTAGTTGATTTGTTACTTCAAGTGAAAGATCGTATATATGTTGTTTAATTACAGAGTAAACTAGTTCCTCATCATATGTATTGCATATTGTCACTTTGTCCATTGGGCATTTCTCTACTGTTAATTGTAAATGGTCATAGGAAGAGTTCAATGATTGGTAACTGTCGAATATGTTTCAAGGCTTGGTTCTTTAATTTTTTACAATTTAGTCTCTGTATGTACATGCACATTAGTGCAAATAATACCAATTTGCCAATGTTAATGTCATTCCTCTGCCAAAGTAAGGTTTAATGTAGTGTTGATTTCTGATAAAAAATAAGATCTTATGCACATAATGCAATTGTGGTTTAGAAATAGTAAATTAATAAATAATTTAAATAAATTAATAATAATCCAATGACCCTCTATCAAAGAAAACCAAAGCCATTTTGTGTTTTAAAAAGGATTGAAATATTTGGAGAGGACTATATTGGTTTCAATTTGTCAAGACAGGAACTCATTTGTGCAATATGCTAAAACAATAATTTAAATAGAACTAAACAATCAAATGGCATTGAATTGCCATCCATGAGAAATAGCAAGTGTTTTGGTATATCTGGGTTCTACTTATTGTTTGTAATATCCACCTTCTTTCTTATATCAATTGTGGTGAATGAGAAGATAGAGTCAGCGGAGAATATCTTCCTCCTCAAATCCACGAACCTGTGCACCTCCAATCAATTGAACGCCTTTCATCTGCTTCACTCCACAGCACCAATGGAAGCGCACCAAGCCAACGACTCTCTCTCCATAGAAGAGCGACTGTTCTCTGCATTATTCATTGGATCCCAATTGTCGGAGTGCGAGGGATTGTTGGGTGAGGTGGAGGACGTGGACGCGAGGGGCATGCGGGGACAGATGGCACTCCACGTGGCAGTCCGTGCGGGGAAGGACAATTGGGTGGAGAGACTGCTGGGGATGGGAGCGGACCCCAGGCTGAGGGACGGAGAGGGTGATGACGTGCTTCAGGTAGCCGAAGTGATGAGCACCAGCAGCACTGATGACTGACGGAAGGAAATTGGATCCCTGAAAAAGACTATTGTTGCTTTGGAGTCTGGAGTGACATCTCTCATTGTGAAGAGTGCCTCTCCGGAGGTGGGGGGGAGGGTTCTTGGAAGGGGGACGTGGGAGGGCATGGCAGGGGCAGCATTGGCAGCTCCTGAAGAGGAGCGAATCGATGAAGGGGAGCGGGATTATGTCGTGGCGATGATGTGCATCACGACCATCATGGATGCAGACGAAGATAAGAAGTTTTATGCTCGGCGTATTTATGGAAGGCTCCAATCAGAGAGTCCCCTGACGGCTGCCATTTTGAGATTCATTGTGAAGCAGTGGGGGGACTCCGTTCACATCGACTTCTCCTCCGTCACAATAGAGAGGATGAAGGGAAGGGTGATTAACTACGATGGAGAGGAGAAGCACGGAAGTTTATTTAAATCATTTGCAGATTATTGAGAAATGAGGGTGAAATGTACGTTTTCAGCTTTTCCACCATGATTGACCAATTAAAGAGTTGAACATTGTACAGCTTATTGTCATTTTATGCAATTTGTTGAAATTTATTTATGCACCAAACTTTTGGTTGATAACTACTGTGTTTATGGTTTACATATATGTGCACATTATAACATAAAATTAATGTGCATTCTCTGGGAAAAATAAAAGTATTGATCTTTGTACTTGTACATATGCTTAAAACACTCTTCCCCCCCCTTAACATCAATGATACACTTGTGGAATCAGGTACGCAACGCATTAAAGGCACCCTGTTTGACATCTCAGAGCAAGCTTATGACCAGCATGAGTTGAAAGGGTAGACCCCTAATCACATTTCCAGACCAGTAATACAACGCTGCCATGGATATTTTGCGTCACAATAAAATGATTTGCATTACTTTCAAAATTTACCATTTATATGTACACAAACAGTTTATTTATACAATGGAATGTTTCAAAATTTGTCCTCATTGGTCATAAAACATCTTTTGACCACTTATTCCTCTGGTAACGAGGCGTATACTTCAAAAACATTCAAGTTCACACGCAATGCTGTTCAAAGAAAACCTTCTCACTTACCTTAAAGAGAGAGATATTACCTTTTATTATAGATGGTGATGGAATCATGATGGAGCAAGATTATAAATAGAAATGTTAGGGGGATTATTCAAGCTATTATCTCATTATCATCAAAATTATCACTAAACAGCAATATTAAAGAGATGATTAAATTCTTTGAAACTATTGTTTGGAGAATAAAACAAGCATGAAGTGTATTGGCTTTCTTAAATACTTCAACTTTGATCAAAAAATATAAACCCAGCTATAGTATTTGATTTAAATATTCTTGAATGTCCATTCTCAATCAAATATCTGCCACACACACTTGATTAAAGCCAGCAGACAACTGACATGGTGTGCATTGCCTTCACAAGACGTTCCACAAGTGACCTCACAAGAGTTTCAAATTGAGTTCATCACCATTGCAGCATAATTTATTCCACTCAATTCTTCTTCAAGGGTTTTCTTTTATAAAATACATTCTGCACTGCATACAATTCCTCAGTCTACAATAGCTGACAGTGATGCTTCCCATGAAATTACAGCTCTTTCATTCCTTGTATTGACCCGTGGGATCATCTCTCTCGAAAGGTATTCCTCTAAAAATAAAGAAAATGCATTTAAATGCCATCAGCTACCATATCAAGTCCATGAAATAGAAGCTCCATCCCTTGGAATGGAAAATGTTTCTCACCGTTAATAATTTCACATTGTAACAATGCTTAAAGAGTTGTCAGAAATGTCAACTGAATCACTTGAGCAAACAGCGAGCCCTCTCTGAATTTCATGATCTTTTTTACATTCCATTGTCACGTAGTCTAGCGGTTGATACAAAGTATAATCTTTGTATCCAACAAAGACAGTGCTGCTGTGAAAGCAAGCTACCACATACCAAAGATTATAAATGTACCAAGGTTAAGGAACATCAAAAGAAATATTCAAATTGTCTTCATCAAATTATTTTCAAAGAAAAATTCATTTTCAATTAAACAAAGTGATTATCATCAGTTGCGTGAAGGATTTAATGATAAGCAAACCTCACCTCAATGTTATCTCAAGAATAAATGCAAACAGCCCTCCAAAGGAATGGACTAAAATATCAGTAAAATGTGATAAAACAAAGATTGAAATTGACATTTGAAAAATAACGTTAATTAATCACTTTCAAAGAGTTATGATTTTATGGAAAGAGGCTTTTTGGACACCAGGATTATTAATTATTATGGTGTATTCATTTTAACGTACAAGGGCATCACTGCTTTCAATGATAAGCTCAAATATAATTAATAAATCACTGCAATGAAGAGTGAACCATTTACGTAGAGTAATACATAATCAAGATGAAGAGATCAGATTTGTACATTCTTCGCACTTCCATTTGCGTACATTCATAGCAGTCTTCTATTCTCTTGTTTAATGAAGAATATGGTAACAGCATTTCCCTTCTTTCTATTCTGGGAGAACGCTTCCATTTAAATCTTTAATAAACTAATATTTATACAAAAGAAATCACAACAAAATAATTGGTTTCAAAACAAAAGTTTTTTATTTATTCTCCATGGGAAAAGAACAGTAAGACTACATGTACAAAGATATAAGTTTGTCAAAAAACTCCTTAGAATGTGAATTGCTTCCTCTTCAAGATGACAAGTATTTGAGAAGTGATTTCAACATTCATTCAATGCTCCATTCCATTCAGAGTGGAACAATGTAAGGAATTGCATCTTCAGTGTGCCATGGAATATTTATAATAATAAAAATCAAATACATTCGTTTATCATTTCAAGGAACTGTTACATTTTTCAATAAGTAAAACCATGCATTGGACAATAATATTCGTACAATGAATAAAACCATTTTAAGTAAAACACTGTCCTCAAACACAAACTTGATATTTCTCCTAAGCATACTTTGCTTTCAACCTGTGTACTTTATTTAGCCATCATCTACTGTTATATATTCAGATATGAGTACTTTAATCATATTAATGCTGATAATACAGAATTACTCCTTTGGGAACAAAAGTTATACTTTTTAAGTATCATTAAATAAATATCACATTCATTGCCGGAGCAGAGGTGAAGCCATCGGCAATAATATCCAAATTAACGTTAACAGAAGATAATAATTCCCAAGAAACTGTGGCAGATGTCCCGACAGTTACTTTATACAGCCATCGACACAATCATTGCATTTCCATGAAAGAATTTCAGTGTGTCGAATTATTTTAATCAAACGTTTCCATCGTAAAACAATAGGAACATCTTGGCCAATACAAAGAATGCAAATGAATTTGTTTCAATACTGGACTAGGCAGGGAAACTATATGAGCACAAATCAATGCCAAATAATTAAATATGTCTCCATTTCAATGAATCCAAAGGGAAACTTACAAATGGTAAATAAACATATGACATGGTCAATATAAGGTCAAGCCATGGAATCCCCACATTCAACACAGGCACATTTTAACCATATGAAATTAACGTTTATTTCATCAATGGTGGGGATTTTTTTTATTTTTACCACAATATGAAGGAGAAAATCATCAATCTAACTTAAAAAGATCTGCATTTAGTCCTACATTTCATTCCTCCAAACTATTGGTTCAAAAACAGAAAAAAAATTTAATTGCATTTAATTATAATATTCTGTGCAACATTTAACTCATTGATTGGACAATCTAGGTGGAAAAGCGGAAAAGATACATTTTCAGACTACTTGAGTAGGTAAACCAAAGCACAAAGAAATTAATGCGGAAATCCACCATTGGAGCTAATTAGGAACGAGATCGAAGAGAAGGCACTGTTGACTCGAGAGTCGCCATCACACGACCCTCCAAATATTCAAAGAGGAGAGGGAGTCCACGGCGAAGTTCGGATATCTCTGGAGAATTCGATCTATATTTGAACAACAATTTAGGGATTATGGATATCAAACACATCTCCTTTGCCCTCAAGAGTTTTTTCTCTATTGCCTCTTCAACAAAAAAATATACATCTTCCTTCCTCTCCTTCACTTTCTCTGCTTGCTGAAGTACTTCCTCAGAACGCCGTCTGTTGAGAATGTCACTCTCTGCGTACGGTCGCCCTCCGTTCTTGAAGGCAATGTACAAGGCCAACTGACACAGATCAGAAATAAGAATAGCAGCACCCCATTTCAAATCATCCCTTATATACCATCCCCCAACGTACACTTTCATTTCTGAATAATCTACAAATGAGCCAAAGAAACTTCCGTGCTTCTCCTCTCCATCGTAGTTAATCACCCTTCCCTTCATCCTCTCTATTGTTTTAGAGGAGCAGTCGATGTGAACGGAGACCCCAGACTGCTTAACAATGAACCTCAAAATGGCAGCCGTCAGGGGACTCTCCGATTGGAGCCTTCCATAAATACGCCGAACAAAGGACTCCTTTTTGTCGTCTGCATTCAAGATGGTCGTGATGCGCACCATAGCATCGACGCAATCCCTCTCCCCTTCATTGGCTGCCGACGCTGCCCCGGCCACACCCTCCCTCGCCCCACACCCACGCACCACCGCATCCAGAGAGGTGCTCTTCTCAACGACAGAGGTCACTCCAGACTCCAAAGCAATCAAGAGTGAGTCCCTCGCTTCCAATTCCCGTTTCAACTCCACAACAGTCCCTTTCAGGGATCCAATTTCCCTAGACACACCAAGAATCAGTTCCTTCAAAGCGGTAATCTGACCTGACCTTTCAGTTTGGAGTAATGGAACCTCACTTGAAGTGTTACAGCTACATGGAGCCATTGGAAGTGATAGTCTACGCGCACTGTTGTTTTGGTGCACCACTCGCACCAGCATCAGGATCTTCATTCTAGCTCTATGATTGGCGTCATCAGTCCTGTTGGCGCTCATCTCTTCGGCTACCTGCAGCACGTCATCATCCTCTCCGTCCCTCAGCCTGGGGTCCGCTCCCATCCCCAGCAGTCTCTCCACCCAATCGTCCTTCCCCGCCCGGACTGCCACGTGCAGCGCCATCCGTCCCCGCACGCCCCTTGCGTCTATATTCTCCACTTCCTCCAACAATCCCTCGCACTCCGACAATTGTGAGCCAATGAATAACGAAGAGAACAGCCGCTCTTCTATGGAGAGAGAGTTGTCTGCGTGGTGCACTTCCATTGGTGATGTGGAGTGAACTTTTTGATCAAGGTACGAGGGTCATCCGGAAAGTATTACCCGTTCGTGAAATAAAGACACAAAAGTAAATATTAACAAACATAAAAAATTTTATTTGAAAGAGGATACTTTAAACTACTTCTCAACATAATCTCCAAGCAAATTAAGGCATTCGTCATAACGTGTGACAAGTTTCTGTATTCCTGCTGCATAGTCCTTCGCCGCCAGCTCATTGAGATACAGGGTCACTCCTTCTTTAAGTTCTTCATCGCTGTCAAATCTTTTTCCTGCCAAAAAGTCTTTAAGCTTTGTAAAGAGATGAAAATCTGAAGGGGCCAAGTCCGGGCTATACGGTGGATGGTCGAAAGTTTCCCATTTGAATTGCTGCAAAAGTTTTTGTGTTATCCCAGCTGCATGAGGCCTGGCATTGTCATGAACGAGAATGACACCAGTAGACAATAGATCTCGCCGCCGATTTTGTATTGCCCGCCGTAATTTCTTTAATGTTTCACAATAAGCATTGGCATTAATAGTGTCTCCACGGGCCATAAAATCAATAAGCAATACACCTCGTCGATCCCAGAAAATGGTTGCCATGAGTTTCCTGAACTGTCTTGAATTTTTTTGGTTTGTTTGGTGAATGAGCATGATGCCACTCCATTGACTGTCGTTTACTCTCAGGTGATGCATAACAAACCCATGTTTCGTCACCAGTAATTATGCGAGTCAAGAAAGAGTCTCCTTCATCAGAATAACGTCCCAAAAACGTCAGTGCTGCAGCCATACGCTTGGTTTTGTGCTCATCTGTAAGCTTGCGAGGGACCCATCTTGCACAAATTTTTGCATAATGCAGATGGTGTGTAACAATTTCATGAACAATTGTTCGAGAAACATTGGGAAAATGCTCACAGATGTCATCAATTGTGACGCGCCGATCGTTCCTCACGAATTCGTCAACTGAGCTCACCAGTTGGTCTGTAATGACAGACGGTCTCCCCGAACGCTCATCGTCGTGTGTGTTCCCCCTCCCCATGTTGAAGTTGCGACACCACCGCCGAACAGACGACTCGTCCATTACATTGTCTCCATACACCTCCTTTAATTGGCGATGAATATCACATGGGCGAATGTTTCTTGCATTGAGGAATTTAATCACTGCCCTCACTTCACAACTGGCGGCGTTCTCAATTTTTTTAAACATTGTAAACAATCACAGAAACAACACAGGCAATGCTAGCGTCACGCAACTTGGCTCAGAGAAGGCAGACAAGCCACTGAAGCTATCTGACCTCGTCCAGCGGCTACTCGCGTCGTCAGCACTTCATGCGGCACGAACGGGTACTACTTTCCGGATGACCCTCTTAGTATTCTCCGTTGACTATCTTCTCATTCACTGCAATTGACGTAAGAAAGAAGGTGGATTTTACAAACAATAAGTAGAACCAAGATATATCAAAACACTTGCTAGTACTCATAGATGGCAATATAATGACATTAGATTTTTGCAGATTGTTTAGGTCTAATTAACCCTCTTAGTGCGGTGGGGATTCCAGGGGTACTTAGTGAGAAGTGCCAAGGGTAATTTAAGAAAATGTTTCACCTTAAGATAAAAAACATATTTATATATAAAAACATAACAAAAGTTATTTGTTTAGATATCCATGTGCAGTTTTTTTTATTTTAAAATAAAATATTGTAGTTAATACTGATGTTATACATTTACATCATCTGAAAATAAATGTAATTATTACAGGATTATAAATTTGACGAATATTGTTTTAGCAATAATAATTCGATTTTTAGACAATACAAATATTTTTTTAAGCATTTTTTAATTAAACTACCATATTTAAATAAAAGAAAGAATCAAATAGACCTGCAGAAAAAATTATAAATAAATAAAGAAAAACCAGAGAGTGACAAATTTTTTGTCAGCCTCTGCATAGTTCGATTTTGTTGAAAAGTGTGATCTAACTGCGTTAAAAATTGGGACTTTTCCCTTTTTCATCGGGCAGTTCATCTAGCACCTATGGTTAATCAAACAAATGCTGTGCACACCTTCCTCGCACTTTATGCACGGGACCTTTTTCTCTTGTGGCCATGTTTTCCACTACAAAGCACACAATTTTTTTCTTTTCTCCCCAGTAGTTGCTGCAGTTCAGCTCTTGATCCATGTGCACTAGGAGATGAGTCAATCTGTCTTTCCGAGCCATTCCTGCTCAAGTGACTATGATACATGACATATATTGAAGTCTTGTCATTTTTCTAATGGGATTATTTTCTTTTTATATTATATAGGAATTGAGAACCATACGAGCAATTACACAAAAGACAACTTTCCTCTAATACTTTTCAGTACGCACCATTATATCAGATGTATCAACCCCTCCCATGTAACTATTATTTAAATTTATTATTAGTGGCCTAACCATTTCTTGATTTCTTCTCATGATTAGATAGGATGGATGGCAAGAGAAACCAAAATGATTGCAAAGCAGTGCTCTCATTTCCATCGTATCAACAAAGTCTGAATAAGCAGTTATATATCAACACGACCACACCATAACACATTCAAGAGATTACAGATGAACACAGATTAGTAGCCTTTCAGTGGTTCTTCATAAGACCACTTAGCAGAAAAAACTAGCAAACAATTAGGCTGAGCTTCCCGACATGTACAAAACTGAACGTAAAATTATAGTAAGAATTATACTTTTTGAAAAGCATTTAAA
The DNA here is from genome assembly GCF_022747635.1 of Hetaerina americana. NCBI lineage: Eukaryota > Metazoa > Arthropoda > Insecta > Odonata > Calopterygidae > Hetaerina > Hetaerina americana. Next base: position 586,366 of record NW_027286592.1, on the reverse strand, counting down.
ATTGCCAATAAAAAATTAAAAAATGTGTAATATAATTGTATGGAATTCAGCCTATCGACAGCACAAAAACCATAAATTATTCAAGAAAAAACCATGAGTTACAGCGATTTAAACAATAGCCTACTCAAGAGCCGATATATATATATATATAGCCGCCCCACTAAGAGGGTTAAAATATCATTTTTGCTTATTGAAAGAGGAATTCCTTTCTTTACAAATTGAAGCAAATATTCTCTCCAAAGGTGTCCATCCTTAAAACATCAAATGGCTTTTGTCTTTGACTTAGGGGAGTAACAATAATAGCAATTGACTTCAAGGTTTCATTAGCGAACTATTACAAATTATACACCAAAATTGCACTTATCCATCCTTGTGTCAAGCCAAATAAAATTTGACCCATAGTTGAATACCTAAACCAAAAGTTCTCAAATTTTTCCGACACCTGAGATGGATATTTCTATTGATGCAAGTCTCACGCTGTACAAAGGTAGGCTACCATGGATTCAGAATGTTCCCCTCAAGAGAGCTAGGTTTGGGGTAGATGCATTTATGCCTTGCGAGTCGAAGTCTGGATATATATGGTCATTTATTATTCAAACTGGAAAAGGGTCAGAGTTTAATGTGGAATATACAAATGCTCTTATAACATACTTCATTGTGCTAACACTAATGAAACCTCTACTAGGTAATCATTATTGCCTGTCTACAGATCATTACACCTCTCCAGGGCTGGCTGATTCATTGCTTTGCCAAAGGAACCGACACCTATGGGACATTAAGAGTTACATGGAAGGAAGTGCCCGATGATATCATAGAAAAGTTACGGTGATGACATGGCAAGACAAAAAGCCTGTTACTGTACTCTCTAAAGTACATAATGAAGAACTTGTTGGATTAAAAAAAGGGATATCATGCTAAGGAAGCGAAAAGTCAGTGCCGAGTATATTAATACAATGGGTGGAGGAGATAGGGCAGATCAGCACCTAACTAATTACCCCATTGTAAAGCAAACGGGGAATCAGCATTATAATATAACTTTTTTCACTTGTCGGACCAAACCACGGCTTTCATTTACATTAACAAATCAATCAAATGGAATAATAAAAAACTTACATTTTAGGTGCAGAAAAAATTAAAATCCTTTCGGGAAAGTGGTTAATCCATTCAGCAAATAAACTTACTCAATAAACATTATGATATTGGACACAATTGGATACATTTCTACTTACCAATATTCCTGCAATTGGTAAATGATTGTCTTGAATGGCGATCCAATTTGAAAAATTCTTCCAGAAAAATATAAATTTCAATTTCTGCTCGGATCACTAGGAAATCAAGCTCTCCACCGCTGACAAACTCTGTAATTGAGATCAGAAAAGGAGAAATTTAAATTGGTTCAATGTCTTATCCAACTAAATGCAACTGATGGCAGCCATTTCGGATATTTCTTTCCTTGGAGGTTAATCTTTCACCCATCTCAAATAAAGATGGGAAGAGCATGACACATCCAACTCCCAGTAACATGGGGACACTGATTAATCTCCCACCCTCGAAAGCCCAATGCACTTTGCCAGACAAGTGGGCACAGATTCCACCCATCATCATACACGTAGTATTAAGGCCATTATAATCATTAATACATGCACACACTGTACATATAGACATGCAAACACATATGGACATAAAATGCACACAGATATCGACTTAGGGCCATAGATTTCCGTGCCATGGTGCGGGAATGTAGGTTTACTTAGAGATCATGTCATAGATGGAGCCGATGGAAAGAAATATTTGCATAAATACTTAACCGGCAAGAAATATCCCGAATGAAATTGATGGGATACGTGGATGCCTGCGACACACAGGGATAACGCCTCCTTCAGTTGGGTATATTCTTAGTAAATTTTGTGTACCCCATAGCAACAAAAAGCAAAATTTAATTTCAATTCATCAACAATTCTATAGAGGTTGATAATGTGAAACTGGTGATACAATTTCAAATCATCAGCGTAAAAGTGATCATTGCAATTTGGAATACATTCACTAATATAATTTATATTAAGTTTAATCAGTTGTTTTAACCACTGAGTAACTGATGGTTTCTGGCGTAACTTTATGGAACCGATTCATTATAAATAAATGAAAGGACTAACTTTGTAGTTCCACAGGAGCGATTTATTCCCACAACACGAGTTTCGAAGTAAAACTTCATCATCAGGTGAGCTCTCTACATTTGCAGCCCTTCTTATACAAGGGCTGCAAATAGCTCGTTTGGAACCACAAAGTTAGTCCTTTCATTTATTTACACTAAGAGTAAGTGAGGTTTTAAGAGGGCACTTGTGAGAGGACCTATTGCAGACATTACACTGTGTGAACTGTATCATACTTTGATTTTATCGAGCTACTGCTAAATAAGAAAATATCTTTCGTTGCTTATTTCTCTTGTTATGAAGCTCTCAAATCTACTCTTCATGATTCGCATTGAGAGAAAGATGGGAAGTTTGGAAAAAACTAGGCCTTTGCCTGATTTTATAAGTTCACGTGACAACGTAGTGTACCATGTCGTTCAGCTTAAAAAAATAAAAGTGTATATTTAAAATGGTATCTCAAGCCGCTGAATCGCGACCATTACTCATTCAAATATAAGTATTGCTTAACAGAAATTGATTTACTTAAAGGAGAGAACAAGCAAAGCCTAGAATTATAGAAAGATTCAGAACAAACGAGTTTAACGATGACACTAAAGGAATTATAAAGGTAGATCAGACCACACAAAATAAGGGAGATAGATTTAAGCACAGAGAGAAACAAATACTCATTCTTTCCCCGAACAATCGGAAATCATTACAGTAAGAAACAGCAGAAGCCTATTCGTTTGTTCAATTATTACACCCCCAGATTCTAACAGGGACGTCCTGCACAAGCTCAACGAACGAATATCCACTTTCAGCAGCAGATGTATAACAGTATTATAATAAAGGATGATGTCACAAATTACCGTCAATTGACTGGGACAAGTAATGCATAGGACAATCTGCCAAGAACTCCTTCATATATTCACTAAACACTCCCGAGAAACAATTGTTAAATCACCAACACGGGGCAAAAGCATACTAGATATTTTCCAAGATTATTCGGGTGTCCCACCGAGTCCACGTTCGCAGGTTCACCGACGTTTCGATGGCCGAGTCGTCCATCGTCTTCAGGGCATGTCATTACTCAGGTATTTAGCCGCCTTATACAGGGACAGCTAGACAGCGGATACTCCCTCAGTAACGCGTGGAAACCCATTTTCAGGAACATTAAGGAAAACAAGAGGCGGAAAGCGTCCTACCAATCAGACGTGACCTGACCTCTTGACCAAACTATATAAGGCGGCCAAATACCTGAGTAACGACATGCTCTGAAGACGATGGACGACTCGGCAAATGAAACGTCGGCAAACCTACGAACGTGGACCCGTATAATCTCGGAATACTTTCTTGTTGCGTTCCCAGTTGTACGAGAAAGAACATAATTTTCAAAGTTTTTCCTCTGAGAAAACCCTTAACACAAGAACACGAGAACATTACCTAAGAATATAGCACGAATTGTATAGCTTTCATGCAACTATTTACGCACACAATACCCTTAAACACTGAATATACGTGTTGAGCACTAAAAACATTCGTAGCTTCTTAGAAATCTAAAGGTCACGATTCCCGAGTGGACTGAACGTATAAGTCCAAGGCCAGGATAGTAGCCTTTAGTTGAGAATCGTGAATTTCTAAGTACAAAACTCATGAAACCTTACATGAAAATGGAATCAATTTTATACTTCCACTCGGTAGATTTATTCACAGATTCAATAAATGTTCATAGATAAACGATCAGTAGGCCATAAATATTATAATAGCTTATTAAAATCTTTACCTAAAACTAATACAGAGAAAGTAAACACCTAGGTGGAAAACATCACACTATGAAATTACACTTAACTGAGAAATCCATCATTACATCAAAAGATCCATCATCACGCATCCTTCAATCCATTTGGCGAATAAACTTATTCAATAAACATTTTGATGTTGGATACATTTCTACTAACCAATATTGCTGCAATCGGTAAATGATTCTCTCAAATGGCGACCCAATTGGGAAACTTCTTAAAGAAATGTAAAAAGTGCAATCTCCGGATCTCTGTCAAACAAAGTTACCCACTGCTGCCAAACTCTGTAATTGAGATCAGAAAAAGTAAATGTTGAATTGGTTTAATGCCTTTTAAAACTAATGAAACAGATGGCGTTTATTTCGGAATTCTCTTCCTGTGGAGGTTAATCTTTCACCCATCTCGTTAAAATTATGAAAAGACGTGAAGACAGACAGGTAGGCAAAACAATAGTCAGATAGTAAGAGGTCTTTATTAAGGCGAAATTGAGACCATTCAACAAGCATCATGTACACATAAAGATGACCACAAAATTTTGAAATACATGAATACCCAATACCTATATATACCTATAATATACAGACACAATATGCTTAAACATTCTACCATATAACCATCTTTCATATGTTTATACAGGGGAAAACCATGGATCCGAGTATGGCTCCTTGGGGAACACCCCTGTGTATACGAAGCCGGCAGGAGGATGAATCGTGGGGGATTACTCTCCAAAGTCCTTCACTTAAGTATTAGCGAATTAATTCTTAAGATTAAGGAGGAAAATTCAAGATTTCAAGTTTTGCTAAGTTAATATCTTTGTCAGTGAAACCGAATGACGAATTTCATGTATGGTCGGACTCCATCAGTTAATTGAACCAATGAGAGTATGTGTGGTTTAGGAGGGCACTCGTGACAGGTCGTATTGCGGATCTTACACTGTTTGATCAGTGTGAAAGTTTAATTATATCCAGCTTAAGCTACATATCAAAATATTATCATTCGATGCGTATTTCTCCTAACACGGTGCTCTCAAATCTACTCCTCATCATTCTAACGCATTGGGAGCCAGACGGGAAGTTCGGAAGAAATGAGTCCGATGCCTTTGCCTGATTTTCCAAGTTCTCGTGACGATGTAGTGTACGATGTCATTTAACTTAAAATAATATAAGTTTACATTTAAAATGGTATATGAAGCCACTTCATCGCGATCATTAACGAGACAAATATTGGTATTATCAAAATATATTGCACTATACAGATAAAAAACTTGATAAGCTGTATTGGAAGTGCAATTACAGATGCGGTACTTTTAACATAATTTAAACATAAGCCATGTCATCGAACGCAATAATGATATCAAGTTTGTTTTAATCTATTTGCCCTGCCATCTAACGAAATAGTAAGTAGGAGTAGTTTTTAGTATTGAGTCTCAAATGCCAATAATTTCTGCGATTACATTTAAGGGTCTTATGATATTTCACACATTCTCATGCATACTGTGTAACTAATAGACGGCCCATCACGTGATCTCCAATAGGAACTACTTTCTTGATTCCTTCCGAGCTGTAAAAGGGAGAACATAATCTGAAAAGTATTTCCTTTGAGGAAACCCTTGACACATGAATAGGAGAACATTACGTAAGATAGTAGCACGAATTATATTGCCTTCATTCAACTATTTAAGCACATAATACCCATTAACAATGAGTATACGCGTTGAATACTAAAAATATTCGTAGTTTCTTAAAAATAATAATCTCACAACTCCCGAGTGGACTGAACGTGTAAGTCTAAGGCCAGGATAGTTGCCGTTAGTTGTGAATCGTGCATTTCAAAGTACGTACAAAACTACGTGCAATAAACCACAGCAAAAGAAAGCCCAGCTAATATTTCGAAATTAGGTGCAGCCACATTTATTTCCATTTTTGAATATGTTATGATGTAATTTATATTTTAAAATATAACATTAAACTGCCGCAGCCTTATAAACAAAAAATAGCATACTGAGCATTTTCTTGCCAGTACAACCGCAGACGTAGTAGTTGGGGCAGAAAGTTGCCTCATTGGAGACAGCTAACAACGAAGTTTTTCCTAACGGTTTCACAAAATACAGAAGGGACAGACGAAATAGATTGGGCGGGGGAGTAACCATAGCATAATAGTCACAACTCTGTAGCAAACGGTAAGAATGCGACGTAAATGACATAGAAATTATTAGGTGCAAGATTAAGGACTACAACGGTAGAAGCTTAGAACAAATTGTAAAATCACCAGCATGGGGAACAGCATACTAGATATCTTCTAGCGACTTCGAAGCCCGAAATTATTACAAGCATTGAAATAAAGGACGGAATAAATGACGACAAGCCTATCCTTGCGGAATAAAAAACTGAGTTCGTCAAAATTATCAAAGCTAAGTTTAAAATATACCTACAAATAGGAAAATTTTAACGGACTACGAGAATAATTAAAAATAGAATTACCAGATTACATGATTAAAAATTTAACAATCACTTCACAGACCATTGGAAATATATCTTAAATATTTACGTAAAAAAAGGAAGACTTGCATCTCATCGAAACTCAAATGCGACATTAAGGAACCTGGAGGTTAGAACAGCCAAGTCAGATCCGCATTAAAAAGGCCACGGTCAAATTTCATAAAGTTTAGGTTTATTTGAACACATCCTAACAGAAACTAAAACAATGTCGTAGTCAAGACGAAAATTATTATGCGCACAGCACTACACTCTTTTTTTAATTTTCCCAGAGCGTCTACAATAAAAACAAAAACTCCCTAAACGATCCTCCACACACAACCGGGGAACACATGAGGAGATATAACATTGACCAAGCAAGGAAATATTACGTGTTGCTCTGGTTAGACCTCATTTGGAATATGCCGCAAGTATACGGGATCCTTAGGAAATATATAAGAAGTCAGATTAGGTCCAGATACAAACCCGCCATGTTCGTTAAAAATTTTAATGATATGAACCCTACTTCGACAGTTCTGTTAGGGGATTTAGGCTGGGAGTCACTTGAGATAAGAAGAGAACAAGCGAGGCCTCGACTTTTCTAAAGGTTCAGGACAAATGAGTTGAACGATGTCACTCAAGGAATTAAAACGGCCCCAAACTACTTAGGTAAATTAGACCAAATAAAGATAAATTAAGGAAGAAATAGATACCAGGACAGAATAAACAAATACTCATTCTTTCCCCAAACAATCAGAAATCGTAATTGATAGAACCAGAAAGGTCACTTCAGACATATCAAAAAACCTTGAATCTACAATTCGGAACAAAATTAAACATTGCAAAGATGATAGATATACTTGTTGGTGCTTGTCTATGTTTGCTGGTAGTAGGAGTGATTGCGTATTTTGGCAGGACTGAAGAGAAAAGGTTATACCGTCCCGTTAAGTTAGAACGAAAGACCTTTTTTTCCTATAAATGTAAATAATTCTACCAAATATGCTAATAAATGACTAGTTAACATTAAATATTGACTTGGGAGAAGTAAACTTGAGTACTTACGAAAAACAACGCCAGAAGTGAAGCGGACTCGGGGGAACTTGCCACTCCAACTTACAAATTTAGAATGAGAGCGGATAATACGTGAGCAACTGTCGGAAGCCCACACTCTCGTCTTGAGACCTGCGAGTCCACTTGGGCTTTTAGAAAATGATTCTTCGTAATCATTTTTTTTGGCTACGTGGAAAGGCACTTACGAAGAAGATAATTCCATCAAGCCCACCGTTATGAGATAAGCAAGTTCTTTGCATTTATGATTCGTCATCACCTTCTGTCCCTCGTCTTTTCTTGGTATGATCTCCATATCTCATTTCTTTGGAACCATTCGTGTATCTTCCTTTCTCCTATGTTTCGTCATTACAGTTGCTAGGGCAAAAGGCCTCACCAACGCCTTTTGCCTCATTTGTTAGATTTCTTTCTCGAGAAATAGAAGTAAGAAAACCTTCTATATAAACTCCTAATATCATGGTTTCCAAGATGGAACGCCTTTCTTAATAGAAGATAATATAGAGAATTAAGTTGAAAACCTTGACGGAAAATGGGAATGGAGTTTTGGAAGTGATTGTGCAATTTCAAGTAAGGAAGTTTCCGTCGGAAGGAAGTTCTTAGAGAAGAAAACCTACGACCGGGAAGAAGTCCAGGCCTCAAATAGGATGTCAGGTGAGCTCCGCACGACGTAGGAGGGATGCTGTGTACCCTACTTCAATTCAGGCCTATGCTTCGAGGACTGTTTGGAATTACGTCACAAAAAAACTGAACTTTTAGAACGGAGCTTCGACTCTAAAACGCGAATATAAAAGTGAAAATATAAAATATAAGACGAACAAGTTTTTACCAAAAAGGATTTTGCATTCTAACCTGTAGTCATATTTTTTTAATTAGTAATGATTTTCAATCATGCTGAGATTTTAGAAACATTAAATACGTTCAAATATGCTATTGCTAATAATATTATTAGTGTAAGATGTCATTTTTCAAATTCTTATCATTGGAAGGATTATCAGACTGGACAAATCAAATTTAGAATGAAATTGGGGAATGGCCTCTTTATTTTTTTCCTCACATAATCATGGCCGTTCATTTGTGTTGCTATTCATTCTGGTAAAATGTCTTGGATTCTAAAACGGTTTAAAAATTTCCTTCATTTGAGGATTCATTGAAAATAAATCTTGAAGCAAATCCAGCAAGAATATCACATGCAATCCTAATTATTTATGGCGATACCACATTTCTCAGGGGTAAATTAGGATTAAAGTATAATAAGACTATCAACGTTGACACAAGTAATTATTATGTATGTGTTTGTGGGTCGCATTAGTCATGAGCGTTGGGATTGGTAATCGGAGGGGCCTTGGTTCGATTCCCGGGCATGGCACTCGGGCCCCTGCGGCTCCACCCAAACTATCTGATTTTTCGGGTTCCACATGATCCAGGGAAACCATAGCCGGCACAGGGAAAGGAACTGGCCCCCCTAAATAACCTTCTCTGATGTGTGAATTTCACTAGCCGTAAATAGGGCTTCGTACTGGGAGAACTCTTCCTCACCAACCAAACCATATATGAATGAACACACATACAGCTACCGGTTTATATGAACACATTCATATGCGTGTATATATTAAAAATACTGGCTTCCCTACCCTGATGTGTGAATTTCACACGCCGTCGGACTTTGTCATGGAAGAACTTTTCCATCAACCATCAAAATGAATTTTCGGGTTGATTACGGCTTAAACGCATACAAATATATTCGCAGAGTTAAAGTGATACCTTATCTATGACAACTCTTTGCTCATGGTCTATTTAGACGAGTTATTAATCTAGCCTAATATATGCAAGCATACATGTTTAATTGGCACAGTCTCCTAGGAGCAGATGCCAAGTCAGGACATGATTGGTTATCATCGAATTGAAAAAAAGGTTAAACAGAAAAGTTTCCGAAGCAAATGGAATTTGGAAGCATCCAGAGCGCAGAGAGTAAAGGAGTATTTGCAGGCTTTGGGGAAAATAAGGTTAATTAGGAGGGGGATTAGGGCACTTCCTCTTAAGGAAAAAATGTCAAAGAATGAGGGCATCAAAATCCAAGAGAGAAAACAGTTGTGAGGGGGGGACGGACGGAGAGGGAGTCCGGATGGGCAGTGTGAGGAAGAGGAGTATGGCATGTGTTGACTAACCAATAAAGCCACCAAAAGAAAGGTTGGAACTCTCTAATCCGAATATATACTAGGTCTCCGATGCTTAAAAATCCTCCCAACCCCCTCCTTTAATTCCATACCCAGCATATTCTGCACGACCCCTAAGACTCGATAGCTTCCTTTCGATAACTTCCAGACTCACGTGAAGAAGCCCAAAGCTTGAACAATCTACAATGCGAGTTTTTTTACGTGTTATCTATTTTATTTGCGTTCTATTATGCCGTCCAAATGTTATATTGCTCTCGTGAGTGCTTCCAAAACATCGATACATCAAGCTACCTAGCAACCGTTGTTGTTTCTTCTGTTTTAGTCGTTGGATCCACTACTAACTGTTGCATTGCCGATTTCTCCCCTTTGTGGGTGTGATAAGCCAATGGAACGGAAAAATTTTTCTCATTTTTCGATCATTGTTATAAATAGTAAATAATCACAGATTAAATAGAACACGCAAGAACATTGTAGGACACCAGTAGACCGTTTTACTACTTTAACCTAAAATGGAACACAAATGACATCTTTTTTCAGGCCTGGACCCATGCTAGGTCAGTCGTTTTCTCCTCAACCAATCCCTTCCGACCAAAACTTCCTTACTATTACATCCAATGCTCATTTCTCATTCTCCGTCGATGTGTTAACTTAATTCTCTCAATTATCTTCACTCAAAAGAAGTTTCACCCGGGGGTTAAAAGAATTTATGCTCATAATAGTTACCTCTTCATCAACTTCGAATGCCGTTAACCGATCTTAGTATTCAGATGCTGGTAATGACGATGATCTGCAACTACTCACTTAGAAGAACGTTCTAAATATACCGTCAAGTTCTAGGCGCCAGAGATCTGTTTAATTGTCTGCAGATAAGTTCGAGTTCCGAGAATCTGGAGACAGTAGGGAATTATGGGAGCTCACATTATGCGTGGGGGGATGTATTTTCTCCCGGGTGCCATATAAAGAATGTCTTGTGTGTCCTAATTCTGTAAAATTTCAGGTCTTGGAAAAAATTACTTGGTGTTATATTGAAGAATTTTTACTTCCGTATCTCAAGAAAGAAATCTAATGAGAAAATAAAGATGGTGGAGAGGCCTTTATCCCTCGCAACTGTTATGACGAAACATAAAGAAAGAATGATACGCGAATGGTTGAACCCGATATTCCTCTTTAGACATTCATCGCTCTAAACGTGCCAATTGGAATTACGAATCGTCTAAATTTATTTATCCAGATATTGAATCATTTATACCCAAATCATGAAAAATAACTACTTCGGAAAATAGATTTTGAAAGTAATATTTAAATTAACGTGTAGAGAGGTTAATTAATACCATGATCAATTGAATTAACAGATATTCCTCCGTTTTCACGGCCACCAACACACACAAGTTGCATTCTCGATGCAAAGGGCTAACTCTTCTAAACCAGTAAATGCATTTCGCTTGAGTTGTCACCGTAATCACATTATACACACTTTTATATAACTAAACCGTCTATTGTCCAGTTAGAAATTGTGCTCTTTTGGGAGTTATGGTCAAAATCTTCATTATTCCGCTTAAAAACACGCCTGACCGCTTGGACTATTTTCAGTTTAGTGTTATTCGGAGGGCCCTGTATCATATTCTACGTTGAAGAATAATTTACGTGATTTTTGTTCATTACAAATAAGATTACTGGGTTTATTAAAGAAACAATCATGGCGATATAAAGCCACTGATATATGAGATGTAGCCCTTTGCTTCGAAAATAAATGTTCGTGTTGGCTTTATGGAAAAGTCCGTAGTCTGCAACCCTCATGACACAGTAGTGGGCTATCAATCCGTGGGCAATTTTCATTCGCGGCCGTTTCCGAGTCCATGTATTTGTTTATTATTATTTTTCTATCTGAATTTGTTCCCGTTTTAATCGTTTTCTCTCGGTTGATATTCTCTTGCAGAATATTGAGAAATACCAATTATTCGGAATAATTGTATATCGTAATGAAAATGATGTTTATCAGCCGTGAAGCGTAAATAACTAATTTACTCTCGAAGGTAAGCAGTCGTTATTTTAGAATGTTTAAACGAAGATACCAATATTTTAGCGTCATTAATTTTACACTAGAGAAACTTAACTTTTGAAGTTCTGTGTTACATCAGTAATTACTACAGACTTCGTCCTAGTTTTTCCCACTTGCGCGTAGTTTGCCTATCAGATTAAACAGAAGGGCACCGAAGTTTAGCAGAGCTTTAAGTTATTGATTGAATCGGATTGAAGATCGAATTTCAAATGAACACTGTATTTAACCTAACTATGGCGGAGAAATTACATTAACATCTGTAGGTCGGTATTATTGGCAATATAGTGAAATACTATGAAGTTAAAAGTTTTTTGCTTAAAATAAAACAAAATATCGCACATTGATCACATTTTTGTCAGTACAAACTCGGACATTGTAGCTGGTGCGGAAAGTTGGCTCACGTGAGATGAACAAAACAATGAGGTTTTTCCAAACGGTTTCACAACTTACAGAAGGGAGAGGCCAAATAGATTGGGTGGGGGACTATTCATTGCAGTTAAGTCACATGTCAGTAGCCAACGATACGAATGCGACGTAACTGACATAGAAAGCGTTCGGTGCAGCAATAAGTAATACAACGGAAGAAGCCTATCCGTTTGTTTTATTAATAGACCCCCAGATTCTTGCAACGATGTCGTACACAAGCTCGACAAACAAATATCCACTTTCAGCAGCTGACATTGCAACAATATTGTTATAAAGGCCGTTGACACAAATCTACCATCAATTGACTGGGGCACGTAGCGCGTAGGAAAATCTGCCAAAAAGCGAGATCGATGCCTAGAACTCCTCCATATATTCACAAAACACCCATTAGAACAAATCGCTAAATCACCAACACGGGACCAAAGCATACTAGCTTAATTTGCGACTTCTATGCCCGAAATCATTACTAACATTCAAATAAGAGACGGAAGCTTTGACCATACGGCTATTCTCGTCGAGTTAAAATACACCAATATAACAAGGCAAATTTGAACGGACTACGAGACTATATATATGTATATAGAATTACCAGAATACAAGAATAAAACACTAACAACCAATTCAGATAACACTTGGAATTTAGACAGGCAGCCACTTGACATACGAAGAGAAACAGCAAGACTTAAATGTTCAGAAACTACGATTATAACGATATCACTAAAGAAATTATAACGGCCCCAAACTACTTACGTAAATCAGACCACACAAAGATAAAATAAGTGAGAAATAGATTCCAGTACAGATATAAACCAATAATCATTAATTACCCGAATAATCAGAAATAATTACAGTAAGAAGTCACTTTAGACGTACAACCTTAGATATATAACCTTGAAATAACAAGTCGGAACAAAATTAAACATGGCCAAGATGTTAGGTGTACTTGTAAGAGCAAGTCTCTGTTAGCTGGTGGTTTTGAGTGTTTGCGTATTTTGGAAGGACTGAATAGGAAAGGTTATCCCGACCCGTGAATTTTCGAGTGATAGCCCGTTTTTTCTATAAATGCAAATAATTCTACCAAATATGCTAATGAATGACTAGTTAACGTTAAATCTTAACTTGCGAGAAGTAAATTAAGTACTCACGAAACACCCTGCCGGAAGGGAAGGCCTCTGAGGAACTTGTCGCTCCGACTTGCAACTGCAGAATGAGATATGTGAGCAACTGCCGGACGCCCACTCCCGTCTTGAGACCTACGAGTCCTCTTAGGCTTTTAGAAAATGAGTCGTCTCATTACTTTTTTTGTGGCTACGTGGAAAGGCACTTACTAAGGAAGATAATTCCATGAAGCCCACCCTTATGATATAAGCAAGTTCTTTGCATTTATGGTTCGCCATCACCTTCTGTTCCCCTTCTTTTCTTGGTATGATCTTCATATCTCATTTCTCTTGAATCATTGTTGTGTCATCCTTTTTTTTTGTTTCGTTATAACAGTAGCCAGGGCAACAGGCCACATCCACCCTATGTAATGTCATTTGTTAGATCTCTTTCTCGAGAAATAGAAGTAAAAAAGCCTTGTATATAACCTCGTAATGTCATTGGTTTCCTAGGGATATGCCGTTTTTAATTGAAGATAATTTAGAAATTTAAGTTGAACACCTGGACAAAGAAGGAGAATTGAGTTTTGGATGAGATGGTGCCAATTCAAGTTGGGAAATTTCCGTCGGAAGGCAGTTCTTAGAGAAGAAAACGGGCGACCGGGAAGAATTCCAGAATTAAAATAAGATGTCATTAGTGCTCACTACAAGGTCAAAGGAGGGATATTGTGTACTGGTGCCCCGCCTGCAATGCAAGCCTATATTTAAACAATTATTTCGAATTATATCACTCAAAAATTGAACTTTTAGAACGGAGCTTCAAGTCTAAAACGCGATTATAGAAGTGAAAATGTAAAATGAATTAATTACCAAAGAGGAATGAGCAATTTTAAATTAAGTAATCTTTTTAAATGTTATAAATGATATTCAATCTCGCTGAGATTTTAGAAACATTAAATATGTTTAATTTAAATATTGCTAACAGTATTGTTTGAGTAAAATATCAAAATTTCAAATTCTTATCATTGGAAGAATTATCAGACAATGGACAAATCAAATTTAAAATGTAATTGGGAAAGGATATCTTTATTTTTTCCCAAAATAATCATGACCGTTAATTTTTGTTGCTATTCATTCTGGGAAAATGTCTTTGATTCTGAAACAGTTTATAAAATCCTTCATTTGAGGGTTCATTGAAAATAAATCTTGATGCAAATCCCTGCAAGAATATTACATGCAATCCTAATTATTTGGGGCGATACCACATTTCTCAGAGGGAAATTAGGATTGAAGTATATATAAGAACTGTCAACGTCGACAGAAGTAAATTATTATGTGTATGTGTTTGTGGGTCGCGGTAGTCCAGAGCGTTGGGATTGATAATCGGAGGGGCCTGGGTTCGATTCCCGGGCATGGCACTCGGGCATCTGCAGCTCCACCGAAACTAATCTATTCTTCGGGTACCAGGTGATCTAGGGAAACCCAGGGAAAGGAACTGGCCGCACTTCTCTGATGTGTGAACTTAACACACCGTCGGACTTTGTCTTGGGATAACTTTTCCATCAACCACCAAAATGACCTTTCGGGGTTGATTACTGTTTATATGTATTTGAATATATTTGCCGACATTTACTCAAACACGATGATACTCCATCTATTACAACTATTTGCTCGGGGCGTATTTAGATGAGTCATTAATCCAGTCTAATATATGCAAGTTTGCATGTGTGAATAGCATAGTACCGTAGGAACAGATGCCAAGTAAGGACTAAATTGCTAAGCATCCAATTGAAAAAGAAAAAACATGGCACATGGCGAAGTAAATGGAATTTGGAAGCATTCAGAACAAAGGGAGTAAAGGAGTATCAGAAGGCTGTGGGGAATATTTTGGTTGATGAGGAGGGGAACGGGGTACTTCCTATTGAGGAAAAATATCAACGAATAAGAGCATCAAAAGCCACAAGAGAAACCAGCTGTGAGGGGGGACGGATGGACAGAGAGTCCGGATGGTCAGCGTTAGGAAGAGGAGTATGGCATGGGGTGACAATTATCACTTGTGGTATTTAATACACATGATGGGCTTTTGTTTATACGTAATTATTATTCTTTTATTATTATTATTATGCCATTAAAACCCTTTTCTGTCATTATTATAAATTAATTACAACAGAAATATAATTATACAAGTCCTGTAGCGCCCCTCACTGACAACTTTCCTCCAATTTCCCCTTCCTGCAACCACCCCCCATGTAATACATGTCCGCTTATGATATCTGTTCCCCACATCCCCTCAATGCCCCCTCACCTCGTTCCCACGCTAATTACCTCTCGAAGAAGATTATGTATCTTCTGACGTGCAAACATAGGCCCTTTACATTCCCCTTCTCTATTCCAACGAACAATCTGTGCTATTCCTATTGTATTTCTGCCTCGCACCCTTCTTTTTCTATCCCTTCACATGCTAATTGCAACAACCTTACCTTCTACCAATGTTTCTTTCTCCCTAAGCAACCTAGAATTAGTACAAATACAGCCACCACTATAAATGTGAGACTTCGCTAATCCAAATATACATTAGTTATCCCATGTTTAAAAAATCACATCCTAACCCACTCCTTTAATTCCCCTCCCAGCATACCCCGTAGGACCCCTCAGACTCCATTCATCTACATCTACATAATGCCCTGCAAGCCGCCGCAAGGGCGTGTGGCGGGGTGTGTTAGGTCACCAACCATAAAAAGGAAAAATACCATATGCAAAAAAACCACACGGAAAATTACACCCATAGCAGCGCACACACTCACGCAAAAATCCCTTCATCCAACACTCATGCAAACACATATACCGCAAAACAACTAAAAACTGCACCCCAGGATGCAGCACAAAAGGTATCCTACAACACGCAAGCCAAGACACAACAAGCAAGAAATTGAAACATCACTACCACACGAAAATGCACCACGAAACACTCTACCCCCCAAATAGTCTGTAAAAGGCAGGGAATACGACCCAACGTTGCAGGTAACAGGAATGTCCCCCCGCGGAGAGGGACGAGGGGCTGAAAGGGAAACTTATAAACAGATGACCAGAACACGAATGAGGTCATTCGGAAAGAATGGGTTATTATAACAAAACACATAAGGTTAGTGGAAGAGCATGCATTTAAAAAGAACTAATTATTCCCTAGACGCTGGTTGTGGAAAGTGAAATATTTGCTATCTATAACCCCGCAGTTGCTATCCCGTATTGTCCGAGGGAAGAGGGAGTCGTTGACTTTGCTAGTTTTGGCATCAATTTCCCTAATTTTATATGCATGAACCAAGCGACCAATGTATGTAAGAGTACGAATGATTTGCGAGACCTCAGTGCTGAAACATGCAGATCTGAATTTATTTAATAATTTCAATCTTACAGCGAATCGTCTTTCTTCTAATGATTCCCACCCCAAATCCAGGAGCATTTCGTTTTTATCGCAGGAATTTATTACAAAACGGGCGTCCAGGCGTATCATTTAATGTAATTATTATTATTAACACTTGCATTTTTTGCCATCATACATGTATGCATCTTCTCTTTTGTTTTATCATGTCAACATGAAGGAATTCAAAAATTGTTTTGTTAAATTTTGAACCAAATACTTTGAGAAATTCAATGAAATAGTTTAATATTTAATTTAAAATCCCTTTTATTTCTTATTGGTAATGATAGTCATGATGTCAATCGCAATTTCTACTTTTGAATTTGTTCTTTGTTGGGAAATTTAAGACTTGCCAAAGAAGTAAAATAAAATATTAAATATTTCCTTCAAAATCAAATTTTGCACATTTCCACAGATGTATTTGTAATGTACAAAGAGTTTCAGTTCATCGATGCATCTTCGGGTGCAAGAGAAGATTCAAATTGTATAATACATCCTATTAATAGTTCCGTTTGAGGACGGTGGGGGAAAGAATAAGATGGTAAGGTGGGCGGGGACTAAGAGGGGAAATATGGAAAACCCAAAGAATCAGAGAAACTAAAGAAATGGAGAGGCAAAGAGAGGAAGGGGGTGGGGAAGATGATCACTTGTGGTCATTATTAAGAGAGGACGGTGGCAGATAGCTGGTGCCCTGGCAGTGGGAAGAATGAAGAAGGATGAAGTGCGAAGGGATGGAGGCAGGTTACATCTGTGGGAAAGTGCAAATTTGTTAATATCATAACGAGGAACTTCCACTACAACTCGCCTGAATCTGTAGAGTATATCATATAATAACTCTAAATATTGAGTTTATTGTATACAAGAAATTTGCGAATTCATTGCAATTCCATTTGTATATCTTGTAAATGAAAATTGCATTTGGAGCATCAAAGTGAAGTTTAAATATAACTTACAGTTTATTTGTGTAAATTACAGTGTATTACTTAACTTGTTGCTGTCAATAGTACCAATATAATGTGTTTAATGGTTTTAATGCATGATTTTACTTTGTGAAAAATATAATAGTTCATGAAATATTAAATAAATGTATCTGAATTTTATTGTTATAAACCTTCCATGGCACACTGAAGATGCAATTACTTAAATGGTTCCACTCTGAATGGTATATGGCATTGAATGTTGAAATCACTTCTCAAATACTTGTCATCTTGAAGAGGATGCAATGCTTATTCTAAGGGACTGTTTGACAAACATATATCTTCGTACATGTATTTTTTATTGTTCTTTCCAAATGTGAAATAAATAAATAACTTGTTTCTTTAAACCAAGGCATCTCCACAAAAGAGAGATGTTGAATGCTATTATCATGTTGGTCATGGCACAAGAGATTGGAAAACTGCTATGAAATCGAATCTATTTAATATTTCTAGAGTGACTTTGGGTTTTCATTATTATTATGATTCCTGATTGTTAAGGGAGAAGAATGAATATTTAAATCTGCAAACCTTATTTAATCCTTATGCTCTGATCTACTTGAGCAGCGTGGCGCCTCGTATCTCAAGTGGCTCCCAGACTAAATCCCCTAAGAAACACGTCACACACATCTTCTTAATATAACGACTTCTCTGACAAATCAGGTGGATTTGCTCTGGACTTCCTGTGATCTCATTCTAGCCATATTTCCTCAACAAGGATCCCAAATACTTGCAGCAAATTAAAAATGAGGTCTTGCTAGAGCAGAATAACACCTCTCTTTATCTTTCTCCTTACATTTCCCCCACCACTTGTTAAATGAAACCGAGATTATTCATAAGCAGATCTGTACATTGTCCTGATATGTGCTCCCTGCGAAAGGCGTTATCTTAGAACTACCCTCTAAATATTTAATATGATTTGTTACAGTCAGTACTGAGCCCTCTATTTCACAGTTAATGACCATTCGCCACTTCCTTTGTTCAAAAATTTCAAAACTGGGCATTTATCTCTGTTAAGCATTAATCCCCATTTATTGCACCAATCGGAGATTGTATCCAAGTCTCTAGAGAGTGGCTCGCGATCTAGTTGGCTCCTCATTTCCCCAGTTATCACTTTCTTAGGAATCCATAGGGAAAGGAGCTTGATCCATTAATTATTACTAATGTGTGAATTTCTTACACAGTTAAGGGATTGGTATTGAGCAAACACTAAACCCTCACCCACCAAACTCTACCTATTCAAATAGTTGATGATGCCTTTAATGTATTCCTAAAACAATAAATACACTCTCTGCATTCTGGAACCATTACTAATTCAAAGGTTTTGCTATTTTATTCTGTCGTGACTCTGTCTCGATGACCATATTTCATTTAATACAAAATTACGCTCCAAGTCAGAGTTTGAAAGAGCCTTTCCATCCTTAATAAACTGCCCTCTCACCAATTCCCTCCTCCTCGTGAAAGCCTCTTTGTCTAATAATGCAATTCATCTTCTTCTAATGTCCCTACCATGGAAACCTTTTTGGTCCAAAACACCCTTCCGAAATAATCTCTTTTACCGGCTCTAGTTTCTGTCATCTTATTGTCACGTTTAACTTAGCCTTTCTCATTCTGGAAAAACAACATAACCTTCCTTGTGTATACCTTTCTTCACAGGCCATATATATCAGACTAACCTTTCAACGGAATCAAGCCAAGTGAACAATGCCTATGCTAACTAAAAAACTAGAGCTTCATCTTCAGCAAAACTTACTGAATATACGGATTGCCCACCGATTTAAATTTATACATCTAGTTCTAATCCCATTAACGCCTCTTTGATCGTTTTATCTACACATATGTATAACCAAAAAACCAGTAATTAACAAGAAGTTTGGTTGGGTATGGGTGATGGTAGGGTTCACCCAGTATTAAGCCCGACGGCATGTAAAATTCACACATCAGGGTATGGCGGCCAGTTCCCTTCCCTTTGCCAATTATGGTTTCCCAGGAAGATCTGGTACCCAAATAATCACATAGCTTGGGTGGAGCTGCAGATGCCCAGGATGGCTTGCCTGGGAATCTAGCGAGGGGAGGGGGAATTGAGGGGTTGTGGGGAGCAGATTTCATAAGCAGACATGTTTTACATATGGGATGGCTGCAGGAAGGGGAAATAAGAGGAAATTTGTCTGAGGGGCGCTCAAGGAGTTATGATTTTATTTTTATTAAAATAAAATTATACTAATAACTAAAGTGCGTTGTAATGACATAATAATTACGTGTAAACCAAAACCCTTCGTCTATGTGAGACACCACCAATGATAATGGTCACCCCATGCCATACTCCTTCTTCCTAACACTGCCCATTCGGACTCTGTCCGTCCGTCCCACCTCACAACTGGTTTTTCTGGTGGCTTTTGATGCTCTCAATCGTTGACATTTTTCCTTGTTAGGAAGTATCCCACTCCCCCTCCTCGTTAGCCATAATTTTCCATACAGCCTGCTGATACATCTTTACTCTCTGCGCTCTGAATGCTTCCAAATTCCATTTACTTTGCCATCTTCCCTGTTTAATCTTTTTTCAATCGGATGCTAACCAATTACGTACTTTGTTGGCATTTGCTCCTACAAAAAAAAGTGCTAATAAAAATATATGCTTGCATATATTAGACTGGATTAATAACTCATCTAAATAGGTCCCGAGCAAAAAGTCGTAATAGATGGAGTAGCATCGTGTTTGAGTATATGTGGGCAAATATATTTGTATACATATAGTAATCAACCCGGCAGGACACTTCGGAACGAGATGGAAAAGTACTCCCTGACAAAGTCCGATGGCGTGTGAAATTCACCCATCAGGGCAGGAAAGCCAGTTCCTTTAATATATACTCGTATATAAATGAACACATATAAACGGGTAGGTTTGGAAACCATGATAACAGGAGTTTATTAACAAGGCTTTTTTACTTCTATTTCTCGAGAAAGAAATCTAACAAATGACATTACACATGGAAGTGAGGCCTTTTGCCCTTGAACGAAACAAAAAGAGAAAATGATACACGAATGGTCCAAGAGAAATGTGATGAGGATCATACCAAGCAAAGAAGGGGAACAGAAGATGATGGCAAAGCGTAAATGCTAAGAACTCCATTATGCCATAACGGTGGGCTAGATGGAATAATTGACCTTGCAGAGTTCCTTTCCACGTAGCTTAAAAATACGACTAGTGAGAATCATTTTCCAAAAGCCAATGAGATAATATTGATAATAAAAATATTCAATGGCCCCCAGCAAATAATGAAAAACCAAGTGAGTGGATTGAAATATTCATACTGTCTTCATCAATTAATATCCGGGATTTGAATTTTAATGTGACATCTGATAACACTTAAACTCGATGTTCATATAGAGCATACTTTGCTTTCTACGTGACTTCTTGAAATAACTATTGTCTATATTCATATATCCAGATATTGAGCATTTGAATCAAATTAACACATATTATTAAAAAGTTACTCAAATGAGCTGTCATCGCTCCCAGATTTAAATATATTTACGGTTTGCGCTTTACTGATGGGCTCAACGGTTTACCCTCAATGTCAACGTTAATCTAGTTTTAGCATGCGTGAAAATTATATTTGAAAGTATTCTGGGCCCTGAAATGGGTAATATTGAGTACTTATTAACTGTAAAAAAATAAATGTATGAATAGAATTCGATTTGGAAACATGAAATTAGGATTTTACTTTCGATGGCGTAAATCTGATACGAAGGAATAATATATGACATTTATTGGCGGTCTTCATAAAATCATAGTGCCACCAAAATATACTTAATCTTGAGCTCTTATCAAGTTAAATATTTAGGGGGTAGTTCTAAGATAACGCCTTTCGCAGGGAGCACATATCAGGACAATGTACAGATCTGGTTATGAATAATCTCGGTTTCAATTAACAAGTGGTGGGGGAAATGTAAGGAGAAAGATAAAGAGAGGTGTTATTATCCTCTAGTAAGACCTCATTTTTAATTTGCTGCAAGTATTTGGGATCCTTGTTGAGGAAATATGGCTAGAATGAGATCCCAGGAAGTCAAGAGCAAATCCACGTGATTTGTCAGAGAAGTCATTATATTAAGAAGACGTGTGTGACAGGTCTCTTAGGGGATTGAGTCTGGGAGCCACTTGAGATACGAGGCGCCACGCTGCTTAGGTAGATCAGAGCACAAGGATTAAATAAGGTTTGCAGATTTAAATATTCATTCTTCTCCCTTAACAATCAGGAATCATAACAATAGTGAAAACCCAAAGTCACTCTAGAAATATTAAATACATTCGATTTCATAGCAGTTTTCCAATCTCTTGTGCAATGACCAATGTGATAATAGCATTCAACATCTCTCTTTGTGGAGGTGTCGTGGTTTAAAGAAACAAGTTATTTATTTATTTCACATTTGGAAAGAACAATAAAAAAATACATGTACGAAGATATATGTTTGTCAAACAGTTCCTTAGAATAAGCATTGCTTCCTCTTCAAGATGACAAGTATTTGAGAAGTGATTTCAACATTCAATGCCGTATACCAATCAAAGTGGACCAATTTAAGTAATCGCATCTTCAGTGTGCCATGGAATATTTATAACAATAAAATTCAGATACATTAATTTAATATTTCATGAACTATTATATTTTTCACAAAGTAAAATCATGCATTAAAACCATTACACACATTACATTGGTACTATTGACAGCAACAAGTTAAGTAATACACTGTAATTTACACAAATAAACTGTAATTTATATTTAATCTTCACTTTAATCCTCCAAATGAAATTTTAATTTACAAGATACACAAATGGAATTGCAATGAATTCACAAATCTATTGTACACAATACACTCAATATTTATAGTAATTAGATGATATACTCTACAGATTCAGGTGAGTTGTATTGGAAGTTCCTCGTTATGATATTAACAAATTTGCACTTTCCCACAGATGTAACCTGCCTCCATCCCTTCCCGCTTCATCCTTCTTTATTCTTCCCACTGCCAGGGCACCAGCTATCTGCCACAGTCCTCTCTTAATAATGACCACAAGTGATCATCTTCCCCACCCCCTTCCTCTCTTTGCCTCTCCACTTCTTTAGTTTCTCTGGGTCTTCCATATTTCTCCTTTTATTCCCCGCCCACCTTACCTTCTTATTCTTTCCCCAACCTTTATCTAAGGGAACTATTAATAGGATGTATTATGCAATTTGAATCTTCTCTTGCACCCGAAGATGCATCAATGAACTGATGCTCTTTGTACATTACAAATAAATCTGTGGAAAAGTGCAAAATTTGATTTTGAAGGAAATATTTAATCCACTACTTCTTTGGCAAGTCTTAAATTTCCCAAAAAAGAACAAATTCAAAAGTAGAAATTGCGATTGACACCATGACTATCATTACCAATAAGAAATAAAAGGGATTTTAAATTACATACTTAACAATTTCACTGAATTTCTCAAAGTATTTGGTTCAAAAATTAACGAAATAATTTTGAATTCATTCATGCCGACACGATAAAACAAAAGAGAAGATGCATACATGTATGATGGCAAGAAATTCAAATGTTAATAATAATAATTGCATTAAATGACAATATTCGATGCAACATTTAACTCATTGATTAGACAATCTTGGTGGAAAAGCAGAAAAGATAATTTTCAGAGTACCATAAAATAGACCAACACTTTAGGGATTGCAGATATCAAATACATCTCCTAGAGTTTTGTTCCCTAATGCCCCATTAACAAAAAAGTATACATCTCCCTCCCTCTTCTTCACTTTCTCTGCCTGCCGAAGTACTTCCTGGAAACTCTGTCTGTTGAGGGTGTCACTCTCTGCGTATGGTCTCCCCCCGTTCTTGAAGGCAAAGCACATGGCCAACTGATACAAAGCAGAAACAAGATGAGCATCAACTCCTTTCTCTTCACCCAATCTTCCTTCTCTCCCCCAAGATACACCCTCATTTCTGAATAATCTGCAAATGAAAAGAACAAACTTCCGTCCTCCTCCCCTCCGTCGTGATTAATCACCCTTCCCTTCATCCTCTCTATTGCGTCAGAGGAGCAGTCGACATGAAAGGAGACCCCAGACTGCTTCCTTTCCTTAAGAGGCTTTCCTTGAATAGAAACTCCACCAACCTCTTTCCTGGGTTTGCTCAAGTGATATTATGTATTGATTGTAAAGAAAAATACATTTTTAAGTTTAAAAATTCAATTGTTTTCATTTATTTTCCATTCCAGAACAATGAGACTACAATTACAAAGACTTCAAAGATTTCTTCAGAACATGTATTGGTTCCTCATCAAAAAGTCCACATCAAAGTATTTTAGGAGTGGTGTTAATATTAAATGCTCAATTACATTCTGAGGAAAAATATTTGAGTAATTCCATTAACATACCTTGAAAGATCAATAAAAATCATAAACACTCTTCTCTTATTTCACGAATGATTGCATCTTTCAACAATTAATATCATACATGGAAACCATTGCAAACATTATTTTTGTACACTTATTAACAATAATGTAATTTATACACTGTATTTTACAAGATTTGAAATTTGATGCTACAACATATTACACTTAAATTACACTGACCATTACAGCCATCAACACAATCTGCATTTCAATGAAACGGTTTCAGTATGTCAGATTATTTTCACAAAATTAAACTAATCAGAGGATTAGCAATTGGGTTGCCATTATTCCCCAATTGAAAAATATACTTTTTTGGCATAATAATTAATAGATGTTTAACTTAAATGGCAACGTTAATGCAGTTAAAGCAGATGTGCGAAATATTTTAAAGTATTCTCGAGTTTGGAATGTTCAACATTGAGTAATAGTATTAACTTTAACAAAATCATGATTTCCTTTAAAGGGAATCAGAATGGAACCATGAAATAAGGATTTCATTGCATATAATGTTGAAGGAATATTGCATTACATTGGTAGCGGTATTCATTCTGCATTCCGAGTGCTACCAAGATATATTTAAACTTCACTTTGATACTCCAAGCGCTATTTTCAACAACAAGAAATAGAAACCAAAATGTAATTGCAAATTTCTTGTATAAGATATCGTTGAAACACAATTCGGATGTATGATCCCACAACTGCTCTCACAACTCATACTAAAAGCAAAGTTTCAATGAATAACAGAAATTGGAATAAAGGAAACGATTCGATATAAGAAATTAAAAGAATTCCAAATTAATTATGTAACTATTACATTTAATTCATCCAAAAAATTTGATTCAAACATTCCAAAAAAAAATCAATTTTGAACTCTCTGGCGATGCACACCTCCGCAAAACAAAAGAGAAGAGGCATACATGTATCACTGCAAACAAAAACAAAATTGAAATATAATGTTTTAAAGGAAAATGACCGGTGCAACATTTAACTCTTAATAATTAATTATCTTAGGGGAGTGAAAAACAAACATTTTCTATCAAAATAGAAAGACAGGGTACAAATAAACTAATGAGGAAACTCTTTAATGGAAGCAAATTCAGAAACGAGAGCATTAAGGAGACACAATTGGCTCCAGAGTCCGTATCACATGACCCTCGAAATATTCAAAGAGGAGAGGAAATAAACGGCGATGCTCGGATACCTCTTTAGAATTCGATCCATACTTGGCGATCATTTGAGGGACTGTGGATATCAAAGATAACTCCATGCTCAGCCGATTCAGATCTTCTAATGCATCTCTAACAATAGCATTTAAATCCGTGTGAGTTTCCTTCATTTTAAGTGCGTGCAAAAGTGCATACGGTCTCCCTCCGTTCTTGAAGGCAATGTACATGGCCAACTGACACAACGCACCAACAAGACGTGGAGCGCATACCGAATCCATTTCATGAACTTTCTCAATCCCTCCAATATACGTCCTTCTTGCTCCCGCAACATACGCCCGCTTTTCTGAATAATCTGCATATGAATTGAAACTACTTCCAGTCTTCTGCACTCCGTCATGATCCTTAACCCATGCGTTCCTCATCTTCTCTATTGTGACGGAAGAGCAGTCGATGTGAACGGAGACATCAGGCTGCTTCACAATGAATCTCAAGATGGCAGCCGTCAGGGGACTTTCCATTATGAGCCTTCGATAAATACCCCGAACAAAAGACTCCTTTTCAAAGTTTTCATTCATGATAGTCGTGATCTTCATCATCGCCTCAACTAATTCCCTCTCCCCTGCATCGACCCACTCTCCTTCAGTGACTACCACAGATGCCCCAGCCACGCCCTCCCTCGCCACCCATCCACGCACCGTCCCCTCCAGGGAGGTGCTCTTCCCAACGAGAGAGGTCACGCCAGATTCCAAAGCAATCAAGAGGGCATCTCTTGACTTCAATTCCTTCTCCAGGTTCACGACAGTCTCTTTCAGTGATTCCATTTGTTCAGACATACGAAGCACCACTTCATTTAATTCAGGGTTAACTGGAGCCATTGGAACCGATTGAAATCTATTTTGTACACTTTCCCGTTGGTGCACCATCCGCAGCAACATCAGTATCTTCATTTTATCTCTCAGGATGGCCTCATCAGTGCTGCTGGTGCTCATAACCTCAGCTACCTGCAGTACGTCATCACCCTCTCCGTCCCTCAGCCTAGGGTCCGCTCCCATCCCCAGCAGTCTCTCCACCCAATCGTACTTCCCCGTCCGGACTGCCACGTGGAGTGCCGTCCGTCCCTGCATGTCCTTCGCGTCCACGTCCTCCACTTCCCCCAACAATCCCTCGCATTCCGACAAGGGGGAGCCATTGATCATAGAAGTGAACAGTCGCTCCTCTGTGGACAGAGAGTCATTGGCTTCGTGTGCTTCCATTGGTAATCTGCGGTGAAGTGGACGAAAGGCGTTCAATTGATAGTAGTGACACAGTTGGGTGGATTTCAGGAGGAGGATAGTTTCTGTTGAGTGTATCTTCTCATTCACTGCAATTGATGTAGGAAAGGAGCTGGATGTTACAAATGCTAGAATAAAAGAACGCTACCATGACAGGTTGCAGTTAGACAAGGATGTATGCATAAAGTGACGATATGCAATAAATATGATGAGGACCTTCTTCACTCATTCTAATGAACTTAATTAGAAATATATAAAGAGCAAACTGGAAATACGTAGCGCATCAACAAGAAGTTTAAGCCAGTCAAATGGTCTTATTATGTTGCTATAATTCTATAGTGTGTCAAGTACTCGAGCAAATAACATACAGCACTGGGATGTTATTAAATATATATAAATATATTAAAAGTCGACACCAAACATGGGGCTGGTCAACACCGATAATAAATTAAACTATACTCATTGCTCAACTAAGCATGGTGAAGGCCATGTTTAAAACGTTATAGAAATCGATGTTATTACATTATCCCATTAGGGCAACTGTTTTGATTAAAAGTAATGATGTACCGTGGACCAGGGGATTATCACACCATAGTCCATCAAATCCTGGAACTCTAAAATATCCTTCAAAGAATTGAATACTCCAGCAATCAACATTGAACTGCGTATTTTAAATAAACAAATAAAACCACCACACAAGTAATTATGGAATGCTTTTCTGCAATTGGCTATTCTGTTGTGACCCACGTCATGTACTTGTTAAATATGTCTCGTGGCAACTTAAAACAATTATTTGTTCAAAAAGGATGAAACAAAAGAGCAGTCTTCTGAGTAATCATAAAATTGAAGGCAATGATTCATATATCACTTCACTATATGAAAATGGAATCAATTTTATACTTCCACTCAGTAGATTTAATCACAGATTCATTAAATGTTCACAGATAAACCGATCAGTAGGCCAAATATATTATAATAGCTTATTAAAATCTTTACCCAAAACTAATACAAAGAAAGTAAACACCTAGGTGGAATACATCACACTATGAAATGACACTTAACTGAGAAATTCATCATTACATCAAAAGATAATATAAGCATCCTTCAATACATTTAGCAAATAAACTTATTCAATAAAAATTTTGATGTTGGATACATTTCTACTAACCAATATTGCTGGAATTGGTAAATGATTCTCTCAAATGGCGATCCAATTGGGAAACTTCTTAAAGAAATATAAAAAGTGCAATCTCCGGATCTCTGTCAAACAAAGTTATCCACTGCTGCCAAACCCTGTAATTGAGATCAGAAAAAGAGAATGTTGAATTGGTTTAATGCCTTTTAAAACTAATGAAACAGATGGCGTTTATTTCGGAATTCTCTTCCTGTGGAGGTTAATCTTTCACCCATCTTGTTAAAATTATTAAAATACGTGAAGACGGACAGGTAGGCAAAACAATAGTCAGATAGTAAGAGGTCTTTATTAAGGCGAAATTGAGACCATTCAACAAGCATCATGTACACATAAAGATGACCACAAAATTTTGAAATACATGAATACCCAATACCTATATATACCTATAATATACAGACACAATATCCTTAAACAATCTACCATATAACCATCTATCAAATGTTTATACAGGGGAAAAAGCATGGGTCCGAGTATGGCTCCCAGGGGAACACCCCTTTATATTCGAAGCCGGCAGGAGGATTAATAATGGGGGATTAGTCTCCAAAGTCCCTCTTTTAAGTATTGGCGAATTAATTCTTTAGACTAGGGACGAAAAATTCAAGATTTGAAGTTTTGCTAAGAGAATATTTTTGTCAATTAAACCGAATGATGAATTTCATGTATGGTCGGACTTCATCTGTTATTTCAACCAATGAGGGTATGTGTGGTTTAGGAGGGCATTGTGACAGGTTGTATTGCGGATCTTACACTGTTTGGTCAGTGTGAAACTTTAATTATATCGAGCTAAGCCCAAATATCAAAATATTATCATTCGATGCGTATTTCTCTTGTTACGGAAAACGCTTAGGCAATTTCAAAAGAAAATAGAACGATGCCTTTGCCTGATTTACAGAGCTGTCAAATCTACTCTTCATTAATCTAACGCTTAGGGGAAAAGATGGGATTTACAAGAGAAAATAGACAGATTCCTTCGCCTGAATTTCCAAGTTCTCGTGACGATGTAGTGTCCTACGATTTCATTCACCATAAAATAATACAAGTTTAAATTTAAAATGGTATCTGAAGCCGTTGCCACGCGATCATTACAAATATCGCGATGAATATTGGTATTATTTAAATATACTACACTATAAAGATGAAGAACTTCAGCTGTATTGCAAATACAATTACGCATCCGGTACTGTCAACCGACATCGGCAATGTCATTGCAAGCAGTAGGCTTATCTAGTTTGTTTTAATCTATTTGCCTTGCCATCAAACAAACTAGTATGTAGCAGTGGTTTTTAGTATTGAGTCTCAAATGCCAATAATTTCTGCGATTACATTTAAGGGTCTTATGATATTTCACACATTCTCATGCATACGGTATCACTATTAGACGGCCCATAACGTGATATCCAATAGGAACTACTGTCTTGTTGCCTTCCCAATTGTACGTGGGAAAAGAACATGGTTTGAAAATTTTTTTCCCTTAAGAAAACCCTTAACACATGAATACGAGAACATTACCTAAGATTATAGCACGAATTTTATAAAGTACAAAACTCTACACGCAATAAACCACAGCACAAAGAAAGCCCAGTTAATATTGCGAAATTAGATGCAGCCACATTCATTTCCATTTTTTAATATTTTATGATTTAATTTATAGTGTAAAATATAACATTTAACTGCCGCAGCCTTATAAACAAAAAATAGCATACTAAGCATTTTCTTGCCAATACAACCGCAGACGTAGTAGTTGGGGCAGAAAGTTGCCTCATTGGAGACAGCTAACAACGAAGTTTTTCCTAACGGTTTCACAAAATACAGAAGGGACTGACGATATAGATTGGATGGGGGAGTATTCATTGCATTATAGTCACAACTCAATAGCAAACGGTAAGAATGCGACGTAAAAGACATAGAAATTATTTGGTGCAGCATTAAGGGCTACAACGGTAGAAGCTTAGAACAAATTGTAAAATCACCAGCTTGGGGAACAGCATACTAGATATCTTCTAGCGACTTCGAAGCCCGAAATTATTACAAGCATTGAAATAATGGACGGAATAAATGACGACAAGTCTATCCTTGCCGAATTAAA
This sequence comes from Hetaerina americana, assembly GCF_022747635.1. Classification (NCBI taxonomy): domain Eukaryota; kingdom Metazoa; phylum Arthropoda; class Insecta; order Odonata; family Calopterygidae; genus Hetaerina; species Hetaerina americana. The sequence continues at coordinate 556,587 of NW_027286592.1, read as the reverse complement.
AACTTGAGTTCGTCAAAGTTATCAAAGCCAAGTTTAAAATATACCTACACATAGGAAAATTTTAACGCACTACGAGAATAATAAAAATAGAATTACCAGAATACAATTTTAAAAATTTGACAACCACTACAGAGAACACATGGAAATGTATCTTAATTTACGCCAAAAAAGGAAGACTTGCATCTCATCGAAACTCAAATGCGACATTAAGGAACCTGGAGGTTAGAACAGCCAAGTCAGATCCGCATTAAAAAGGCCACGGTCAAATTTCATAAAGTTTAGGTTTAATTGAACACATCCAAACAGAGACAAACAATGTCGTAGTCAAGACGAAAATTATTATGCGCACAGCACTACACTCTTTTTTAAATTTTTCCCAGAGCGTCTACAATAAAAACAGAAACGCCCCAAACGATCATCCGCACACCCGGGGAACACGTAGACGTATGACATTGACCAAGCAGGGAATAATAGTACGGGTACTCTAGTTAAGACCTCATTTGGAATATGCCGCAAATATTCGGGATCCCTAGGAAAAAAATCTGGCGAAAAGAATCAGATCAAGTCCAGAAAAAAACCGCAATGCTCATTAAACATTGTATTAATAAGAACACTACCGTTACAGTTATGTTAGGGGATTTAGGCTGGGAGCCACTCGAGATAAGAAGAGAACAAGCAAGGCATAGACTTTTAGAAAGGTTCAGGACAAAGGAGTTTGACGGTGTCACTAAAGGAATTAAAACGGCCCCAAACTACTTAGGTAAGGTAAAATCAGAAAGAAATAGATACCAGTACAGATATAAACAAATACTCATTCTTTCCCCAAACAATCAGAAATCGTAATTGATAGAACCAGAAAGGTCACTTCAGACATATCAAAAAACCTTGAATCTACAATTCGGAACATAATTAAATATTGCAAAGATGATAGATATACTTGTAGTTGCTTGTCTATGTTTGCTGGTAGTTGGAGTGATTGCATATTTAGGCAGGACTGAAGAGAAAAGGTTATACCATCCCGCTAAGTTCGAACGAAAGAACTTTTTTTCCTAATAGTTCTACCAAATATTCTAATAGTTCTACCTAATAGTTCTACCAAATAGTTCTACCAAATATGCTAATGAATGACTAGTTAACATTAAATATTGACTTGGGAGAAGTAAAATGAGTACCTACTCACGAAAAACACCGCCAGAAGAGAAGCGGACTCGGGGGAACTTGACACTGCAACTTACACATGTAGAATGTGAGCGGATAATAAGTGAGCAACTGTCGGAAGCCCACACTCTCGTCTTGAGACCTACGAGTCCACTTTGGCTTTTAGAAAATGATTCTTCGTAATCATTTTTTTTGGCTACGTGGAAAGACACTTACGAAGAAGATAATTCCATCAAGCCCACCATTATGAGATAAGAGTGTTCTTTGCATTTATGATTCGTCGTCACCTTCTGTGCCTCGTTTTTTCTTGGTATGATCTCCATATCTCATTTCTTTTGAACCATTCGTGTATCTTCCTTTCTCCTTATGTTTCGTCATAACAGTTGCTAGGGCAAAAGGCCTCACCACCGCCTTTTGCCTCATTTGTTAGATTTCTTTCTCGAGAAATAAAAGTAAGAAAGCCTTCTATATAAACTCCTAATATCATGGTTTCCAAGATGGAACGCCTTTTTTAATAGAAGATAATATAGAGAATTTAGTTGAACACCTTGACGGAAAATGGGAATGGAGTTTTGGAAGTGATTCTGCATTTTCAAGTAAGGAAGTTTCCGTCGGAAGGCAGTTCTTAGAGAAGAAAACTTGCGACCGGGAAGAAGTCCAGGCCTCAAATAGGATGTCAGGTGAGCTCCGCACGACGTAGGAGGGATACTGTGTACCCTACTTCAATTCAGGCCTATGCTTCGAGGATTGTTTGGAATTACGTCACACAAAAACTGAACTTTTAGAACGGAGCTTCGACTCTAAAACGCGAATATAAAAGTGAAAATATAAAATATAAGACGAACAAGTTTTTACCAAAAAGGATTTTGCATTCTAAACTGTAGTCATATTTTTTTATTTTATTAATGCTTTTCAATCTTGCTGAGATTTTAGAAACATTAAATACGTTCAAGTATGCTATTGCTAATAGTTTTATTAGTGTAAGATGTCAATTTTCAAATTCTTATCACTGGCTGGATTTTCAGACTGGACAAATCAAATTTAGAATGTAATTGGGGAATGGCCTCTTTATTTTTTCCTCACATAATCATGGCCTTTCATTTGTGTTGCTATTCATTCTGGTAAAATGTCTTGGATTCTAAAACGGTTTAAAAATTTCCTTCATTTGAGGATTCATTGAAAATAAATCTTGAAGCAAATCCTGCAAGAATATCACATGCAATCCTAATTATTTATGGCGATACCACATTTCTCAAGGGGAAATTAGGATTAAAGTATAATAAGACTATCAACGTTGACACAAGTAATTATTACGTATATGTGTTTGTGGGTCGCGTTAGTCATGAGCGTTGGACAGCTCATCGGAGGGGCCTGGGTTCGATTCCCATGCATGGCACTCGGGCACCTGCAGCTCCAAGCTATGCTTTTCTTCGGGTGCCAGTTGACCCTCATAAAACCATAGCCGGTCCAGGAAAAGGAACTGGCCCCCCTGCCCTGATGTGTGAATTTAACACGCCGTCGGACTTTGTCTTGGGAGAACTTTTCCATCGACCACCAAAATGACCTTTCGGATTGATTACTGTTTATTTGTATATGAATATATTTGCCCAAATATACTCAAACACGATGATACTCCATCAATTACGACTTTTTGCTCGGGGCCTATTTAGATGAGTTATTAATCTAGTCTAATAAATGCAAGCACGCGTGTTTAATTAGATCAGATTCCTAGGACCAGATGACAAGTCAGGACATAGTTGGTTAGCATCCGATTGAAAAAAGATAAAACGGGGAAGATGGCAAAGTAAATGGAATTTGGAAGCATTCAGAGCGCAGAGAGTAAAGATGTATCTGCAGGCTGTATGGAAAATTATGGTTAACGAGGAGGGGGAGTGGGGTACTTCCTATTGAGGAAAAATGTCAACGAATGATAGCATCAAAAGCCACAAGATAATCCAGTTGTGAGGGGGGACGGATGGACAGTCTTAGGCAGAGGAGTATGGCATGGGGTGACCATTATCATCTGGTGTTTTACATAGACGAAGGGTTTTTGTTCATACCTAATAATTATATTATTACAACGCTCTTTAGTCATTATCATAATTTTATAGTAATAAAAATAAAATCATATGTCCTTCAGCGCCCCTCACTGTCAAATTTCCTCGCATTTCCCCTAACTGCAACCGTCCCCCACGTAAATAATGTCTGCTTATGAAATCTGCTCGTGATGGTGTGCATTTCCGTCCCACCACCTTACTACGCTAATTTCCTCTCAAAGAAGATTATCTATCTTCTGACGTGCAAACATAGGCCCTTTACACCTTACATTACCCTTTTCTATCCGATCGAACAATCTGTGCTAATCCTGTAGTATTTCTGGCTCACTCTATTCTCTTCCTATCCCTTCACACGCAAATTCCAAAAACCTTTCCTTCGACCAATGTTTCTCCCTAAGCATCCGAGAATTAGTACAAATACAGACACCAATATAAAGGTGGGTACCCGCTAATCCCAAAATATTCTAGTTCTCCGATGCTCAAAAATTTCCAACCCCATCCCCTCCTTTACTTCCCTTCCCAGAATACCCTGCACGACCCCTCAGACTCGATAGTTTCCTTTCGATAACTTCCAGACTCACGTGAAGAAGGCCAAAAGCTTAAACAATCTACAATGTCCTTTTACGTGTTATCTATTTTATTTGCGTTCTATTCTACATCTACATATTACCCATCAAGCCTCCGCAAGGGCGTGTGGCGGGGGGTCTTAGGTCACCAACCATGAAAAGGAAAAATATCCCATGCATAAAAAACACGGAAAATTACACCCACAGCAGCGCACACACTCATGCAAAAATCCCTACATCCAAACACATATACCGGAAAACAAACAAAAAACTGTACCCCAGGATGCAGCACGAAAGCCATCCTACAACACGGAAGCCGGGACACAACAAGCTATAAATTGAAACATCACTACCACAAGAAAAGGCACCATAAAATACTATACCCCCCAAAGAGTCTGTAAAAGGCAGGGAATACGACCCAACGTTGCAGGTAGCAGGAATTTCCCCCCGCGTAGAGGGGCGAGGGACTGAAAGGAAGACTTAAAAACAGATGAACAGAACACGAATGAGGTCATTCGGAAAGAATGGGTTATTATAACAAAACACATAAGGTTAGCAGAAGAGCATGCATTTAAGTAGAACTAATTATTTTTAGACGCAGAGGTGGCAAGTGGAATTTTTGCTTTCTATAACCCTGCAGTTGCTATCCCGTATTGTCAGTGGGAAGAAGGAGTCCTTGAGTCCTATTATGCCGTCCAAATGTTATATTGCTCTCGTGAGTGCTTCCAAAACATCGATACATCAAGCTACCTAGCAACCGTTGTTGTTTCTTCTGTGTTGGCCGTTGGATGCAGTACCAACTGTTGCATTGCCGATTTCTCCCCTTTGTGGATGTGCTAAGCCAATGGAACGGAAAATTGATTCTCATTTTTCGATCATTGTTATAAATAGTAAATAATCACAGAATAAATAGAACACGCAAGAACATTGTAGGGCACCAGTACACCGTTTCACTACTTTTACCTAAAATGGAAAACATCTTTTTTCAGGCCTGGACCCATGCTAGGTCAGTCGTTTTCTTTTCAACCAATCCCTTCCGACCAAAACTTCCTTACTATTACATCCAATGCTCATTTCTCATTCTCCGTCGATGTGTTAACTAGATTCTCTCAATTATCTTCACTCAAAAGAAGTTTCACCCGGGGGTTAAAAGAATTTATGCTCATAATTGTTACCTCTTCATCAACTTCGAATGCCGTTAACCGATCTTAGTATTTAGATGCTGGTAATGACGATGATCTGAGACTACTCACTTAGAAGAACGTTCTAAATATACCGTCAAGTTCTAGGCGCCAGAGATCTGTTTAATTGTCTGCAGATAAGTTCGAGTTCCGAGAATCTGAAGACAGTTGGGATTAATGGGAGCTCACATTATGCGTGGGGGGATGTATTTTCTCCCGGGTGCCATATAAAGAATGTTTTACGTGTCCTAATTCTGTAAAATTTCAGGTCTTGGAAAAAAAGAATTGGTGTTATATTAAAGAATTTTTACTTCCGTATCTCAAGAAAGAAATCTAATGAGAAAATAGAGATGGTGGAGAGGCCTTTTTCCCTCGCAACTGTTATGACGAAACATAAAGAAAGAATGATACGCGAATGGTTCCAGAGAAATAAGATAGGGATATCTTATCGAGCTAAGAAGAGGAACATAAGGCGAGGACAAAGCGTAGATGCAAAGAAGGCACTTATCTCATAACGGCGGAATTGATGGACTTATCTTCCTTTTTAGAGTGCCTATTCACTTAGCCGAAACAATACGATTAGGAAGAATCATTATTCAAAAGGCCAAGGGCTACTGTAGATATTAAAATTCACTGGCGCCGGAGAATATTATTAAAAACCAAGGGAACGGAAGGAAATATTCATCAGTTTATTTCCAGGATTAGATATTTGAATCGACATAATATAACACTTAAACCTGATATTCCTCTTTAGACATTCATCGCACTAAACGTGCCTATTGGAATTACGAATCGTCTAAGTTTATTTATCCAGATATTGAATCATTTATACCCAAATCATGAAAAATGACTACTTCGGAAAATAGATTTTGAAAATAACATTTAAATTAACGTGTACAGAGGGTAATTAATACCATGATTAATTGAATTAACAGATATTCCTCCGTTTTCACGGCCACCAACACACACAAGTTGCATTCTCGATGCAAAGGGCTAACTCTTCTAAACCAGTAAATGCATTTCGCTGGATTTGGCACCGTAATCACATTATACACACTTTCATATAACTAAACCGTCTATTGTCCAGTAAGAAATTGTGCTCTTTTGGGAGTTATGGTCAAAATCTTCATAATTCCGCTTAAAAACACGCCTGACCGCTTGGGCTATATTCAGTTTAGTGTTATTCGGAGGGCCCTGTATCATATTCTACGTTGAAGAATAATTTACGTGATTTTTGTTCATTACAAATAAGATTACTGGGTTTATTAAAGAAACAATCATGGCGATATAAAGCCACTGATATATGAGATGTAGCCCTTTGCTTCGAAAAAATATGTTCGTGTTGGCTTTATGGAAAAAGCCGTAGTCTGCAACCCTCTTGACACAGTCGTGGGCAATTTTCATTCACGGCTGTTTCCGAATTCCAAGTATTTGTTTATTATTATTATTCTATCTGAATGTGTTCCCGTTTAAATCGTGTTCTCTCGGTTGATATTCTCTTGCAGAATAATGAGAAATACCAATTATTCGGAATAATTGTACATCGTAATGAAAATGATGTTTATCCGCCGTGAAGCGTAAATAACTAATCCACTCTCGAAGGTAAGCCGTCGTTATTTTAGAATGTTTAAACGAAGATACCAATATTTTAGCGTCATTCATTTTACACTAAAGAAACGTAACTTTGGAAGTTCTGTGTTACATCAGTAATTACTAGACTTCGTCCTTGTTTTTCCCACTTGCGCGTAGTTTGCCTATCGGGTTAAACAGAATGGCAGAAAGTTTAGCAGAGCTTAAGGTTATTGATTGAATCAGAATGAAGATCGAATTTCAAATGAATACTGTATTTAACCTAACTATGGCGGAGAAATTACATTAACATCTGTAGGTCGGTATTATTGGCAATATAGTGAAATACTATGAAGTTAAAGATAGTTTTTTGCTTAAAATAAAACAAAATATCGCACATTGATCACATTTTTGTCAGTACAAACTCGGACATTGTAGCTGGTGCGGAAAGTTGGCTCACGTGAGATGAACAAAACAATGAGGTTTTTCCAAACGGTTTCACAACTTACAGAAGGGAGAGGCCAAATAGATTGGGTGGGGGACTATTCATTGCAGTTAAGTCACATGTCAGTAGCCAACGATACGAATGCGACGTAACTGACATAGAAAGCGTTCGGTGCAGCAATAAGTAATACAACGGAAGAAGCCTATCCGTTTGTTTTATTAATAGACCCCCAGATTCTTGCAACGATGTCGTACACAAGCTCGACAAACAAATATCCACTTTCAGCAGCTGACATTGCAACAATATTGTTATAAAGGCCGTTGACACAAATCTACCATCAATTGACTGGGGCACGTAGCGCGTAGGAAAATCTGCCAAAAAGCGAGATCGATGCCTAGAACTCCTCCATATATTCACAAAACACCCATTAGAACAAATCGCTAAATCACCAACACGGGACCAAAGCATACTAGCTTAATTTGCGACTTCTATGCCCGAAATCATTACTAACATTCAAATAAGAGACGGAAGCTTTGACCATACGGCTATTCTCGTCGAGTTAAAATACACCAATATAACAAGGCAAATTTGAACGGACTACGAGACTATATATATGTATATAGAATTACCAGAATACAAGAATAAAACACTAACAACCAATTCAGATAACACTTGGAATTTAGACAGGCAGCCACATGACATACGAAGAGAAACAGCAAGACTTAAATGTTCAGAAACTACGATTTTAACGATATCACTAAAGAAATTATAACGGCCCCAAACTACTTACGTCAATCAGACCACACAAAGATAAAATAAGTGAGAAATAGATTCCAGTACAGATATAAACCAATACTCATTAATAACCCGAATAATCAGAAATAATTACAGTAAGAAGTCACTATAGACATACAACCTTAGATATATAACCTTGAAATAACAAGTCGGAACAAAATTAAACATTGCCAAGATGTTAGGTATACTTGTAGGAGCATGTCTCTGTTAGCTGGTGGTTTTGAGTGTTTGCGTATTTTGGAAGGACTGAAGAGGAAAGGTTATCCCGACCCGTGAATTTTTGAGCGAAAGCCCGTTTTTTCTATAAATGCGAATAATTCTACCAAATATGCTTATGAATGACTAGTTAACGTTAAATCTTAATTTGCGAGAAGTAAATTAAGTACTCACGAAACACCCTGCCGGAAGGGAAGGCCTCTGGGGAACTTGTCGCTCCGACTTGCAACTGCAGAATGAGATATGTGAGCAACTGCCGGACACCCACTCACGGCTTGAGACCTACGAGTCCTCTTAGGCTTTTAAAAAATGAGTCGTCTCATTACTTTTTTTGTGGCTACGTGGAAAGGCACTTACTAAGGAAGATAATTCCATCAAGCCCACCCTTATGAGATAAGCAAGTTCTTTGCATTTATGGTTCGCCATCACCTTCTGTTCCCCTTCTTTTCTTGGTATGATCTTCTTATCTCATTTCCCTTGAATCATTGTTTTGTCATCCTTTTTTTGTTTCGTTATAACAGTAGCCAGGGCAACAGGCCACATCCACCCTATGTAATGTCATTTGTTAGATTTCTTTCTCGAGAAATGGAAGTAAAAAAGCCTTGTATATATCCTCGTAATGTCATTGGTTTCCTAGGGATATGCCGTTTTTAATTGAAGATAATTTAGAAATTTAAGTTGAACACCTGGACAAAGAAGGAGTATTGAGTTTTGGATGTGATGGTGCCATTTCAAGTTGGGAAGTTTCCGTCGGAAGGCAGTTCTTAGAGAAGAAAACGGGCGACCGGGAAGAAGTCCAGGATTAAAATAAGATGTCAGTAGTGCTCACTACAAGGTCAAAGGAGGGATATTGTGTACTGGTGCCCCGCCTTCAATGCAAGCCTATATTTAAATAATTATTTCGAATTATATCACTCAAAAATTGAACTTTTAGAACGGAGCTTCAAGTCTAAAACGCGATTATAGAATTGAAAATGTAACATGGATTAATTACCAAAAAGGAATGAGAAATTTTAAATTAAGTAATCTTTTTAAATGTTATAAATGATATTCAATCTTGCTGAGATTTTAGAAACATTAAATATGTTTAATTTAAATATTGCTAACAGTATTGTTTGTGTAAAATATCAAATTTTCAAATTCTTATCATTGGAAGGATTATCAGACAATGGAGAAATCAAATTTAAAATGTAATTGGGAAAGGATATCTTTATTTTTTCCCAACATAATCATGACTGTTAATTTTGGTTGCTATTCATTCTGGGAAAATGTCTTTGATTCTGAAACAGTTTATAAAATCCTTCATTTGAGGGTTCATTGAAAATAAATCTTGATGCAAATCCTGCAAGAATATCACATGCAATCGTAATTATTTGGGGCGATACCACATTTCTCAGAGGGAAATTGAAAATTGAAGTATATATAAGAACTGTCAACGTCGACAGAAGTAAATTATTATGTGTATGTGTTTGTGGGTCGCGGTAGTCCAGAGCGTTGGGATTGATAATCGGAGGGGCCTGGGTTCGATTCCCGGGCATGGCACTCGGGCATCTGCAGCTCCACCAAAACTAATCTATTCTTCGGGTACCAGGTGATCTAGGGAAACCATAGGGTGATCTAGGGAAAGGAACTGGCCGCCCTTCCCTGATGTGTGAACTTAACACACCGTCGGACTTTGTCTTGGGATAACTTTTCCATCAACCACCAAAATGACCTTTCGGGTTGATTACTGTTTTTATGTATTTGAACATATTTGCCGACATTTACTCAAACCTTACTTCAAACCAAGAAAGCACCAAACCTTACTTCAAGATTATGTATCTTCTGACGTGCAAACATAGACCCTTCACATTTTACATTCCCCTTCTCTACTCAATCGAACAATCTGTGCTAATCCTTTTTTATTTCTGCCTAACACTCTTCTTTTTCTATCCCTTCACACGCAAATTCCCACAACCTTTCCTTCGACTATGGTTCTCCCTAAGCATCCTAGAATTAGTACAAATACAGCCACCAATATGAAGGTGGGAACCCAATATATATAAGGTGTCCAATGCTTAAAAATACCCGCACATAACCCCCTCCCCTAATTCCCTTCCCAGCATGCCCTGCACGACGCCTCAGACTTATTAGTTTCCTTACGATAACTTCCAGACTCACGCGAAGAAGGCCGAAAGGTTGAAATATCTACCATGTGAGTGTCCCCCTACGTGTTAATTTTTTTATTTGGGTTCTACTGTGAATTCCAAATGTTTAATTTCTCTCGTGAGTGCTTCTAAAACATTGATAGATCAAGCTACCTAGCAACTGATATCTTGTTTGTCTCTTCCGTGTCGGTCGTTTGATCCAGCACCAACTCATGCGATGCTGTTTCTGCTCCATTGGGGACGTGCTTAAGCAATGAAACGGAACAATTTTTCTCATTTTTCGCACATTTTTATGAAATAGTGAATAATCACGGATTAAATCGAACACGCAAGAACATTTAAGTCGGGGCACTAGTACACTGTATCTCTCCTTTGACCTCCTATGGACCATAAATGACATCTTAATTCAGGCCTGGACTTCTTCTAGGTCAGCGGTTTTTTTTAACGAAATTCCTTCCGACCAACACTTTCTTAAAATGCTCATTTCTCATTCTCCTTCCAGGTGTTTAACTTAATTCTCTCTCAATTATATTCACTCAAAAAAAGCTTGACCCTCATTACTTGGGGTTATATAGAAGAATTTTTTAATTCTCTTTTTCGAGAAAGAAATATGAGGAAAGAGAATATAGACGGTGGTGAGGCCTTTTTCCCTCGCAACTGTCATCACGAAATAATAAGAAAGAATGATAAAGGGATGGTTCCAAGGAAATAAGATAGGGATATGTTATCAAGCAAAGAAGAGGAACATAACCCGAGGACAAAGCATAGATGCAGAGAACTCAGTTATCTCATAAAGGCGGACTTGATAGAGTTATCTTCCTTTTAGAGTGCCTATTCACTTGGCCAAAAATATACGATTAGGAAGAATCATTATCCTAAAGGCCAAGGGAACCCGTAGATATTAAAATTCACTGGCGCCATAGAATATAATTATAAACCAATTCGGCCGATTAAAATATTCATACTGTGTCCATCACTTTATTTCCAGGATTAGGAATTTGAAGCGACATTATATAACACTTGAACTTAATATTCCTCTTTAGACATTCATCGCTCTAAACGTGCCTGTTGGAATTAAGAATTGTCTAAATTTATATTTATAGATATTGAATATTTTAATCGTATTAACCCGCATCATGAAAATTGACGTCTTCGGAAAAATAGATTTTGGAGAAAAATATTCGCCTTCTAAGTACAATTAAATAGTAAATATATTTATCTAAAGAGCAGAGGTGAGGCAATTGACAATAATATCCAAAATAACGTTAACAGAGGATAAGTAATTCCAAGATTAATTAAATTAAGAGATATTCCTCCGTTTTCAGGGCCACCAACACGCACAAGTTGCATCATCGATCCAATGGGCTAACTCTTCGGAACCAGTGAATGCATTTCCCTAAAGTTGTCACCGTAATCACTGTGTGCACAATTTCATAAAATTAAATCGTCTATTTTCAAGTACAAAATTGTGCTATTTTGGGAGATACGTTCAATAACTTGATAATTTCCCAAAAAACATGCCTGATCGCACGGGCTATTTTCATTTTAGTGTTATTTGGAGGGCCCTGGATCATATTCTACGTTGAAGAATAATTTCTGATTCTTATTCATTAGAAATAAGATTACTGAGTTTAAAGTGTCAATCGTGGCGATATAAATGCACTAAAATATGAGATATAGCCCTTTTCTTCGCTGATAAACTTCCGTGTTGGTAGTCCGGTATATTATTTACTCGGCAATCCTCTTGACTCTGTCATGGGCTATCTCTCCGTGGGCCAATTTCATCGTATAATCTGAGTTGATATTCTCTTGCAGAATATTGAGAAATTCAATTGTTTATTTTCACGAGTAAGTTGCTGTTGAAGGTCAGCCCTCGTTTTTTAAGAATTGTTAAATGAAGATACTAAGGTTTTAGTGTCATTCATTTTAGCCTTAAAAAACGTAACTTCGGAAGTATTACCTCAGTAATTACTGACGACTACATCCCTGTTTGTCACCCTTGAGCGGAGATTGCCTTTCAAGTGAAACTGAAGGGCGTCTTCAATGGAATACTTATGTTGTTTTATTGCTCCTGTTCATCATTTACCGTCTCAATTTAACCTTGTTTCCACTAAATGGCATCTTCATAACGTGAATAATAACTTTGCGACTATATACTGGACATTGCGAATATTTAAGATGTACGGGTTGGAAAAAAGCGAATCTGGAAATCTCTCCTAAACAAAAGACACACATTACTTCCTCCACCACCAACCTAGTGGCCAACATCGACGTTACTTCCTTCTATTCCCCATGCGGAAGACTTCTCCTCTACCCCACCTCAATGATATGCCAATCTCTTCAGAGGCCGACTTAAAGACTTTCCTTGAATAGAAACTCCACCAACCTCTTTCCTGGGTTTGCTTAAGTGATATTATATATTGATTATAAAGAAAAATCGATTTTTCAGTTTAAAACCTCTAATGTGTTCATTTATTATCCATTTCAGAACAATAAGACTACTACAAGTACAAACACTTTAAACACTAATTGTTTGCTAGTTTTTTCTGCTAATTGGTCTTTCCACTATGAAGAAGCACTGAAAGGCTACTAATCTGTGTTCATCTATAAGCTCTTGAATGTGTTATGGTATGGTGGTGTTGATATATAACTGCTTATTCAGACTTTGTTGATATGATGGAAATGAGAGCACTGCTTTGTAATCATTTTGGTTTCTCTTGCCGTCCGTCGTATCTAATCATGAGAAGAAATCAAGAAATGGTTAGGCCACTAATAATAAATTAATATAATGGTTACATTTGAAGGATTGATACATCTGATATGATGGTGTATTCTTACTTGGATGAAAGGCGTACCGTAAAGCATTGGAGGAAAGTTGTCTTTTGTGTAATTGCTCGTATGGTTCTCAATTCCTATATCATATACAAGGAAAATAATCCCATTAGAAAAATGACAAGACTTCAATATACATCATGTATCATAGTCTCTTGAGCAGGAAAGGCTCGGAAAGGCAAATTGACTCATCTCCTAGTGCACATGGATCAAGAGCTGGACTGCAGCAACTACTGGGGAGAAAAGAAAAAAATTGTGTGCTTTGTAGTGGAAAACATGGCCGAAAGAGAAAAAGGTCCCGTGCATTAAGTACGAGAAAGGTGTGCACAGCATTTGTTTGATTAACCATAGGTGCTAGATGAACTGCCCGATGAAAAGGGGAAAAGTCCCAATTTTTAACGCAGTCAGATCACACTTTTCAACAAAATCGAACTATGCAGAGGCTGACAAAAAAATTTTGTAACTCACTGATTTTTCTTTATTTATTTATAATTTTTTCTACATGTCTTTTTGATTATTTCTTTTATTTAAATATGGTAGTTTAATTAAAAAATGTTTAAAAAAATATTATTATTGTCTAAAAATCGAAATATTATTGCTAAAAAAATATTCGTCAAATTTTATAATCCTGTAATAGTTACATTTATTTTCAGATGATGTAAATGTATAACATCAGTATTAACTACAATATTTTATTTAAAAAAAAGAAACTGCACATGGATATCAAAACAAATAACTTCATAATGTTTTTTTTCCTAAGGTGATACATTTTCTTAAATTACCCTTGGCACTTCTCACTAAGTACCCCTGGAATCCCCACCGCACTAAGAGGGTTAATTAGACCTAAAGAATCTGCAAATTTCAAATGTCATCACATTGCCATCTATGAGTACTAGCAAGTGTTTTGATATATCTGGGTTCTACTTATTGTTTGTAAAATCCACCTTCTTTCTTACCTCAATTGCAGTGAATGAGAAGATACACTCAACGGAGAATATCTTCCTCCTCAAATCCACGCACCTGTGCACCTCCAATCAATTGAACGCCTTTCCTCCGCTTCACGCTACAGCACCAATGGAAGCGCACCAAGCAGACGACTCTCTCTCCATAGAAGAGCGACTGTTCTTTCCGTTATTCATTGGCTCCCAATTGTCGGAGTGTGAGGGATTGTTGGGGGAAATGGAGGACGTTGACGCCTGGGGCGTGCAGGGACGGACGGCGCTCCACGTGGCAGTCCGTGCGGGGGGGGACGTTTGGGTGGAGAGACTGCTGGGGATGGGAGCGGACCCCAGGCTGAGGGACGCAGAGGGTGATGACGTGCTGCAGGTAGCCGAAGTGATGAGCACCAGCAGCACTGATGACGCCAACCTTAGAGCTAGAATGATGGTCCTGATGCTGGTGCGAGTGGTGCACCAAAAGAACAGTGCACGAACTCCATTTCAATCTGTTCCAATGGCTCCAAGTAGCGGTAATACTCCAAGTGAGGTTCCGTCACTTATAAGTGAAATGTCAGGTCAGATTACAGCTTTGAAGGAACTGATTCTTGGTATGTCTAGGGAAATTTGATCCCTGAAGGAGACTGTTGTGGAGTTAAAACGGGAATTGGAAGCGAGGGACATTCTCTTGATCGCTTTGGAGTCTGGAGTGGCCTCTCTCGTTGAGAAGAGCGCTTCTCCGTAGGGGGCGATGCATGGGTCGGTGGGGAGGGCAGCAGCAGTGGCGGTCAATGAAGGAGAGCGTGTCGCTGAAGGACGAAGGGATTACATCGAGGCGATGATGGGAATTACGACCATCTTGGATGAAAACTTAGAAAGGAGGTCCTTTGTTCGGCGTATTTATCGAAGGGTCCAATCGGAGAGTCCCCTGACGGCTGTCATTATAAGATCCATTGTGAAGCAGTCTGGGGTCTCTGTTCACATCGACTGCTCCTCTGGCTCCAAAAGGCAAATTCAGCTATTTCTTACACATTTAAATTCTTTGAACGAAAACCTAAAATTCACCTGTGAAGTAGAAGAAAATTATACACTGAATTTTCTTGATTTAAAAATTTCAAAATTAAACAACCGGCTTGATTTCACTATCTTTCGGAAAAACTCATACACAGATCAAGTTATCCATTTCAAGTCAAGACATTGCTTCCCGCAAAAACTCTCCGCCTTCCATTCAATGATACACCGGTTGGTGAACGTCCCAGTGTCGCAAAACAACATCAAAAAAGAACTTAACACGATTAAATTGATTGCAAGAAACAACTGCTACGATGAGGAGCTAGTAGAGAAACTATAACGCAAAAAACTTAATAAAATGGCATTGAAAGATGTTTACAGTACTGAACCGCCACAGGACCCCGCAGCCAAGTGGCGCAGAATCCTTTATTTAGGCGATTTTTCACAAAAAGTATGTCAGAAACTTCCAAAATGTAGAATTAAGATAGCCCATTATAACAAATCAAGCCTCAGGGGCCTGCTCTCCCACACAAAGGACAGAATCCCATGTAAGGAAAAGAGTGGAGTATATAAGCTAAAGTGCGATTGCGGGGCAATATACATTGGACAGACAGGGAGGAAATTCCATGAACGAGTGAAGGAACATCAATCATGTGCAAGAAATAAAAAGATGAACTCTCAATTCGCAAAGCATTTGATTGATAATAACCATAAAAGTGATTTTGATTTCGAAATTTTACATGTTGAAAGCAAAGGCTATAGATTAGACGCCTTAGAACATTTAGAAATTTTAAATAGTGTTTGTTTAAATGAAAATATTGTTATTGAATTTCTGTATGCCTCCCACTCTCCCCTCCTTTAAGTCCCAATCCTCACGGTGGCCGATGACACCGCCCCCTCCCCCCCTTCATCTAACCCTCTCTAATCCGCTGACTCACGAGAGCTCTACAATGTAGACTTCTCCCTCCCGCTCCACGTTCCACCAACATCGCGGAGGGGACGCCAAACTGCCCTCCCCTCCGGCACGCAAACCAATCCTGATTTTACCCCTCCCAAACCTTCCTGATTATCTCCACCCCACCCCCGCCCTGGCTGTATATATAAGAAGGGCTGCAAATGTAGAGAGCTCATACATGCCCTACCGCTGATACAAGAACTGCTCTGTTGAGAATTATTACGAAGCTTCTCTCTCCTACCGATAATCAAACCCTCATAAGCATCATCACGAATGACCTTATCCCAGCCCTGCTTCAGCTTGTAAATGGCGCATAATTTACAAACAACTAACCATATCCTCAAGGTCCTACAATGGAATATTAACGGCATCAGTAACAAAAAACAAGAACTCAACCTCCTAATAGCAAACCATAACCCAGACATTGTCCTGCTTCAGGAAACTAAACTGAAAAACCACCAAACTTTTTCCTGTCCAAACTACCGTGCCATAAGAAAAGATAGAGCAACTGGCCCCGGCGGTGGTGTTATGATCCTTTCAAAAAACAACCTACGCTTCACCGTACTTCAACCCCCACCCACCCAAAAACTGGAACTTACTGGAATAGCTTTAAAGGGAGTCACTGGTACTCTCAACATCTGGTCTGCCTACTTTCCTCCTTCATCTCCGAAGTCAGACGCCCCTGACTTAACAGCGCTCGCCTCCTTACTACAACCTAAACTTATAATAGGTGGTGACTTAAATGCCAAACATTCTGCCTGGGGTTGCAAAACCACTTCATCACGAGGACGCGCCCTCCGTAAGCTACTTTTCACCAATAACCTTTCCATCCACTCACCACCTTTCCCAACCCACTTTCACCATCTCCCAAATTCCTCCGACATCCTGGATGTTGTCCTCTCATCCGCTGACATTGCATTTCAAATCCTTAACCTTGATAACGCAGCCTCAGACCACTGCCCCATATTCTTCTGCGTCCCTACTTTTTCCTTTACTCCATCGGAACCTACCAGAAGGGTTAACTGGAAGCTATTCAAAGAGAACTGCTTTGCCTATACCCTTGCCCCCCTTTCAACTAGCACTCCAGCCAGTTTAGAAAAAGCGGCAATAGACTTCACAAACTCCCTAACCGAAGTCATCCATCGCTCCTACTACCCCCCCTCTCCAATCTCTATCGCTGGTCCCACACTACCTCCAGACATATTGCGCTTAATCTCTCTGAGGAACAAAGCCAGAACCCTCTGGCAACGCACCCATCTCCGCCAAGACAAAAACCGCTTCTGTGCGCTCCGAAACCTTGTTACATCCAAAATTAGGAGCCATAATGATAAAACCTGGCACGACAAAATCAGCTCTCTCTCCCACAAGGACAATTCAGTTTGGACCCTAGCCCGCTGTCTGCGTAGGAAAAAACTACCCACTCCACCAATACGTTACAATGGTCGAGCACTATACGACGACAGCGACAAGGCAAATGCCTTTGCTGACTCACTAAGTAACATCTTTAAAAACGAAAACACTTCTCCGTTGGACCCAGTAGCGTTGGACAGCGCCTCTAGCCTGATACGTTGCCCATCTCCTCCATTCCCGGAAATTACCCCCCAAGAACTCCAATCCATCATCTCCCACTCCAAAACCAAGTCATCACCAGGCCCTGATCAAATCTCCTACCTTCACCTCAAAAACCTTCCAAAACCCTTCCTCAAGCACCTGCTCTCCATCCTCAACGCCTGCCTTTCCCATTCATATTTCCCAAAGACTTGGAAATTGGCCAAAATAATACTCATTCCAAAACCTGATAAAAACCCCTCCGACATATTAAACTACAGACCAATCAGCCTGCTCCCCTGCATGGGCAAGATACTAGAAAAATGCATACTCAACAGACTCCAAGAGGAAGTTTCAGCACTGGATTTAATCAGACCGGAACAAACTGGCTTCCGCCATCGCCACTCCACTACTCAACAAATTACTAGACTGGTTGAACAAATCTCCTTCGGTTTTAATATCAACAAAAACACTCAAGTAGTCTATCTAGACCTACAAAGGGCCTTTGATAAGGTCTGGCATACTGGGCTGATTCAGAAACTGCTGCATACTGATATATCTATCTACCTCACCAAAATTATCTACTCCTTTCTTTCACACCGCACTTTCTTCGTAGCACTTAACAACGCCAAATCAAGCTCCCGGTCCATATCCGCAGGCGTTCCTCAAGGATCAATCCTATCACCCGTCCTGTTCAACCTGTACATCAACGACCTTCCATCACACCCAAACACCGTAAGCTACCTCTACGCAGACGACTCAGCTATTGCTTCAACTTCCTTTGATCCAAACCACGCCGCGAATAACGTCCAAGAACATCTCAATACCATAGCCGAGTGGATGACGGAATGGAAATTAACTATCAACCCAAGCAAATGCATTAACGTTAATTATGCCAGAAAAACGAAGAAAGTCAACACTTCCGCTATCTACTACGGAAGGGATAAAATTCCTCAGGCTACATCGGCTAAATTCCTTGGTGTCCACCTAGACAAGAAACTGAACTGGCAAACTCACACACAATACGCGCTCAACAAGGCAAATGCGGCTGTTTTTTCCATCTATCCTTTAATTAAACGCACCAGTCCCCTCCGTCTACACACCAAAGTCCTCCTGTTCAAATCAATGATACGCCCCATCCTAACATACGGTTTCCCAGCTTGGGGCTCAATAATACAAACCAAAATCAATAAAATGTCACAATTTCAAAACAGTACCCTAAGAACCCTTACAAACGCCCCGTGGTTCATAAGAAACGTTGACATCCGCAAGGACCTAAATATACCGGAGTTGTCAATACACCTCAAAAACATAGCGAAGTCTTTCGAGGCAGCGCTAGGAAATACCGGTAACCCTTTACTAGCACCTCTTTGGAATTACTCGGAAAACCCCCACTTCAAATACAAAAGAGCTAAAACCTGTGTATATGAGCAACCATAACATTTAAATAAAACTGTCGCAACAAACTAAGAAAATGGATACTTTATATAGAAACTTCGCCCTTTAAACACCAACATCCTTCAACCGTTCATCAGCAGAGCTGGAAACCGGTTTAAAATGCGCCTTCGGCGCAGTTCTACATGCGTGGTGGTGCGTAGAGAGCTCACCTGATGATGAAGTTTTACTTCGAAACTCGGGTCGTGTGAATAAATCGTTTTCGTGTGGAACTAACTACAAAGTTAGTCCTTTCATTTATTTATAATGAATCGGTTCCATAAAGTTACGCCAGAAACCATTAATTATAAAGAGCTGTTATTTCATGGGGAGCATCACTGTCAGCTATTGTACACAATTATCGCAGTATAGTGTGGCTTTTAGTTATTTTGTATTATCATACAATGATTTTAATACTCTGAATATTTGACATCTATGATTGTTAATCATATCAGGCACGTTGCAAATCCTAATTATCTAAATTAACATGAATACAAATGTATATCATAATTATTAATCCTCCTTGCTATGCTGAAGATATAATTAAACTTAAATTGTTCCAATCTGAATGGAATGGAGCATTGAATATTCAAATCACTTCTCAAATACTTGTAATCCTGAAGAGGAAGCAAGCCATGTTCTAAGGAAATGTTTGGAGTCTTTGTACTTGCCATTTTATTGTTTTAAATGGTAAATAAATGGAAGACTTGGTTTTTTAAACTTAGAAATCTGTTATTCTCTCTTATAGATAGATAATATCACATTAGTGGACCCAGAAAAGAGGTCGGTAGGGTTTCTATTCAAGGAAAGCACTCCCAGATGGCCGTAGAAGAGATTAGCGTATCGTTGAGGTGGGAAAGAGGATAAGTCTTCCGCATGGGGAATAGAAGGAAGTAACGTCGATGTTGGCCATTTGTAGGTTGGAGGTGGAGGGAATGGAGACAATGTCTATGGTGGAGGAAGTAATTTGTGCCTTTCGTGAAGGACAGTACGAGAGGTTGAAGGTCAAGGAATGCGGAGATTCTTCTGATGGGAGAGTTGACACTGGAAACTATACGGAGACGGTGGACGTTAGGTTTGTGTATTTTTGGGAGGAGATAACACTGGGATAAATATATTTATGTGATTGAAGTGATCCAGGGCTTTGGAAATGTAATCAGTGGTTCAAGATACTACCGAGGACTTCATCAGCTATTATGTTGGGATTGGACTGTTGGGGGTGGAAAGGAAACTCCACACTTCCCCAACAAAGATTTAATATCTCACGAACATGGTTTTGATGCTGTGCAGCACCATATCCTGATGACGATGCACAGCGTCCTCGTTTGAGCTAAATTTTTCACCCCATCCAACATTGCTTTCATCTCCTCGCATTTCTTCCCATCCAAAATCAAGCCAACAAAAAGTGAATTACCAAACAATTCTGCTCTTTTTTTCCAATTTAGCAAAAATCACAAAACACGTCTTATGCGAATGACTACCACATGAAATTAATTTATTTTACGGATGATGGGGAGTTTTTTTCATATTTTTACCACAATATTAAGGATAAAACCATCATAAAACTTAAAAAGATAGCCAAGGCAGCACTACAATCTTATTTTCTTATACATTGATACATTTATTCCTTTTACAAAGGCCCTTTTTTACTCTTCACATCTGTATTGTGTAGAAAACTGTTGCTAAATGTAAATGAAAATAATTGATACAGTGATTGTGTGAAAACAGTATATTTATTCCATTCTTATTGCAGGTATTAAATGATTACATATGTGATTCGTAAAATGACAATTCAAATGCATCGCCACAGAGATTAAACAGAGAGGATTGCATCGGATGAGACGATGAGAGTGAAATATACAATCACGGATGAGTCCATCGTTGCTATTCGCAAATGTTATCTCTCCTCTATGGTTGCTGCAATACACACACCATGGAACATAAAAACCTTGTTTATGACGATTCATCCTGTCAAAAGGCAAAAGAAACAAAATCTAATAGGGACAATATGCTTCGATTATACGATATTAGTCATGATCGAAATCATTCTAACATCAATTGAAGTGCACTCGAGAGGCAAGAGAAACCAATGGATAGTATAATTAAAACCATTCAAATTAAGGCCCATGTGTTCTTTATAGAGTCCTCATTAAAACTCCACTTTGATCCAAAAAATGCAATTTTCATTTGCAAGAAATGCAATATGAAATGTATTCTCAAATATCTTGCATAAATGACAACCAATATTGGAAGTTAAACACAATAAGGATATACGATCCACAACTGCTTTCACAAGTCATAAATCTCCCCCACAGAGTTTGAATTAAAAAGCATAAATTGAGATTGACATTAAGATGATTGAGTATTAGAAATAAAAGGCATTCCAAATTATATATATATGAGTATTTCATTAGATTCCTCCAAATAATTGGTTCAAATATTTTAAAAACCCTTTTTCAACTCATTGAAGTTGACCACACCGTAACACAGAAGAGAATAGGCTTGGGAATATAACGGAAAAAAATTCAAAGGCTGACAATATTCTGTGCAACATTTAACTCTTTGATTGGTCAACCTTGGGGGAAAAGCAGAAAAATGCACATTCACATTACTTCAGTTCCAAAAAAAGAATCGAAAAAGAACTTACTGTATTATCAAACTAATTTATCTATAAACAATCATTCAGAGGCAAATCTCTATTGCCAACTGAAAATTAAAGTTTAATCAAGAAGAAAGCAATATTGAAAACAGGAAATTCAATATTGGTGCTAATTTAAGTTAATAGAAGGATGAGTACGCACCGTGTACTTGAGAGCCGCCATCACGTGACCCTCTACGTATTCAAAGAGGAGAGGGAGTCTACGGCGATGTTCTGCAATCTCTCTAGAATTCAATCCATATTTTACGATCTTAGAAGTGATTAATGTTACGAAATTTATCTCCCTGGCCTTCTCCTCCTCCATCACTATCGCTGGATGAGTAAAAAAATCAATATGCCTCTTCCATTTCATCTCTATCTCTGCTTGCCGAAGTACTTCCTTAAAATGTCGTCTGTTAGGAGTGTCCCTCTCTGCGTACGGTCGACCTTCGTTATTAAAGGCAATGTTCAAGGCCAACTGAAACAAAGCACAAACAAGACGGGCAGCAACACGTTTCTCTTCCCATTCACTTACCCCAATCTTCCCTCCCGCAACATACGCCCTCATTTCTGAATAATCTACAAATGAGAGGTACTTATACCCGTCCTTCTCCTCTCTGTTGTGGTCCACCAAGCTTCCCTTCATCCTAACTATTGTGTTAGAGGAACAGTCGATGTGAACGGAGACCCCAGACTGCTTCACAATGAATCTCAAAATGGCAGCCGTCAGGGGACTCTCCGATTGGAGCCTTTGATAAATACGCCGAACACAGGACTTCTTTCTGTCGTCTGCATGCAAGATGGTCGTAACGCACATCATCGCCTCGACGCAATCCCTCTCCCCTGCATTGACTCGCTCCCCTTCATTGACTGCCGCTCCTGCCCCGGCCGTGCCCTCCCTTGCCTCCCAACCCCGCACCACTCCCTCCAGAGAGGTGCTCTTATCAACGAGAGACGTCACTCCGGACTCCAAAGCAATCAACAGAGTGTCCCTCGACTTCAATTCCCTCTTCAACTCCACAACAGTCTCCTTCAGGGATCCAATTTCCCTTGACACACCAAGAATCAGTTCTTTCAAAGCGGTAATCTGACCTGACATTTCACTTATAAGTGACGGAACCTCACTTGCAGTGTTACAGCTACTTGGAGCCATTGGAACTGATTGAAATGGAGTTCGTGCACTGTTGTGTTGGTGCACCACTCGCACCAGCATCAGGATCTTCATTCTAGCACTCAAATTGGTGTCATCAGACCTGCTGGCGCTCATCACTTCGGCTACCTGCAGCACGTCATCACCCTCTCCGTCCCTCAGCCTGGGGTCCGCTCCCATCCCCAGCAGTTTCTCCACCCAATCGTCCTTCCCCGCACGGACTGCCACGTGGAGCGCCGTCCGTCCCCGCACGCCCCTAGCGTCCACGTGCTCCACTTCCCCCAACAATCCCTCGCACTCCGACAATTGGGAGCCAATGAATAATGCAGAGAACAGTCGCTCTTCTATGGAGAGGGAGTCGTCTGCTTGGTGTGATTCCATTGGTGCTGTGGAGTGAAGCGGAGGAAAGGCGTTCAATTGATTGGAGGTGCACAGGTGCGTGGATTTCAGGAGGAAGATATTGTCCGTTGACTCTATCTTCTCATTCACTGCAATTGACGTAAGAAAGAAGGTGGATATTACAAACAATAAGTAGAACCCAGATATACCAAAACACATCATAGTACTCATAGATGACAATACAATGCCATTAGATTTCTGCAGATTTTTTGGGTCTAATGAAAATATCAATTTAGCTTATTGAAAAGAGGAATTCCTCTCTTCACAAATTAAAGCAAATTTCCTCTTCAAACATTGCCATCCTTTCTAAAAAATCAAATGGCTTTGGTTTTCTTTGACAGAGTGGAATTGCATTACGTGCAAATGCTCTCATTTTATTTTTAAATTGAAGACCAAATTTACATTAATAAGTAAATAATTCTACATTTAAACAAGTAATATGCATAACATTACCTTTGATTAACACATTTTATAAACAACTTTATCAAAAATCTTTTGAAAACGCTGTCTTAAATGAACTTTTCTTTATTCAAGATTCAATTCTGGGAATCAATTTCTTTCAAAATAGACCACCATCAAACTAACAAACATCACAACTGATAATAATTCGTGTGGATGGAGACATTTTTTCAATGCGACCTGCATCAGAATGAAGATTTTATTTCAAATGAAATCTACATTTAACCCAACTTTACGGAGAAATTACGTAAACATTTGTGGGTCGGTATTATTTGCATTGTAGTACATGAATATGCATAGACTAAACTAAAAACTGAGATGAAACAACTTCAATCATTGAAATTCTCTAATTGGTGGGCCTTACAACATATATAAAATAATAAACTATGACAGCTAACAAATATCTACACCAAACTACTACTGAAACAGGAAACATCTTGGTGGAATACATCCCACTCTGAGACTACACTCAACTGAGAAATCCATCATAACATCAAGAGTTAACATGAGCATCCTTGACCGCTTGCCTGACATGCCCGTGTCGGAAACCACTTATGATAGGGCAGCTCAGCACCTAACTAATTACCCCATTGCAAAGAAAAGGGGGAAAAAGTATTGTAAAAAAATTTTAATTTCACTAGTTGGAACTGGAGAATGCTTTCGTCTTGTATCGGAAGAAAGGTGGAATAAAGAATAACCTAGACTTAAGAATGACATTAGTGGAAGATATAATTGAGAGGTACCACACACATGATACGTCATGTGAGGGTGGAAGGCCTTCAGTAGAACAAAATCCTAGACGCCTAACTGAGAGGCACTTCTCCGAATATATTCCACCTAAGGAGAAGAAGGAAAAGCCTTGTGGGCAGTGTGCAATTTGTTGAGCCAAAAGGGATCGAAGTGGCAATAAGATCAGGAGAAGAACAAGGTTCTATTGCCAAGCATGCGATGTTGCATTCTGTGCAGCACCTTGTTTCGAAATAAAGTACACAGTGAAATACTTACAGGAATTATTGTAAAATTACTTATGGCAAAATTTAAAATTTTATAAAAAGTATGTCACAAAAATTTTCTGCAACACTGTCTTTTCTCTTTATAAACATAACAATGAAATGAACAATTAGAAAAACATGACATTTTTTGTGCAGAAAAAATTAAAATCTCATGCGGCAAGTGGTTAATACGTTTAGCAGATTCAATAAACATTATGATGTTGAACACAATTGGATACATTTCTACTTACCAATATTGCTGCAATTGGTAAATGATTCTCTCAAATGGCAATCCAATTTGAAAACTTTTTCCAGAAAAATATAAAGTTCAATTTCCGGATCACTAGCAAACCAAGTTATCCACCGCTGGCAAACTCTGTAATTAAGATCAGAAATTGAGAAAATTGAATTGATTTAATGCCTGATGCAACAGATGGCGGCCATTTCGGATATCTCTTTCTTTGGAGGTTAATCTTTCACCCATCTCATTGAAATCATTTAAAGACGGAAAGGGCATGACACATCTAATTACCAGTAACATGTGGACACATTGACTCTCATTTCCTGCCGTTGTTCGCCCGATGAACTCTGCCAGACAAAGCAATAGTCAGAAAGAGGGTGTTTATTGGGGCTAATATGAGACCAAACGGTACGTTCTCCATTCCCCCCATCTTTCTATATATTTATTATAATAGCCATAAAATTTATAATTACTTGCATATTGAGTACCTATAAATGTGCATTCACATGTGGACATAAAATACACACATATCCCCGGGGCAAATTATTCGTACGTGACAAAGCTACACCGTTGTCACAGAGCACAGCAACACAAAACATTTTATCATATTCTAATTCCTATTGAAGGAGGTCATTAAGACAAAAAGTGGAAATTCGCTCAATAAATGCTGCCCTAAATTTAGACAATAAACACTCATTAACTAAGAGCGAGAAAAGTATAGCCAGATTAATGAATTTACTAAAATTAAAAATCAGACAAGGGGGAAAATGTCAAAAGCAGATTGCAAGATGAAGACTGGAAACAAATACAACATTTAATGAAACACCATGGAATTTGAATAATTACAGGAATGATTGGAATCAATAGTGACGAAGTTTTACGAAAATTGTACCACACCAGATGATAACGCTTCGTGTATTCCTTTGGTCATTCAAAATTAAGAGCACGATGAAATACTAAGATATCTACCAGCATCATCTATTACATTAATATGGCAATACACTTTAATCCATAAAAATTTATAGCTGTACATTTACACATATAACTTAGTTTCGAAGAAGTACTGACCGTATAAGAAAAGGAATGCAACAAGTGGTGCTTAAAAGACCGCGATTTCCTACAATTGCAAACATATATATCAAATATCTAAATGAGTAATATTATATCTCGACTTAGGAGGAAATTGGGTACTCACGAAACACGCTGCCAGGATTAAAGGCCTCTTAGAAATTCGCGAACCAACTTGCAAATCTAGAATGACAAAAGTAAACACGTAAACAGCTGGCGGAAGTATACTCCCTTAATAAGACTCTTGAGTCCGTTTTCTTTGCGAAAGAGGGAGTCATTTTACAATAAAAATACACTGCATTACTATTTTCTGGGAAAGTTATCTTTTTGGAAGAAAAAGGACTAAAAGGTCATGACACGCGAGTTCGTGGTCGTAAGGTTCTTTGATAGAATTCTAGGATTAAACAACAGTTTCTCCAGTATTCGCCTTTGTCTCCAAGATTTCCAACTTGGATCGCGATTTTGCTGGGAGCCCTTTTCTGTTGGCGGTTTTGTTCGTGAGTACTCATTTTAATGTGAAGCGAAGATTGAACGTTATCTACTTGCATATTTCACAGCTTTAATTGCCTTCAAAAGTGATATCGTTCATTCACGCGGCACGCTATGTTGTCCCATGTCATTGCGACTTCGTTTTAAGTTCATGGGAACATTAGTAAGTAAATAATGAAAAGTTTAAGGATAAGGATTTATTAGGCCAAAGTTACAGTATGAAGAAACGAATTCTAACATGTCCATAATTTTAAGAGTCACCGTATTATTTTCTTGCTCTGTACAGCTATCAAAACAAGTTCTTTTTCCAAATCAACTTGTAACTTAAAAACATATGATACTATGTGCATGTGGATGAAGTGGTTTGACATATCAATATTATAAATGATGATAGGTATTGTGTTTGTAGCGTACTAATGAGGTGCGATTTTAGCAATTCCTTTGTTTTTTTGCGGCATATATTTCGTATGTTTGAACACTGATATTTAAACATGTTTTTGTATATATTTCACTTTCATTCGCATCTGTCGTTCGAGTACAATGGGAGAAGTATTGCATGAAACAAAACGTTCATGTTTTGGAATAAATACACGACAGGACATAGTTATGAGGGCGGGATGTAAGTAACCAGTTTGAAATAAGTAACGATGAATTTGTGAAACACAGTGTTCCTTCCTTTATTTGAATTGTATCTCTGCACACTGTCGTAAATTAACAACTCTCTCCATCTATTATTTTTACATTCTTTTTTTATTGCTATTGTAAAAAGCTGGTGGCGGTGATAGAACTACTGTAGAGATACCCAAATATTATTAATGCACTGGCAAATAATCTGAACGATAAAGAACCTACGGTGAGATTTTTTTAAAATTGAAAAAGATTTCTACTTCAAAGCTAAGGCCCGATGACTACATAATGTGTATGTATTTAACCAAAATGATCGCAGCATACTTGAATACAATGTGAAAATGTTGCCCAAGTCAAGAGTCTACTGTTTACATACTATATCGATGTTTGTGAAGAATGCAGAAACACGTACCATATAAAGAGACACCATCTGGCTCAGTGGGACTTCTAACTTGACCAGTAGAGTTCGTGGGTGGAAAGCAATATCTCTTTCTAATGAATTTCATGATAAATGCCAGTTCTTTCACATCAAAGTGCGAATATATATTTGTTTTTGTCATCCATAAATTTCAATTCAGGTTATCCTATTTTCTTCAATGCTTCTTATCTATCCCAATTGGATTTACTTGCAATCTCAATGCCTTACCAGGTGTCCTACTAGCCTATTGCTTCTACTATGGCCAGCATGTACCCTTCCCTTACTCAGGCGAAGAATTCCTTACTGCTTAATTAAAAATAGCAATTTTCCACAAAAATAAAATTTAATGCGACCGGTTTCAATGTTACTACATCATCATCAGGTGTTACTACATCATCACCTGATGATGATGTAGTAACATTGAAACCGGTCGCATTAAATTTTATTTTTGTGGAAAATTGCTATTTTTAATTAATCATGATATTCCACCATATCACGCCTGAAACGTCTCTTTTTATTCCTTACTGCTTGTTAATCCAAAGTAGAATAAACATAGGCGCAGGAACATTCAAGCAATGAAATTTCCTCTCCTCTTCTAGGATGAGCTCGGCTTTTGTTTAGGTACATTACTACAATTTGCGTGTGGGCTTATGTGAAATGTATCACACTAAATATCCAATCAAGTGCCCGACTGGCCTGTTTATTGTTTCCCGTTGCTTCTGTCAATGGGCACTTTCATTCCACGCTGTCCAGAATTTCGCCAATGCTTGTTTGTCCAGGTTATTTTCAATAGGCACCAGCACATTGAAAAATTCGTATTTACTCTTAGGCTTTTTCTGGGATGGCCAAGCTTTCTACCCTGTACAATGTGACAGCCTATGAATAGGGTTACGTAAACTGTTTCATGCCTGTCTTGATTCCTTCACATTTTGACAATCTGCTTTTGATACGATGTGCTTGTTTGGTCCTATCTACTGTCACCTCTTTCAGATCTGGTCCTGGTGCATTTAATGTACTTCTTAGGGCTTGGTTAAATTCTTCTATGCTTATGGTTTGTGTAATTTCTTCATCTGGAACTGTTTGCTCTCATTCCAGGATATCGTGTCCTAATTGTGCTGTTTACAAGTCCTGGAAGCAATTGTTCTGCTCTTATTTCTGTCTTATGCATTTCGTTCAATCGTAATGCTAATTGCTCCTCATCAATCATTGCTTCTTCAATTTTCTTTCTCCGAGATATGTTAGGTTATGAATATTTCTCCAGGTTATGGAGTGAGCTTTTTCAGTGTTTCTTCCCGACATAATTTCCTCAATGTCTCTACCTTTGTCCTTAGTCCATTTCCTCTTCATTTCTCTTGTTCATTATTTACTAGAGCCTGAAAATCATTACATTGGCCTGTTTAATTTTACGTTTCACTATTTTCTGCATTGTTCTAAGGGATCCGCGTTGAATCCTTCATAAGATCTGTTTCTGGCTTCCGTGTACTTAATGCTGTCTTTTTTTCTGTATTAGGACTTTTCCATACATGTATATAAATGTTTTTTGGGCCCCCATTTGTGTTTATTTTACTTGCTACTGTTTTTTATTTAACATTTATAGATACAAATGTATATATTGTACAATTTTTATGACTCTTTTGTCAATAAATTAAACTTTACAAATTAATAAACTATAGTAATGATCAGTAATTGATGCCTTTGTGTCAGAACTAACCCATCCCTCAAATTGGAAGGCTGAAATAGACATTTCTTTGCTAATGAAAATAAAACCTCTTTATTAAACATCTCTCAGGAGAACTGTTCGAAATGCTGTCTCGCCCTTTGATCAAACATAGAATCAGTTCTGTATCATTTGAGCATTGAAGAAAAGTTTATTGTTATTTTTCCCATCGTCCTCTCACATTGACACGAGGTTTGCGATTGATGTATATATACGTATCAGAAGGACAAAACGTGCGTACTAATCATTCCAGAACAATTGTTGTGTTGCTGTCTTCATTTATTCACACACATCAATGGAGCGTCGTATCAGTATGTAAACTCAATTGACACGACCTGTTTTCTCCGGGGGAAACTCTTTGTCCTTGTCCAACCATATCCTGGTACGCTTGCTATATATTTGTGACATTTTAGGCTCAGCTAGAAGTATGCCACGGTAGTGTCTATAAATACATCTAAGGTGTATTCCACTGCTGATTCAGTTTCAGGCAATCCGTCAACCAGTACTCAAATTAGTTGATTTGTTACTTCAAGTGAAAGATCGTATATATGTTGTTTAATTATAGAGTAAATTAGTTCCTCATCATATGTATTGCATATTGTCACTTTGTCCATTGGGCATTTCTCTACTGTTAATTGTAAATGGTCATAGGAAGAGTTCAATGATTGGTAACTGTTGAATATGTTTCAAGGCTTGGTTCTTTAATTTTTTACAATTTAATCTCTGTATGTACGTGCACATTAGTGCAAATAATACCAATTTGCCAATGTTAATGTCATGCCTCTTCCAAAGTAAGGTTAAATGTAGTGTTGATTTCTGATAAAAAATTAGATCTTATGCACATAATGCAATTGTGGTTTAGAAATAGTAAATTAATAAATAATTTAAATAAATCAATAATAATCCAATGCCCCTCTATCAAAGAAAACCAAAGCCATTTTGTGTTTTAAAAAGGATGGAAATATTTGGAGAGGACTATATTGGTTTCAATTTGTCAAGACAGGAACTCATTTGTGCAATATGCTTAAACAATAATTTAAATAGAACTAAACAATCTAATGGCATTGAATTGCCATCCATGAGAAATAGAAAGTGTTTTGGTATATCTGGGTTCTACTTATGCTTTGTAATATCCACCTCCTTTCCTAAATCAATTGCAGTGAATGAGAAGGTAGAGTCAACGGAGAATATCTTCCTCCTGAAATCCACGCACCTGTGCACCTCCAATCAATTGAACGCCTTTCCTCTGCTTCACACTACTGCACCAATGGAAGCGCACCAAGCCAACGACTCTGTCTCCATAGAAGAGCGACTGTTCTCTGCATTATTCATTGGATCCCAATTGTCGGAGTGCGAGGGATTGTTGGGTGAGGTGGTGGACGTGGACGCGAGGGGCGTGCGGGGACAGATGGCACTCCACGTGGCAGTTGGTGCGGGGAAGGACGATTGGGTGGAGAGACTGCTGGGGATGGGAGCGGACCCCAGGCTGAGGGACGCAGAGGGTGATGACGTCCTTCAGGTAGCCGAAGTGATGAGCGCCAGCACCACTGATGACGCCCACTGATGACTGACGGAAGGAAATTGGATCCCTGAAAAAGACTATTGTTGCTTTGGAGTCTGGAGTGACATCTCTCATTGTGAAGAGTGCCTCTCCGGAGTGGGGGGGGGTTCGTGGAAGGGGGACGAGGGAGGGCATGGCAGGGGCAGCATGGGCAGTCCCTGAAGAGAAGCGAATCGATGAAGGGGAGCGGGATTGTGTCGAGGCGATGATGGGCATCACGACCGTCATGGATGCAGACGAAGATAAGAAGTTTTATACTCGGTGTATTTATGGAAGGCTCCAATCGGAGAGTCCCCTGACGGCTGCCATTTTGAGATTCATTCTGAAGCAGTGGGGGGTCTCCGTTCTCATCGACTGCTCCTTCGTCACAATAGAGAGGATGAAGGGAAGGGTGATTAACTACGATGAAGAGGAGAAGCACGGAAGTTTCTTTGGCTCATTTGCAGATTATTCAGAAATGAGGGTGTACGTTGGGGGATGGTATATAGGGGGGGATGTGGAATGGGCAGTGAAAAGGGGTGCTGCTATTCTTATTTCTGCTCTGTGTCAGTTGGCCGTGCACCTTGCCTTCAAGAACGGAGGGCGACCGTATGCAGAGAGTGACACTCTCAACAAACAGCGTTTCAAGGAAGTACTTCGTCAGTCAAAGGAAAAACGGAGGAGAAATGTTTTAGTGTGTGAAGCATTGAAAAAGAAAACTCCAAGGGCAAAGGAGATATATTTGATATCCCTAATCCCTTATTTTATCGCCTAATTTGGATCGAATTCTAGTGTGACCTCTGAAAATCGCATTTTATATCCCCTACTCTTTGAATATTACGAGGGTCATGTAATGGCGACTCTCAAGTCAACAGTGCCTTCTCTTTGCTCCCGTTCCCTATTGCTCTTCAATGATTAATTTACTCATTAATTTCTTTGCACTTTGGTTTATAAACTCAAGTACTGTGAAAATCTATGTTTTCAGCTTTTCCACCATGATTGACCAATTAAAGAGTTAAACATTGTACAGCTTATTGTTATTTTATGCAATTTTTTGAAATTTATTTATGCACCGAACTTTTGGTTGATAACTACTGTGTTTATGGTTTACATATATGTGCACATTATAACATAAACTTAATGTGCATTCTCTGGGAAAAATAAAAGTATTGATCTTTGTACTTGAACATATGCTTAAAACACTCTTCCCCCCCCTTAACATCAATGATACACCTGTGGAATCAGGTACACCACGCATTAAAGGCACCCTGTTTGACATCTCAGAGCAAGCTTACGACCAGCATGAGTTGAAAGGGTAGACCCCTAACCACATTTCCAGACCAGTAATACAACGCTGCCATGGATATTTTGCGTCACTATAAAATGATTTGCATTACTTTCAAAATTGACCATTTATATGTATACATACAGTTTATTTATTCAATGCAATGTTTCAAAATTTGTCCTCATTGGTCCTAAAACATCTTTTGACCACTTATTCCTCTGGTAACGAGGCGTATACTTCAAAAAAATTCTAGTTCACACCCAATGCTGTTCAAAGAAAACCTTCTCACTTACCTTAAAGAGAGAGATATTACCTTTTATTATAGATGGTGATGGAATCATGATGGAGCAAGATTATAAAGGGAAATGTGAGGGGGATTATTCAAGCTATTATCTCAGCACCTCAAAATTATCACTAAACAGCAATATTAAAGAGATGATTTAATTCTTTGTTACTATTTTTGGAGAATAAAACAAGCATGAAGTGTATTGGCTTTCTTAAATACTTCAACTTTGATCAAAAAATTTAAACCCATCAATAGTATTTGATTTAAATATTCTTGAATGTCCATTCTCAATCTAATATCTGCCACGCACACTTGATTAAAGCCAGCAGACAACTGAAGTGGAGTGCATTGTCTTCCCAAGACGTTCCCCAAGTGACCTCACAAGAGTTTCAAATTGAGTTCATCACCATTGCAGCATAATTTATTCCACTCAATTCTTCTTCAAGGGGTTTCTTTTATAAAATACATTCTGCACTGCATACAATACCTCAGTCTACAATAGCTGACAGTGATGCTTCACATGAAATTACAGCTCTTTCATTCCTTGTATTGACCCGTGGGATCATCTCTCTCGAAAGGTATTCCTCTAAAAATAAAGAAAATGCATTTAAATGCCATCATCTACCATATCAACTCCATGAAATAGAAGCTCCATCCCTTGGAATGGAAAACGTTTCTCACCGTTAATAATTTCACATTGTAGCAACACTTAGAGTTGTCAGAACTGTCAACTGAACCACTTGAGCAAACAGCGAGCCCTCTCTGAATTTCATCATCTTTTTTACATTCCATTGTCTCGTAGTCTAGCGGTTGATACAAACTATAATCTTTGTACCCAACACAGACAATGCTGCTGTGAAAGCAAGCTACCACGTACCAAAGATTATAAATGTACCAAGGTTAAGGAATGTCAAAAGAAATATTCATATTGTCTTCATCAAATTATTTTCAAAGAAAAATTCATTTTCAATTAAACAAAGTGATTATCATCAGTTTCATGAAGGATTTAAAGATAAGCAAACCTCACCTCAATGTTATCTCAAGAATAAATGCAAACAGCCCTCCAAAGGAATGGACTAAAATATCAGTAAAACGTGATAAAACAAAGATTGAAATTGACAATTGAAAAATAATGATTGTATTTACAATTGAAAATAATGTTATGATTTTATGGAAAGAGGCTTTTTGGACACCAGGATTATTAATTATTATGGTGTATTCATTTTAACGTACAAGGGCATCACTGCCTTCAATGATAAGCTCAAATATAATTAATAAATCACTGCAACGAAGAGTGAACTATTTACGCAGAGTAATACATGATCAAGATGAAGAGATCAGATTTGTACATTCTTCGCACTTCCATTTGCATATATTCATAGCAGTCTTCTATTCTCTTGTTTAATGAAGAATATGGTAACAGCATTTCCCTTCTCTCTATTCTGGGAGAACGCTTCCATTTAAATCTTTAATAAACTAATATTTATCCAAAAGAAATCACAACAAAATAATTGGTTTCAAAACAAAAGTTTTCTATTTATTCTCCATGGGAAAAGAACAGTAAGACTACATGTACAAAGATATAAGTTTGTCAAAAAACTCCTTAGAATGTGAATTGCTTCCTCTTCAAGATGACAAGTATTTGAGAAGTGATTTCAACATTCATTCAATGCTCCATTCCATTCAGAGTGGAACAATGTAAGGAATTGCATCTTCAGTGTGCCATGGAATATTTATAATAATAAAAATCAAATACATTCGTTTATCATTTCAAGGAACTGTTACATTTTTCAATAAGTAAAACCATGCATTGGACAATAATATTGGTACAATGAATAAAACCATTTTAAGTAAAACACTGTCCTCAAACACAAACTTGATATTTCTCCTAAGCATACTTTGCTTTCAACCTGTGTACTTTATTTAGCCATCATCTACTGTTATATATTCAGATACGAGTACTTTAATCATATTAATGCTGATAATACAGAATTACTCCTTTGGGAACACAAGTTATGCTTTTTAAGTATCATTAAATAAATATCATATTCATTGCCGGAGCAGAGGTGAAGCCATTGGCAATAATATCCAAATTAACGTTAACAGAAGATAATGATTCCCAAGAAACTGTGGCAGATGTCCCGACAGTTACTTTATTCAGCCATCCACACAATCATTGCATTTCAATGAAAGAATTTCAGTGTGTCAAATTATTTTAACCAATTGCACCTATGCTCTATGGAAGGTTGATAATATCTATATTCATTCATTTAATATTTCATCAAATATTACAGTGAGTTAAGAGCATGCATTAAAGCCTGTACACACATTATATTGGTACATTATGGTTAGGGAAATATTTCAAAGGAATCTAATTGGAAACATGAAATAAGGATTTATTTGCAAAGGCATACATCTGATACGCAGGAATATTGTGCTAAAGGGGCAATTGAGACATGAATAAAGAGGATGGGGATGTTCTTCCATCTTAAAACAATAGGAACATCTTGGCCAAAACGAAGCACGCAAATGAATGTTTCAATACAGGACTAGGCAGGGAAACTATATGAGCACCGATTTCACAAATCAACGTCAAATAATTAAATATGTCTCCATTTCAATGAATCCAAAGGGAAACTTACAAATGGTAAATAAACATATGACATGGTCAATATAAGGTCAAGCCATGGAATCCCCACATTCAACACAGGCATATTATAACCATATGAAATTAACGTTTATTTCACCAATGATGGGGATTTTTTTTAATTTTACCACAATATTAAGGAGAAAATCATCAATCTAACTTAAAAAGATCTTCATTTAGTCCTACATTTCATTCCTCCAAACTATTAGTTCAAAAACAGAAAAAAAAATTTAATTGCATTAAATTATTTTATTCTGTGCAACATTTAACTCATTGATTGGACAATCTGGGTTGTTAATAATTAGGAACGAGATCGAAGAGAAGGCACTGTTGACTCGAGAGTCACCATCACATGACCCTCCAAATATTCAAAGAGGAGAGGGAGTCCACGGCGAAGTTCGGATATCTGTGGGGAATTCGATCCATATTCGACCAACAATTTAGGGATTATGGATATCAAATATATCTCCTTTGCCCTCAGAGTTTTGTTCTCTAATGCCTCTTTAACAAAAAAATGCTCATATCCCTCCCTCTTCTTCACTTCTTCTGCTTGCCGAAGTACTTCCTCGAAATGCCATCTGTTGAGAGTGTCACTCTCTGCGTACGGTTGCCCTCCGTCCAACTGACACAGAGCAGAAATAAGAATAGCAGCACCACATTTCATTAACCATTCCACATCATGCCTTATATACCATCCCCCAACGAACACCCTCATTTCTGAATAATCTGCAAATGAGCCAAAGAAACTCCCTTTCAATCACTGCCAACACTGCCCCGGCCACACCCTCCCTCGCCCCACACCCAAGCACCACCGCATCCAGAGAGGTGCTCTTCTCAACGAGAGAGGTCACTCCGGACTCCAAAGCAATCAAGAGTGAGTCCCTCGCTTCCAATTTCCGTTTCAACTCCACAACAATCCCTTTCAGGAATCCAATTTCCCTAGACACACCAAGAATCAGTTCCTTCAAAGCGGTAATCTGACCTGACATTTCAGTTTCGAGTAATGGAACCTCACTTGGAGTGTTACAGCTACATGGAGCCATTGGAACTGATAGTCCACGAGCACTGTTGTTTTGGTGCACCACTCGCACCAGCATCAGGATCTTCATTCTAGCTCCAAGGTTGGCGCCATCAGTGCTGCTGGTGCTCATCACTTCGGCTACCTGCAGCACGTCATCACCCTCTGCATCCCTCAGCCTGGGGTCTGCTCCCATCCCCAGCAGTCTCTCCACCCAATTGTCCTTCCCCGCACGGACTGCCACGTGGAGCGCCGTCCGTCCCCGCACGCCCCTTGCGTCTATATTCTCCACTTCCCCCAACAACCCCTCGCACTCTGACAATTGGGAGCCAATGAATAATGCAGAGAAGAGTCGCTCTTCTATGGAGAGAGAGTCGTCTGCTTGGTGTGCTTCCATTGGTGCTGTAGCGCGAAGCGGAGGAAAGGCGTTCAATTGATTGGAGGTGCACAGGTGCGTGGATTTGAGGAGGAAGATACTACCTTGATCAAAAAGTTCCCGGAATTTATTCAGAAAATTAAAAATACAAGTTTATTCATCTAAATCCAAATTGTCCCCTTCAAGGTAATCCCCGTCGACTGCAACACACTTATGCCAGCGCTTGATCCAATCCTTGAAACATTTTTTATATTCGGTTTTCGGTATGTCCATCAGTGCTTCCTGTGATTTTTCCATTACTTCCTCTCGGCTGCTAAAACGCATTCCCCGTAATGGTTTTTTAACTCGATTGAACAGAAAGAAGTCACAGGGAGCCAAATCAGGTGAATTCGGTGGCTGTTGGATGGTATTTGTTGCATTTTTCGTCAAAAAATTACGAATAATGATAGCACTGTGCGACGGTGCGTTATCATGGTGCAAAATCCACGAGTTTTCTGCCCACATTTCTGGTCTATTTCGGCGAATTGCTTCACGCAAACGTCTCATAACGTCCAAATAATACTCTTTGTCTACTGTCTCGCCTTCTGGCAAAAATTCATGATGCACTACACCGTTGTAATCCATGAAAACCGTCAGCATTGCCTTCTTTTTTGACTGAAAACGACATGGTTTTTTTGGTCTCGGCTCATTTGGTGAACGCCATTCACTTGCCTGATGTCTGGATTGCGTGTCGTACTCATAAACCCACGTCTCGTCTCCAGTAATGATCCTTTTGATGAATGTGGGATCGGATTCAGCCTCGAAAATCATGTCTTTTGCGAAGTCAACACGGTCTCTTTTTTGCATGAAATTGAGGTATTTTGGCACCAACTTTGCTGCTACACGACGGAAACCCAAATCATTAACCACAATGTCTTGGGCGGATCCATAGGCAATGTTCAAGTCCTCCGCTATTTCTCTGATGGTTAATTTGCGGTTATTGACCAACATTTCTTTTACTTCAGCAATTTTTTCACCGACTTTCGATGTCGATGGTCTGCCACTGCGTTCATCATCTTCGATTGACTCACGACCACTTCTGAACCGCTCGTGCCACTGGTAAACGACCGTTTTTTTTAGAGAATCGTTGCCGAAACACCTTTCCAACATTTCCAACGTCCGTGCGCCACTAAATCCGTTTTTTACGCAAAATTTAATACAAGTTCGTTGTTGCAAATTTAAATCCATTTCTGCAATTGTAAAAAATCGCCAACACACACAGAGATAGATGTACTCCTGGCTACGTAACTTTTGCAAATGTCAAGTTATGACACAGATTTAAAGGGAATATCAACAACAGATGTACCAATTTAACAAAAAAAACAGAACTCAAATCGGAACGATGGGAGCGCCACACGGTGGTTATTCCGGGAACTTTTTGATCAAGGTAGCATTCTCCGTTGACTATCTTCTCATTCACTGCAATTGACGTAAGAAAGAAGGTGGATATTACAAACAATAAGTAGAACCCAGATATATCAAAACACTTGCTAGTACTCATAGATGGCAATATGATGACATTAGATTTTTGCAGATTGTTTAGGTCTAATTAACCCTCTTAGTGCGGTGGGGATTCCAGGGGTACTTAGTGAGAAGTGCCAAGGGTAATTTAAGAAAATGTATCACCTTAGGAAAAAAAACATTATGAAGTTCTTTGTTTTGATATCCATGTTTTTTTTACTTTAAAATAAAATATTGTAGTTAATACTGATGTTATACATTTACATCATCTGAAAATAAATGTAATTATTACAGGATTATAAATTTGACGAATATTTTTTTAGCAATAATAATTCGATTTTTAGACAATACAAATATTTTTTTAAACATTTTTTAAGTAAACTACCATATTTAAATAAAAGAAAGAATCAAAAAGACCTGCAGAAAAAATTATAAATAAATAAAGAAAAATCAGTGAGTTACAAAATTTTTTTGTCAGCCTCTGCATAGTTCGATTTTGTTGAAAAGTGTGATCTGACTGCGTTAAAAATTGGGACTTTTCCCCTTTTCATCGGGCAGTTCATCTAGCACCTATGGTTAATCAAACAAATGCTGTGCACACCTTTCTCGCACTTTATGTACGGGACCTTTTTCTCTTTTGGCCATGTTTTCCACTACAAAGCACACAATTTTTTTCTTTTCTCCCCAGTAGTTGCTGCAGTTCAGCTCTTGATCCATGTGCACTAGGAGATGAGTCAATCTGCCTTTCCGAGCCATTCCTGCTGAAGAGACTATGATACATGATGTATATTGAAGTCTTGTCATTTTTCTAATGGGATTATTTTTGTTGTATATTATATAGGAATTGAGAACCATACGAGCAATTACACAAGGGACAACTTTCCTCTAATACTTTACGGTACGCACCATCATATCAGATGTATCAATCCCTCCCATGTAACTATTATTTAAATTTATTATTAGTGGCCTAACCATTTCTTGATTTCTTCTCATGATTAGATAGGATGGATGGCAAGAGAAACCAAAATGATTACAAAGCAGTGCTCTCATTTCCATCATATCAACAAAGTCTGAATAAGCAGTTATATATCAACACCAGCACACCATAACACATTCAAGAGCTTACAGATGAACACGGATTAGTAGCCTTTCAGTGGTTCTTCATAGTGGAAAGACCACTTAGCAGAAAAAACTAGCAAACAATTAGGCTGAGCTTCCCGACATGTACAAAACTGAACGTAAAATTATAGTAAGAATTATACTTTATGAAAAGCATTTAAAATTGCCAATAAAAAATTAAAAAAAGTGTCATAAAATTGTATGGAATTCAGCCTATCGACAGCACAAAAACCATAAATTATTAAAGAAAAAAACCATGAGTTACAGCGCTTTAAACAATAGCCTACTCAAGAGCCGATATATATATATATATAGCCGCCCCACTAAGAGGGTTAAAATATCATTTTTGCTTATTGAAAGAGGAATTCCTTTCTTTACAAATTGAAGCAAATATTCTCTCCAAAGGTGTCCATCCTTAAAACATCAAATGGCTTTTGTCTTTGACTTAGGGGAGTAACAATAATAGCAATTGACTTCAAGGTTTCATTAACGAACTATTACGAATTATACACCAAATTGCACTTAGTGCAAATGCTCTCATTTTATATTAAAAATGAGTCTTAATTAATATTAGGTCATACCGTAGATTTTTACTCATCAGCTGCTATCTGCATTCTGCAGACAATAGCATCTTTGCTATAGATACACATCCCTGTGTCAAGCCAAATAAAATTTGACCCATTGTTGAATACCTAAACCAAAAGTTCTCAAATTTTTCCGACACCTGAGAGGGATATTTCTATTGATGCAAGACTCACGCTGTACAAAGGTAGGCTACCATGGATTCAGAATGTTCCCCTCAAGAGAGCTAGGTTTGGGGTAGATGCATTTATGCGTTGCGAGTCTAACTCTGGATATTTATGGTCACAGAAGGAAGTGCCGGATGATATCATAGAAAAGTTACGGTGATGACATGGCAAGACAAAAAGCCTGTTACTGTACTCTCTACAGTACATAATGAAGAACTTGTTGGATTAAAAAAAGGGATATCATGCTAAGGAAGTGAAAAGTCAGTGCCGAGTATATGAATACAATGGGTGTAGGAGATAGGGCACGTCAGCACCTAACTAATTACCCCATTGTAAAGCAAACGGGGAATCAGCATTATAATATAACTTTTTTCACACGTCGGACCAAGCCACGTCTTTCATTTACATTAACAAATCAATCAAATAGAATAATAAAATAACGACATTTTAGGTGCAGAAAAAATTAAAATCCCTTCGGGAAAGTGGTTAATCCATTTAGCAAATAAACTTTCTCAAAAAACATTATGATATTGGACACAATTGGATACATTTCTACTTACCAATATTGCTGCAATTGGTAAATGATTCTCTCGAATGGCGATCCAATTTGAAAACTTCTTCCAGAAAAATATAAATTTCAATTTCTGCTCGGATCACTAGGAAATCAAGCTCTCCACTGCTGACAAACTCTGTAATTGAGATCAGAAAAGGAGAAATTTAAATTGGTTTAATGCCTTATCCAACTAAATGCAACTGATGGCAGACATTTCGGATATCTCTTTCCTTGGAGGTTAATCTTTCACCCATCTCATATAAAGATGGGAAGAGCATGACACATCCAACTCCCAGTAACATGGGGACACATTAATCTCCTGCCCTCGAAAGCTCAATGCACTCTGCCAGACAAGTGGGCACAGATAATTAGACCGATTGGGGTCTTCATTGGGGCAAAATTGAGACCAAATGGTACCTTCTCCATTCCACCCATCATCATATACGTAGTATTAAGGCCATTATAATCATTAATACATGCACACACTGCACATATAGACATGCAAACACATATGGACATAAAATGCACACAGATATCAACTTAGGGCCATAGATTTCCGTGCCATGGTGCGGGAATGTAGGTTTACTTAAAGATCATGTCGTAGATGGAGCCGATGGAAAGAAATATTTGCATAAATACTTAACCGGTAAGAAATATCCTGAATGAAATTGATGGGATACATGGATGCCTGCGACACACAGGAATAACGGCTCCTTCAGTTGGGTATATTCTTAGTAAATTTTGTGTACCCCATAGCAACAAAAAGCAAAATTTAATTTCAATTCATCAACAATTCTATAGAGGTTAAAAATGTGAAACTGGTGATACATTTTCAAATCATCAGCGTAAAAGTGATCATTGCAATTTGGAATACATTCACTAATATAATTTACATTAAGTTTAATCAGTTACTTTAACCACTGAGTAATTGATGGTTTCTGGCGTAACTTTATGTAACCGATTCATTATAAATAAATGAAAGGACTAACTTTGTAGTTCCACACCAGCGATTTATTCCCACGACACGGGTTTCGAAGTAAAACTTCATCATCAGGTTAGCTCTCTACATTTGCAGCCCTTCTTATACAAGGGCTGCAAATAGCTTGTTTGGAACTACAAAGTTAGTCCTTTCATTTATTTACACCGAGAGTGAGGTTTTAAGAGGGCACTTGTGAGAGGACCTACTGCAGACATTACACTGTGTGAACTTTATCATACTTGGATTTTATCGAGCTACTCCTAAATAAGAAAATATCTTTCAATGCGTATTCCTCTTGTTATGAAGCTGTCAAATCTCCTCATGAATCGAACGCATTGAGAGAAAGATGGGAAGTTCGGAAAAAGCTAGGCCTTGGCCTGATTCTTCAAGTATATATTTAAAATGGTATCTCAAGCCGCTGAATCGCGACCATTACTAACTCAAATATACATAATGCTTAACATAAATTGATTTACTTAAAGGAGAGAACAAGCAAAGCCTAGAATTATAGAAAGATTCAGAACAAACGAGTTTAACGATGACACTAAAGGAATTATAAAGGTAGATCAGACCACACAAAATAAGGGAGATAGATTTAAGCACAGAGAGAAACAAATAGTCATTCTTTCCCCGAACAATCAGAAAAAATTACAGTAAGAAACGACGGAAGCCTATTCGTTTGTTCAATTATTAGACCCCCAGATTCTAACAGGGACGTCCTGCACAAGCTCAACGAACAAATATCCACTTTCAGCAGCAGATATAGAACAGTATTATAATAAAGACTGGTGTCACAAATTACCGTCAATTGACTGGGACGTGTAATGCGTAGGGCAATCTGCCAAAAACCATGACTCATGCCGATAACTTCTTCATATATTCACAAAACACCCTTGAGAACAACTTGTCAAATCACCAACATGGGGCCCAAGCATTCTAGATATATATGTGAATTCTTTTAAGCCAAAAATCATTTCTAACATTGAAATAATAGATGGACGCAGCGAACATAACGCTATCCTTGTCGAGTTATGAACTAAGTTCGTCAAATTTAAAAAGACAAGCCTAAAATCTATCCTAAATCCTCTTTTAAATCTAAAATGCTAAGCGAATATCTTGAGGAAAATCCAAAGTCATTCTGGTCCTATGTTAGGGAAATACAGGGTAAACGTCCCACTGTTCACTCTTTGAAGACGGAAAATGGAGAAATCATTACAGATAGCGTGAAAAAGGCAAATATTTTAAACCATTTTTTCCAGAGCGTCTACAACAAAAACACAAACGCACCAAACGATCCTCCACACCCACCCGGGGAACACATGAGCGATCTTACACTGACCAAGCAGGGAATAGTACATCTGCTCCGTAGTATCAAAGCACACAAGGCACCTGGTCCGGAAGAAATACCTGCTAGAATATTAAAGGAATTAGCTGACGACATTGCCCCATTTTTACATATTGTTTTTCTAAAATCGATAGAAGAAGGCTCAGTGCCTCGCGACTGGAAGCTAGCCCATATAACTCCCATCTATAAAGGCGGCGATAGGGATAAACCAACCAATTACCGACCCATTTCTTTAACATCGATCTCTTGTAAAATATTGGAACACGTTATTGTCACTAACATTATGAAATTTCTTGATAGTAGGAAAATACTAATCCACAACCAGCACGGATTTAGGAAAAGCAGATCTTGCGAAACACAACTTGGTCTCTTCATTCACGATATACTTAGATCGGGAGAAAACAACACCCAAGTCGATGCAGTATTCCTGGATTTCAAAAAAGCCTTCGACAAAGTCCCACACAATAAATTGTTACACAAACTTAAATACTATGGGATCAATGAGAAAATAATTAATTGGATTAGGGACTTCTTGTCAAACCGCAAACAAATAGTAGTCATAGATGGGTTGTGCTCAACGGAGAGAGATGTTACTTCGGGCGTCCCCCAGGGAAGTTTAATAGGGCCTCTTCTGTTCTTAATATACATAAATGACTTAAGCACACACGTTAGTAGCAATCTAAGGTTATTTGCTGACGACACGGTGATATACAGGGAAATAAGGAGCCAACTAGATCGCGAGCTACTCTCTAGAGACTTAGACAATATCTCGGGATGGTGCAATAAATGGGGATTAACACTTAATATAGATAAATGTGCAGTTTTGAAATTTTGGAATAAAGGAAGCGAGGAACAGGATATACACTACAAAATAGAGGGTTCAGTATTGACTACGGCAAATCAAGTTAAATATTTGGGGGTTGTTCTAACACCACGCCTTTCATGGGGAGCACATATCAGGACAATATGCGGATCAGCTTTAAAGAAACTTGGCTTCATAAAACGGGTGGTGGGGAAATGTAATGAAAAAGTTAAAGAGAGGTGTTATTTTGCTCTAGTTAGACCTCATTTGGAATATGCCGCAAGTATTTGGGATCCGTGGGAGAAAATTTGGCAAAAAGAATTAGATAAAGTCCAGAGAAAATCCGCTAGATTCGTTAAAAATTGTTATGATAAAAACACAAGTGTGACAGGTCTCTTAGGGGATTTAGGCTGGGAACCACTTGAAGTGCGGAGAGAACAAGCGAGGCTTAGACTTTTAGAAAGGTTCAGAACAAATGAGTTTAAATATGACACTGAAGGAATTATAATGGCCCCACACTACTTAGGTAGATCAGACCACAAAGATAAACTAAGGGAGATAGATTCTAAGACAGATAGGTACAAATACTCATTCTTTCCCCGAACAATCAGTAATCATAATAGCAAGAAACCGAAGTCACTTTAGAAATATTAAAAACGTTGAATTTACTAGTCGGAACAAAATTAAACACTATAGAGATGTTAGGTATACTTTCAGGTGCATGTGTATGTTAGTTGGTAGTTTGAGGGTTGGAAGGGGGGCTGGGTGTAAGTGTTCATGCATGAATGTATGCCATGTTTTTTTATATATGATTTTGTCGTTATTGCATGCGATTTTTTTTTTTATTATTTTTCTTTTCTAAATTATGGGTGGTGTCCTAGCACCCCCCGCCACACGCCCTTGCGGGGTATTGAGTAGATGTAGATGTAGATGTAGAAAATATACAAACAAAGCGAGGCAAATCTGAACGGACCACGAGAATATTTAAAAATAGAATTACCAGGATAAAACAATCAATATCCACTCATATCCACAAAACACTAGAACAAATAGATAAATTACCAACACGGGGTTAAAGCATACTAGATATATGTGCTAGATATTCACACTCAGAAACAAATCCAGTACTGGCCCAGATGAAATTCCTGGTAAAGTTGTTCATCATTGTTTTGAAGCCATAAAAGCACCCCTTTTATTTTTAATTAATGAATCTTTGATACAAGGGATTTTCCCATCCCAATTAAAAGAATCAAAAGTAGTGCCCATTTATAAAAACCATGGCTGTGTAAATGATTTGAATAACTACAGACCAATAGCCGTCCAAAATACATTTGCTAAAATATTCGAAAAAGCCATGTATATGCAAATAGCATCTTATCTCGAAAAAAACTTCCTACTTTCTAATTCTCAGCATGGATTTAGATCGGAAAGGTCTACCACAACTGCCATATGTCAGGCTATCGACAGCATACTTAATTCATTAGATGCTAAACGCAAAACTCTTGGAATGTTTTTTGACTTGTCAAAGGCTTTTGATAATGTAAACCACAATAGACTACTAATTAAACTCAATAGAATAGGAATTAGAGGAAGTCCTTTAAACTGGTTGAAGTCCTTTATTCATAATCGCACTCAAAAAGTAGTGTTATCAGTTGATGGGT
The DNA here is from genome assembly GCF_022747635.1 of Hetaerina americana. Taxonomy (NCBI): domain Eukaryota; kingdom Metazoa; phylum Arthropoda; class Insecta; order Odonata; family Calopterygidae; genus Hetaerina; species Hetaerina americana. Next base: position 511,680 of record NW_027286592.1, on the reverse strand, counting down.
CAAAATATTCATCCGAAGCATACCAAGTTAACAAAGGTGTTCCACAAGGCTCAACCCTTGGGCCACTCCTCTTTCTGATTTACATCAATGACCTACCTAACTGCTTACCAAATAATGATGGAATAATACCAGTGTTGTACGCTGACGACACTAATATAATAATATCAACACAAACATATCCCAGCCTTGTGGAAAAAGCTAAGTCTGTCACACTTGCTATAAACAAGTGGTGTACAGACAACCTTCTAGACTTGAATGTAAATAAAAGTAAAATAGTAAACTTTACACACAATAAGAACATATCAGATGATCTGCTGGTAAAAATCAATGACCTATCAATTGAGCGTGTGACAGAATGCAAATTTCTAGGTATTTCTCTATGTGCAAATATTTCTTGGGATACTCATGTAAAAGCCCTCCAACACAAGCTCAGTTCAACTTGCTACTTATTAAGACACCTGTATGAAACTACAAGTAAAACTGTACTACTCAATTTGTACTATGGGGAAATTTACTCAAATATAACCTACAGTATAATATTATGGGGATCAGCTGCTATTTCTCAAACCATCTTTAAAATGCAAAAGAAAGCTATTAGAATCATCGCCAGGAAACCTTACAATGCTCCATCAAGGCCTATTTTCCATGAATTAAATTTGCTACCTCTCCCATGCATCTACATTATGTTTTTAATTCTATATATAAAAAATAACATCGGCAACTATTCTCTTAACTCTGCCTATCATCATCATTACACCAGAGGCAGGAATGACTTCCATTATGGGAATATAAGAACTAAAGCATTGAAATTAGGACCCAATGAAATGGGCATCAGATTATTTAACAAACTACCCAAAAGTATCAAGGATACACAGGGAACTGCCGTATTCAGGCATAAACTAAAAAGATATCTACAACGCAATATGTTTTACTCGGTAATGAATATCTCAACAATATTCCCGACCAGTAAGTTCATACTTTTAGTTTCTAGCAATGGTAATGGTCTGATTCATGTTTGTGATCAATGATTTTTCTGAATTTGATATTGTATGTGCATGTTACAGCCGATGTTCATGGGTTTGTACCAAACACTTATGTAACTATGAGCATCTATTCTTTTATGTATCTTAACTGAGCCTGTGTCTTTGCTCCTCATTGACGTGCCTTATATCATGTACATACTTCACCCACCTGGTATTTTTGTATTGTGATCTCTGGGCAAATAAAAAGTAATAATAATAATAATAATAATATAGGTGCATGTGCATGGTGCATTCCTATTGAAGCAAGTCGCGACGAAGAATGAAAATAGGCTCCGTAAATGCTGTCCTAAAATAAGACAGTAAACACTGGGTTCACTAACAACGAGCAAACGAATGGGCAGGTTAATAAATTTACCAAATTTAAAATCAGTGGGAAAATATCAAGTAGTAGATAGCAAAATGAAGCCAGGGAAATAACAACATTTACACCATGCAATTTGAATAATTACAGGAATCATTGGAATCCGTAATGAAGAACTTTTACGAAAACTACCACACCGGACGAGAAAGCCACGTGTATTCCATGAATCATACAAAATTTTGAGTACGATGAAATACTAAAATTTCGAACAGCATAAATTGTATTGATATGGCAAAGCAATGTTATCCATTCAAATATAAAGCTACACGTTTTCAGTTTTAACTAAGTTAAGAAGAAGAACCGACTGCAGAGGAAAATGGATGCCGACACGTGGTGTTTAAAAGAACACCATTTCCTATTAATCCACAAGTTGTCCGATATTCAACTTGGTCAAAAGATCTTCAACGGATACACTGGAATTTCGTTAATAATAGGAATCCTTTGAAACTGTAGCAAGGAACTTTAACGAAAACTGCATAACATCACATTATAACAAAACGTGTCGAATTAGTCTATGGAAACAGTACCAGTGCGATGGAACAATGAAATATCTTGCATAATTTATTATTTTAATGCGGCAATTCATGTTTACTCCAACAAATACAGTTACACGTTTACAGTTAATTCTTATTTTGAAAGGAATTTGGACTAAAGAGGAAACGTTATCCCGACGCGTAAAGTTCGAATGAAAGACCGCTATTTACTATGAATGGAAATAATTCAACCAAATATGCTAATGATTGGCTAGTTAACATAAAATCTAAATATGCGAGAAGTAAATTGAGTACTCACGAAACACAACGCCGGAAGGGAAGGCCTCCGATGAACTGCTCACTCCGACTTGCAATTGTAGAATGACAGATGAGAACACGTGAGCAAATGCCGGAAGCCAACTCCCGTGTCCGAGACCTACGAGTCCGTTTTCTTCCCCAAAGAGGGCGTCGTGATACAATTGGGATTACTACAAAGTTGAATTTTTCGGGGATAGATGGCAATGTGTTCAAAATGTGCGCCGCGGCTCAAAATGTCGTATTCCTAATATTATTAATTTAATTTTGATATGCGTTTCTTGTTCATTTACCTATTTAGATGAGTTATTAATCCAGTCTAATTAATGCAAGCATGCATGTTTTATTAGCACATTTTCGTAGGAGCAAATGCCTACAAAGGACGTAATTGGTTAGCATCCGATTGAAAAAAGATAAAACAGGGAAGATGGCGAAGTAAATGGAATTTGGAAGCATTCAGAGCGCAGAGAGTAAAGATGTATCAGTAGGCTGTATGGAAAATTATGGTTAAGGAGGAGGGGGAGTGGGGTACTTCCTAACAAGGAAAAATGTCAACGATTGAGAGCATCAAAAGCCACCAGAGAAACCAGTTGTGAGGGGGGACGGACGGAAGGAGTCCGGATGGGCAGTGTTAGGAAGAAGGAGTATGGCATGGGGTGACCATTATCATTGGTGGTGTCTTACATAGACGAAGGGTTTTGGTTTACACGTAATTATTATGTCATTACATCGCACTTTAGTTATTAGTATAATTTTATTTTAATAAAAATAAAATCATAAGTCCTTTAGCGCCCCTCAGACAAATTTCCTCTTATTTCCCCTTCCTGCAGCCATCCCCCATGTAAAACATGTCTGCTTATGAAATCTGCCCCCCACAACCCCTCAATGCCCACTCACCTTGCTCGATTCCCAGGCAAGGATCCTGCAGCACCACCCAAGCTATGTGATTATTTGGGTACCAGATCTTCCTGGGAAACCATAACCAGCACAGGGAAAGGAACTGGCCGCCATACCCTGATGTGTGAATTTTACATGCCGTCGGGCTTAATACTGGTTGAACCCTACCATCACCCCTACCCAACCAAACTTCTTGTTAATTACTGGTTTTTTGGTTATACATATGTGTAGAGAAAATGATCAAAGAGGCGTTAATGGGATTAGAACTAGATGTATAAATTTAAATCGGTGGGGAATCCCTATATTTAGTAAGTTTTGCTGATGATGAAGCTCTAGTTTTTCAGTTAGCGTAGGCATTGTTCACTTGGCTTGATTCCGTTGAAAGGTTAGTCTGATATTTATGGCCTGTGAAGAAAGGTATACACAAGGAAGGTTATGTTGTTTTTCCAGAATGAGAAAGGCTAAGTTGAACATGACAATAAGATGACAGAAACTAGAGCCGGTAAAAGAGATAATTTCGGAAGGGTGTTTTGGACCAAAAAGGTTTAAATGGTACGGAAATTAGAAGAAGATGAATTGCATTAATGGACAAAGAGGCTTTCACCAAAACTTAGATTTGGAGCATAATTTTGTATTGCATGAATTATGGTCATTGATACAGAGTCACGATAGAATAAATATACACGATCGATAAAATGAAAAACAATTGGACCCTGTGCGTTTGGTCAAATATCAACACAAATAAGTCAGAAACTTTCCTCCCTGCCAGTTAAATGATCATACAGTAATAAAATATCAATGTAGAGTTCCAATTTGTGAAACAATCCATGCATACATAGTTTTGAAACTGTTGTATGTGTATTAAAACATTAACTATATTTTTGCAGAACTCTGATTAAATAATAATATACTTTATTCATTTTATAATCATATTCACATATGGTGGATGTCGTCCTTTAGGAACATACGGTTGTTCATAGATAATACAGTATACAGTACAATATACAATCAAATAAAATACTTATTTGAATATATTTGCATACTTACACCTAGTATTCTACTCACGCTAGACCTTATAATTTTAGGCTAGTAAAGTCGAGCTCATAATCCCACTCTATTAAGTATAAAGGATTGGAGGTAAGCCAATCACGCAGCACCCTGCGGAACACTACATTGGGGGCTGACTTTACAGATTTTGGAAGCATATTAAATAATTTGATAGGTAGACCTTCAACTTTGTAAGTCCTCTCTAGCCTACAGTATGGAAAATCCACATTAGACTTTCTATGGTGTTATTGCTGTGAACGTCAGCCCTAGTGGAGTAGCTACTCGTATTTATATAAATGGTATACAGTCATAATTTATAAATTTAAAAAGAGAGGTCTACAGTGTTCACCTGGACATGAATTAGATAAGGTACGGACTGCCTTTCTCTGCATCACAAAAATTAGCTTAATACCAGATGAATGCCCCCAAAGTCTAATGCCATAAGTAATATGTGAGTGAAAGAATGCATAGTAGGCATTAATTAAGTAATCCTTACTAACATATAATTTCAATTTCCTGAGCAGAAATAAGGCTTGTGCAAGTTTCTTCCTGATGTATAGAATATTAGTACTCCAACTTAACTTGGAGTCTGAATAAAATCCCAGCAGTTTCACAGGGACAGTATCCAGTGTAGCACAATTTTAGAGTACATAGAAGATGCTGAGTTTTATTGGGATTCATATGGAGATTGTTGGCAGAAAACCATGATGAACCCAACAAATGTAATACCTTATTATTCCTTTGTATAGGATGTATGCCTTCACAATGACATCCTTTTTTCTCGTTTCCAATTAGATTCCCTTGAAATATCTTGCTGCAGTATATAATATAAACTAATATTTGCTACTGTATATATACGTACGTGTATATAATACCAATAATACTGCTAGGGTCCACCTGAAACTTACCTTCAGTAGTGAAGTACCGGTAGAAATTGCAATGTGCCTGTGTGTGTGTGTTTGGTATTTTTAACATTTAAAGAGTTTCTTTAAGGGTGGTGGGATATTTAGAACAGAATTGTTAAACCCTTACAGCTATAACCATAGTGAAAAATTGATTTTAGATTATCTATTGTTCTTGTGTTGAAATGTGAAGTTAACATTTGCAACCAAGGGAAAATAATGTAAAAATTCATATACTTTCGGCTGGATGTTACAGTGTCAAAAAAAACATGCCACTATTTTCTCGTCCCTCTAGCATTTGGCAGGTGTTAAAGGCCAGAAATCATTGAAACAACAGTTCAATCATGAGATATGAGGATGTTCATGTATTAGAAATGTGTAGATTGGTAATTGAAACTGAGTTTGTCCATTTTTTTGCATATTGGTGAACATTTCAAGTCGTTCTGGAGGCTGTGGTCGTTCACTTCTATTATTTTTAGCGTTAAGAATAGTTTATTTCAATATTTTACTGATAGGTTTATGTTTTATTCTCATAAGGGTTGATTGTTCAGGGAATGTATTCTGACTGCATCAGCTGTCGTTTATAAAAATCTATAAACACAGTAATAAAACCGTAGGTAGGGTTTGGTAGGTGAGGGTTTAGTGTTCACTCAATACCAATCCCTTAACTGTGTAAGAAATTCCCAAATTCGTACTATTGCAAGTCTTACATTTCCCAACAGAGAACAAATTCAAAACTATAAATTGCGATTGACATGAAGACGATCATTAATAATAAGAAATAAAAGGAATTCTAAATTACATATTAAACAATTTTATTTAATTTCTCATAGTTTTTAGTTCAAAAATTAGCAAAACAATTTTGAATTCCCTCAAATTGACACAATAAAACACAAGAGAAGAGGCATACATGTATGATGGCAAAAAATCCAAATGTTAATGATAATAATTGCATAAAATGACTATATTCTGTGCAACATTTAACTCGTTGATTAGACAATCTTGTTGGAAAAGCGGAAAAGATACATTTTCAGAGGAAGCTAATCAGGAACGAGAGCAAAGAGAAGCCACTGTTGACTCGAGAGTCGCCATCACATGACCCTCCGAATATTCAAAGAGGAGAGAAAGTCCACGGCGAAGTTTGGATATCTCTGGAGAATTCGATCCATATATGACCAACAATTCAGGGATTATGGATATCAAATATATCTCCTTTGCCCTCAGAGTTTCCTTCCATAATGCCTTACTAACCAAAATATATCCATCTCCGTCCAAGTTCTTCACTTTCTCTGCCTGCCGAAGTACTACCTCAAAACGCCGTCTGTTGAGAGTGTCACTCTCTGCGTATGGTCGCCCTCCGTTCTTGAAGGCAATGTACACGGCCAACTGACACAAAGCACCAAGAAGATTAGTAGAACCCGATTTCTCTCCCTAATTACTTACTGCCCCAACGTACGCCCTCATTTCTGAATAATCTGCATATGAGCCAAATGAACATCCATCCTTCTCCACTCCATCGTGATCCATCACCCTTCCCTTCATCCTCCCTATTGTAAAAGAGGAACAGTCGATGTGAACGTAGACCCCAGACTGCTTCACAATGAATCTCATAATTACAGCCGTCAGGGGACTCTCCGATTGGACCCTTTGATAAATACACCATACAAAGGACTCCTTTTCATGGTCTGACTCCAAGATGGTCGTGATGCCCATCATAGCCTCGATGCAATCCCTCTCCCTTTCAATTACTGCCAATGCTGCCCCATCCACACACTCCCTCGCCCAACACCCACTCACCACTCCCTCCTGAGAGGTACTCTTGTCAACGAGAGAGGTCACTCCAGACTCCAAAGCAATCAACAAAGTGTCCCTTGACTTCAATTCTCTCTCCAGGTTCACAACAGTCTCCTTCAGGGATACAATTTCCCTCGACACACCAAGCATCAGTTCTTTCAAAACGGTAATCTGACCTGACATTTCACTTATAAGTGACGGAACCTCACTTGGAGTGTTGCAGCTACATGGAGCCATTGGAACTGATTGAAATGGAGTTCGTGCAGTGTTGTCTTGGTGCACCACTTGCACCAGCATAATGATCTTCATTCTAGCACTCAAGTTGGCGTCTTCAGTGCTGCTGGTGCTCATCACTTCGGCTACCCACAGCACATCATCACCCTCTGCGTCCCTCAGCCTGGGGTCCGCTCCCATCCCCAGCAGTCTCTCCACCCAATCGTCCTTCCCCGCCCGGACTGCCACGTGGAGCGCCGTCCGTCCCCGCACGCCCCTTGCGTGCACGTCCTCCACTTCCCCCAACAATCCCTCGTACTCCGACAAGGGGGAGTGGTTGAATAAGGCAAAGAACACTCGCTCCTCTGTGGAGAGAGAGTCGGCCGCTTGGTGCGCTTCCATTGGTGCTGTGGCGTGAAGCGGAGGATAGACTTTCAATTGATTGGAGGTGCACAGATGCCTGGATTTGTGGAGGAAGATATTCTCCGTTGACTTTCTTCTCATTTGCTGCAATTGATGTAAGAAAGAAGGTGGATATTACAAAGCATAAGTAGAACCCAGATATAACCAATTACTTGCTAGTACTCATAGATGAGAATACAATGCAATTCGATTTTTGTTGATAAGTTAGGTCAAATGAAAATGTCAATTTAGCTTATTGCAGAAATGAATTCCTCTCTTGACAAATTGAAGCAAATATCCTCTCCAAAGATTGCCATCCTTTCTAAAAAATCAAATGGCTTTGGTTTTCTTTGACAGAGTGGAATTGCATTATGTGCAAATGCTCTCATTTTATTTTTAAATAGAATACCAAATTTACATTAATAAGTACATAATTCTACATTTAAACAAGTAATATGCATAACATTACCTTTGATTAACACATTTTATAAACAACTTTATCAAAAATCTTTTGAAAATGCTGTCTTAAATAAATATTTCTTTATTCAAGATTCAACTCTGGGAATCAATTTCTTTCAAAATAGACCACCATCAAACTAACAAACATTACAACTGATAATAATTCGTGTTGATGGAGACATTTTTTCAATGCGACCTGCATCAGAATGAAGATTTTATTTCAAATGAAATCTACATTTAACCCAACTTTACGGAGAAATTACATAAACATTTGTGGGTCTGTATTATTTGCATTATACGAGGGTCATCCGGAAAGTAGTACCCGTTCGTGCCACATGAAGTGCTGACGACGCGAGTAGCCGCTGGACGAGGTCAGATAGCTTCAGTGGCTTGTCTGCCTTCTCTGAGCCAAGTTGCGTGACGCTAGCATTGCCTGTGTTGTTTCTGTGATTGTTTACAATGTTTAAAAAAATTGAGAACGCCGCCAATTGTGAAGTGAGGGCAGTGATTAAATTCCTCAATGCAAGAAACATTCGCCCATGTGATATTCATCGCCAATTAAAGGAGGTGTATGGAGACAATGTAATGGATGAGTCGTCTGTTCGGCGGTGGTGTCGCAACTTCAACATGGGGAGGGGGAACACACACGACGATGAGCGTTCGGGGAGACCGTCTGTCATTACAGACCAACTGGTGAGCTCAGTTGACGAATTCGTGAGGAACGATCGGTGCGTCACAATTGATGACATCTGTGAGCATTTTCCCAATGTTTCTCGAACAATTGTTCATGAAATTGTTACACACCATCTGCATTAGGCAAAAATTTGTGCAAGATGGGTCCCTCGCAAGCTTACAGATGAGCACAAAACCAAGCGTATGGCTGCAGCACTGACGTTTTTGGGACGTTATTCTGATGAAGGAGACTCTTTCTTGACTCGCATAATTACTGGTGACGAAACATGGGTTTGTTATGCATCACCTGAGAGTAAACGACAGTCAATGGAGTGGCATCATGCTCATTCACCAAACAAACCAAAAAAATTCAAGACAGTTCTGTCCACCAGGAAACTCATGGCAACCATTTTCTGGGATCGACGAGGTGTATTGCTTATTGATTTTATGGCCCGTGGAGACACTATTAATGCCAATGCTTATTGTGAAACATTAAAGAAATTACGGCGGGCAATACAAAATCGGCGGCGAGATCTATTGTCTACTGGTGTCATTCTCGTTCATGACAATGCCAGGCCTCATGCAGCTGGGATAACACAAAAACTTTTGCAGCAATTCAAATGGGAAACTTTCGACCATCCACCGTATAGCCCGGACTTGGCCCCTTCAGATTTTCATCTCTTTACAAAGCTTAAAGACTTTTTGGCAGGAAAAAGATTTGACAGCGATGAAGAACTTAAAGAAGGAGTGACCCTGTATCTCAATGAGCTGGCGGCGAAGGACTATGCAGCAGGAATACAGAAACTTGTCACACGTTATGACGAATGCCTTAATTTGCTTGGAGATTATGTTGAGAAGTAGTTTAAAGTATCCTCTTTCAAATAAAATTTTTTATGTTTGTTAATATTTACTTTTGTGTCTTTATTTCACGAACGGGTACTACTTTCCGGATGACCCTCGTAGTACATGAATATGGATAGATTAAACTAAAAACTGAGAAACATCAACTTCAAATCTTTTAAATCCTCTAATTGGTGGGCCTGACAATATATGTTAAATAATAAACTATCACAGCTAACAAGTATCTACACCAAACTACTACTGAAACAGGAAACATCTTGGTGGAATACATCCCACTCTGAGAGTACACTCAATTAAGAAAAACATCATTACATCACAGTTGACACGAGCATCCTTGACCACTTGACTGACATGCCCGTGTCCGACTCAGGAAACGACTTTCACCCAAAATTGAATTGCCCAAGTGTGCCACGGACATCAAAATTCCTTCACTCCGATTCTGATGTACACGTGTTTCAATGAATGCTTTCTCCAAGAAGTTCCCAGCTTACTCTTCAGACACCTCTAGCATACAGCACACCAGTGACAGCAGTGGGAAACTTTTAGTATGTTATTTATTCTTTTATAATATATTATTTAGATTAGGACGGCAATGTTTTGGTGTGAGTGGTCATCTTTCTTACTCTGTTTTCGAAAATGAAGATATTGGGCTGGGCTTTCACCGTAATTTATTTCAATATAGAATTCTCTTTCTTTCTTATCACAAGATAAGGAAGGATATTAGAATGTTTATAAAATGTTATCAATTAATTTTTCTAATACTTCATCCTAAAGAGATTTTTAGGCATAGAAATGTGCTTATTATTATTTTTACAAAGAGGGAGGGTTTCCTGTTATCATGTCTAATTCCAAAACTAGGAATTCCGAGAGCATTTCCATATATGATTTGAAAGATTCAGATACCGTCATACTTTCTGATTATGATGGATATGTATCTGCCCAATTGCTTGCGTCCAATTGATTCCCATCAACGTCCCAGACCACCACCTCCAAGATTCCTTTCACTGATCCTCTTGCTTTTTATTTTAACATTGAAGACACTGCTGAAATTCTACAACACTTCCAGGCATTTGTTGACAATAACCTACGTTTCAAGGTGTAAAGACAGTCAGCCTGTCAATACGAATGAAATTAGAGTGTTTTTTGCTTTAAATCATACTTCCAAGGAATCATAAGCAAACCATTTGAAGAATGGTTTTGGTCAAATTTGCTCGTCCTCCCCAAAAATACTTTTAATAATATGAAGGAAAAATTTTAAAAAGTCCAATTACATTTCTTACTTCCGAATCCTCGCATCCGGATATACTGCCCGCACTGGCAACAACGCCAGCATAAATACGGGCGACAAGAGTTCAACAAGCTCATTATTTTTCTGATACATTGTATTACCTGAGGTTTAATTACTGGAAAGACTACGTACCACTTGTGTCAGCGATACATTTAACATGTGCTATCAAACGTTTTTTTCAGTCCTTTCCATGTAGTACTATTAGTACGAATTACAGTAAGTATCAACAGGGAGGCAAATGAGGTCATTAGTTGGATGTGCTTTATTTGCGATCATGGCGCATGGAATGTAGCCGTCTTCATGTTGCCCTCGTTGAAAGGAGCAAGTTAGTATTAATTAATCTCTCCATTTCAACCGAATGTATATTAGCAGAGCATTGTTTGAACCGCGGTGGAGCGAGAGAGTAAAGTAGAGCCGGCTTCCTCGCAGTTAATGCTGCATTTTCCGAAAGCACTTTGAGAAATATCCTTGAGTGGAAACCTTATATAAAGCGGGGAGCGTGCTACCTAATTTATTGTCAAGATAATCCAAACCCAAGATGAGAGCGGAAGATATATCGAAAGACGGCGACATAGAAGCTCAAATGTGGGTGTAATTTTCACGTTGTTGTTTTACATGTGGTAATGTTCCTTTTTACAGTTGGTGACCTAACACCCCCCACCACACACCCTTGCGGCGGCTTGCGGGGTATTATGTAGATGTAGATGAAAGATGCTGACCATTCTTACTTCATTCTCTTTAAATATTATGTCATACCATATATTTGTACTCATCAGCCGCCATCTGCATTTTGCAGACAATAATACCTTTGCTATAGATACACATCCTTGCCTCAAGCTAAATGAAATTTGGCCCGTACTTAAATACCTCAGCAAAAAGTTCTCAAATTTGTGGACACCTGAGAGGGACATTTCTAATGATGAAAGTCTCACGCTGTAGAAGGATAGGCTACCATGGATTCAGAATGTTCCCCTCAAAAGAGCTAGATTTGGGGTAAATACATTTATGCCTTGCAAGTCTAAGTCTGGATATATATGGTCATTTATTATTCAAACTGGAAAAGGGTCAGAGTTTAATGTGGAATACACAAATCTTCCTGTAATATCCCAGATTGTGCAAGCACTAATGAAACCTCTACTAGGTAAAGGTTATTGCCTGTCTACAGATCAATACACCTCCTCAGAGCTGGCTGATTTATTGGTTGCCAAAGGAACCGACACCTATGGGACATTAGGAGTTACAAGGAAGGAAGTGCGGGATGATATCAAAGAAAAAGAAGTTGAAATTGGAAGAATTCACCGCCTTTGAGAGAGGTAGAGTTATGGTGATGAAATGGCAAGACAAAAAGGCTGTTACTGTACTCTCTACAGTACATAATGAAAAACTAGTTGGATTTAAATAAAGAGATATTGTGCTAAGGAAGCCTAAAATCAGTGCTGAGCATATTAATTCAATGGATGGAGGAGATAGGGCAGATCAGCACCTAACTACCTAACCTTGTTTCGAAATAAAGCACACAGTGAAATACTTACAGGAATTATTGTAAAATTACCTATGGCAAAATGTTCAATTTTTATAAAAAGTATGTCATAAAAATTTTCTGCAACACTGTCTTTTCTCTTTATAAACATAACAATGAAATGAACAAATAGAAAAACATGACATTTTTTGTGCAGAAAAAAATTAAATCTCACGCGGCAAGTGGTTAATACGTTTAGCAGATTCAATAAACATTATGATGTTGGACACAATTGGATACATTTCTACTTACCAATATTGCTGCAATTGGTAAATGATTCTCTCAAATGGCAATCCAATTTGAAAACTTTTTCCAGAAAAATATAAAGTTCAATTTCCGGATCACTAGCAAACCAAGTTCTCCACCGCTGGCAAACTCTGTAATTAAGATCAGAAATGGAGAAAATTGAATTGATTTAATGCCTAATGCAACTATATGCAACTGATGGTGGCCATTTTGGATATCTCTTTCTTTGGAGGTTTATCTTTCACCCATCTCACTGAAAGACGGAAAGAGCATGACTCATCCAATTCCCAGTAACATGTGGACACAATGACCTCATTTCCTGCCATTGTTCGCCCCATGAACTCTGCCAGACAAGTGGGCAGAGAAAGCAATAGTCAGAAAGAGGGTGTTTATTGGGGCTAAAAGACCAAACGGTACCTTCTCCATTCCCCCCATCTTCATATATATTTATTATGATAGCCATGCCACGAGCTCGTGTGGAACTACAAAGGTGTCCTTTGAATATTTGGAGGGCCATGTGATGGCGACTCTCGAGTCAACAGTGCCTTCCCTTTGATCTCGTTCCTAATTACCTTCCATGGTGAATTTCTGCATTAATTTCTTTGTACTTTGGTTTTTTGACTCAAGGACTCTGAAAATGTATCTTTTCTGCCTTCCACCAAGATTGTCTAATCAACGAGTTAAATGTTGCATCGAATATTGTCATTTAATGCAATTATTATTATTAACATTTGGATTTTTTGCCGTCATACATGCATGCCTCTTCTCTTTTGTTTTATCGTGTCGGCATGAATGAATTCAAAATTGTTTTGTTAATTTTTGAACCAAAAGCCTTGGGAAATTAAATGAAATTGTTTAATATGTAATTTAAAATCCCTTTTATTTTTTATTGGTAATGATAGTCATGACGTTAATCGCAATTTCTACTTTTGAATTTCTTCTTTGTTGGGAAATTTAAGACTTGCCAAAGAAGTAGTGGATTAAATATTTCCTTCAAAATCAAATTTTGCACTTTTCCACAGATTTATTTGTAATGTACAAAGAATTTCAGTTCATAGAACCATCTTCAGGTACAATAGAAAATTTGATATGCTTAATACATCCTATTTATAGTTCTGTTTGAGGAAGGTGGGGGAAGGAATAAGAAGGTAAGGTGGGCGGGGACTAAGAGGGGAAATATGGAAAACCCAAAGTATCAGAGTAACTAAAGAAATGGAGAGGCAAAGAGAGGAAGGGGGTGGGGAAGATAAGCACTTGTGGTCATTATTAAGAGAGGACGGTGGCAGATAGCTGGTGCCCTGGCAGTGGGAAGAATAAAGAAGGATGAAGCGGGAAGGGATGGAGGCAGGTTACATCTGTGGGAAAGTGCAAATTTGTTGATAACATAACGACGAACCTCAGCTACAACTCACCTGAATCTGTAGAGTATATCATATAATTACTCTAAATATTGAGTGTATTGTATACAAGAAATTTGCGAATTCATTGCAAGTCCATTTGTGTATCTCGTAAATGAAAATTGCATTTGGAGGATCAAAGCGAAGTTTAAATATAAATTACAGTTTGTTTGTGTAAATTACTGTGTATTACTTAATTTCTTGCTGTCAATAGTACCAATATAATGTGTGTAATGGTTTTAATGCATGATTTTACTTTCTGAAAAATATAATAGTTCATGAAATATTAAATTAATGTATTTGATTTTTATTGTTATAAATATTCCATGGCACACTGAAGATGCAATTACTGAAATTGTTCCACTCTGAATGGTATACGGCATTGAATGTTGAAATCACTTCTCTAATACTTGTCATCTTGAAGAGGATGCAATGCTTATTCTAGGGAACTGCTTGACAAACATATATCTTCGTACATGTATTTTTTTATTGTTTTTTCCAAATGTGAAATAAATAAATAACTTGTTTCTTTAAACCAAGGCATCTCCACAAAGAGAGATGTAGAATGCTATTATCACATTGGTCATTGCACAAGAGATTGGAAAACTGCTATGAAATCGAATGTATTTAATATTTCTAGAGTGACTTTGGGTTTTTACTGCTATTATGATTCCTGATTGTTAAGGGGGAAGAATGAATATTTAAATCTGTAAACCTTATTTAATCCTTGTGGTCTGATCTACCTAAGCAGCGTGGCACCTCCTATCTCAAGTGGCTCCCAGACTAAATCCCCTATGAGACCTGTCACACACATCTTCTTAATATAACGACTTCTCTGACAAATCAGGTGGATTTGCACTGGACTTCCTGTGATCTCATTCTAGCCATATTTCCTCAACAAGGATCCCAAATACTCGCAGCTAATTAAAAATAAGGTCTAACTAGAGCAGAATAACACCTCTCTTTATATTTTTCCTTACATTTCCCCCACCACTTGTTAAATGAAACCGAGATTATTCATAAGCAGATCTGTACATTGTCCTGATATGTGCTCCCTGTGAAAGGCGTTATCTTAGAACTAACTCTAAATATTTAACTTGATTGGCTATAGTTAGTACTGAGCCCTCTATTTCACAGTTAATGACCTCTTCGCCAATTCCTAGGTTCCAAAATCTCAAAACTTCGCATTTATCTGTGTTAAGCATGAATCCTCATTCATTGCACCAATCGGAGATTGTATCCAAGTCTCTAGAGAGCAGCTCGAGACCTAGTTGGCTCCTCATTTCCCCAGTTATCACTTTCTTAGGAAACCATAGGGAAAGGAGCTTGATCCCTTAATTAATAGTAATTTGTGAATTTCTTACACAGTTCAGGGATTGGTATTGAGCGAACACTAAACCCTCACCTACCAAACCTTACCTATGGTTTTATTACTGTGTTTATAGATTTTTATAAACGACAGCTGATGCAATCAGAATACATTCCCTGAACAATCAACCCTTATGAGAATAAAACATAAACCTATCAGTAAAATATTGAAATAAACTATTCTTAACACTAAAAATAAGAGAAGTGAACAACCACAGCCTCCAGAATTACTTGAAATGTTCACCGAAATGCAAAAAAGGGACAAACTCTGTTTGGATTACCAATCAACACATTTCTGACACATGAACATCCCCATATCTCATGATTGAACTGTTGTTTCAATGATTTCTGGCCTTTCAATGCCCGCAAAATGCTAGAGGGACAAGAAAGTAGTGGCATGTTGTTTTGGACACTGTAACATCGAGCCGAAAGTATATGAATTTTTACATTTTTCAGCTTCATTGCAAATTTTTAATTCACATCTGCTCAACCCAATGACCACAGATAATATAAAATCAATTTTTCACTATGGTTAAACTTATAAGGGCCTCACAATTCTGTTCCAAATGTCCCACCACCAATCTTAAAGAAACTCTTTGCATGTTAAAAATACCACACACACTTGTAAATTACAATTGCTACCGGTACTTCACTGCTAAAGGTAAGTTTCAGGTGGACCCTAGCAATATTATTAGTATTATATACACGTAGGCATAAATATAGTAGCAAATAGTAGTTTATACTGCAGCAAAATATTTCAAAGGAATCTAATGGAAAACGAGAAATACGGATGTCATTGTGAAGGCATGCATCCTATACGAAGGAATATGGTATTGCATTCGTAGTGGTCTTCATTTAATCAGAGCACTGCCGAAATATAGTTAATGTTTTAATACATATAAATCAATTTCAAACCTATGTATACATGGGTTGTTTTACACATTGGAACACCACATTGATATTTTATTACTGTATGATCATTTAACTGGCAGGGACGAAAGTTTCTGACTTATTTGTGTTGAAATTTGACCAAACGCACAGGGTCCAACAGTTTTTCATTTCTCTCGAGCTAGTTTAACCTGGAAAAACACCAAGATTCATGTACATTATGTTGACATTGGTTTGGTAAAGTGAACTTTAGCTATTCAAATGGTTGATGATGCCTTTAATGTATTCCTAAAACAATAAATACACTCTCTGCATTCTGGAACCATAAATAATTCAAAGGTTTTGCTAATTAATTCTGTCGTGACTCTGCATCAATGACCATATTTCATTTAATACAAAATTACGTGCCTTTCCATCCTTAATAAACTCCCCTCTCACCAATTCCCTCCTCCGCGTGAAAGCCTCTTTGTCTAATAATGCAATTAATCTTCATCTAATGACCGTACCATGTACAACTTTTTGTTCCAAAACACCCTTCCGAAATAATCTATTTTACCGGCTCTAGTTTCTGTCATCTTATTGTCATGTTTCACTTAGCCTTTCTCATTCTGGAAAAACAACATAACCTTCCCTGTGTATACCTTCCTTCACAGGTTATAAATATCAGACTAACCTTTCAATGCAATCATATAACCATAAAAACAGAAATCAACCCAAAGTTCGGTTTGGTATGGGTGATGGAAGGTTTACCCAGTATTAAGCCCGACGGCATGTAAAATTCACACATCAGGGTATGGGGGCCAGTTCCCTTCCCTGTGCCGGTTATGGTTTCCCAGGAAGATCTGGTACCCAAATAATCACATAGCTTGGGTGGACCTGCAGGTGCCCAGAGTGCCTTGCCTGGGAATAAAAAACCCGGGACCCCCTGGTCAGTAGTCCAAAGCTCCAACCCCTCAGCAAAATGTACACACTTTCCTCTTCAAGGTGACAAGTATTTGAGAAGTGATTTCAACATTCAATGCTCCATTCCATTCAGAGTGGAACAGTTTAAGTAATTGCATCTTCAGCGTACCGTGGAAGGTTTATAATAGTTATATACAGTCATTTAATATTTCATGAACTATTACATTTTTCAAAAAGTGAAGGCATACATTAAAACCATTGGGCACATCATATTGGCACAAACTGTAATTGACATAATTGGAAATTGATACCACATCATATTACACTTAAACCCAAGCATTAGGCTTAAGCATTCTCAGCATACAACGAGCGTACTTTAATTGACCATCATACTTGTTTAAAAAACCAGATTTTGTACCTCTCAATCAATATTAACCCAGGTTATACCAAATCACTTCTTTGGAAAATATAAATTTGTCCAACTATATATATGTATGTCCAACTGATATACATATATATAGTTGTATGTCCTTTCGTGGATTTATTCCAAACATGATCGTTTTGTTTCATACAATACTTCTCCGATTGTACTCAAACGACGAATGCGAATGAAAGTGAAATATATACAACAACATGTTTAAATCTCAGTGTTCAAACATACTAAATATATGCCGCAAAAAAACAAAGGAATTGCTAAAATCGCACCTCGTTACTACGCTACAACCACAATATCTATCATCATTCATGATATTGATATGTCAAACCACTTACATCCACATAGTATCATATGTTTTTAAGTTACAAGTTGATTTGGAAAAAGAACTTGTTTTGATAGCAATACAGAGCAAGAAAATAATACGGTGACTCATAAAATTATGGACATGTTAGAATTCGTTTCTTCATACAGTAACTTTGGCCTAACAAATCCTTAAACTTGTATTCTCATCTATGAGTACTAGCAAGTAATTGGTTATATCTGGGTTCTACTTATGCTTTGTAATATCCAGCTTCTTTCTTACGTCAATTGCAGCAAATGCAATCAATTGCAGCAAACTCATACGCAAGATGGCGTCAACTTTGGCCGTACAACGATGTGGCTCTTGTAAAACACGACTCGAAGTACGTGATATGGTCGTTAGTTGCGATATTTGCTCGTGTGTATATCACCATAAATGCTCCGGCTTAAGTGATATAACATTAGAAGCTCTCTCGGACTGCCACGACATTTACTGGAAGTTTTTTTTATGCCGTGTAAATAAGCCCAATATTTACAATATGGCGGCCGACATTGAAAATTTGAAAATGGAGTTACTAGCTCTCCAATCTACCGGATCCACGGAAAGTACTACCTTGCAGCCAATTGCAAAGGAAGCTGTAACGTTTTCTACGGAATTGAAACCTGAAGTCAACGAGCAATTAGGCCTCAATAGTGACAACTCCGATTTGTGCCCTAAAAATGTAAACGCAAAATTTAACACCATGAGTTTTAAATCCATCGTTACTGACGAGGAAGGTTTTCAAAAGGTGAATTACAAGAGAAACAAACGCAAACGTAATACGGTTTTTGGGAGTTCTAAGCAGCCTGCTGTTACGTGCAATTTTGTGGGAGTTCCTCGCAAGACTCTCTTCTACGTTGGTCGTGTCCAGTCCAATGCAACGCCTGAAGACATTGTGAAGCATCTGTCCAGAATATTTCCTGGGAATGACTTCAAATGTGAAAGTTTGAGAGTTGGTGAAGTTTTTAGTTCTTTTAACTATAACTATTTAGTTTAATATCCACCTCCTTTCCTAAATCAATTGCAGTGAATGAGAAGATAGAGTCAACGGAGAATATCTTCCTCTTCAAATCCACGCACCTGTGCACCTCCAATGAATTGAACGCCTTTCCTCCGCTTCACACTACTGCACCAATGGAAGCGCACCAAGCCAACGACTCTGTCTCCATAGAAGAGCGACTGTTCTCTGCATTATTCATTGGATCCCAATTGTCGGAGTGCGAGGGATTGTTGGGTGAGGTGGTGGACGTGGACGCGAGGGGCGTGCGGGGACAGACGGCACTCCACGTGGCAGTCGGTGCGGGGAAGGACGATTGGGTGGAGAGACTGCTGGGGATGGGAGCGGACCCCAGGCTGAGGGACGCAGAGGGTGATGACGTGCTTCAGGTAGCCGAAGTGATGAGCGCCAGCACCACTGATGACTGACGGAAGGAAATTGGATCCCTGAAAAAGACTATTGTTGCTTTGGAGTCCGGAGTGACATCTCTCATTGTGGAGAGTGCCTCTCCGGAGTGGGGGGGGGTTCGTGGAAGGGGGACGAGGGAGGGCATGGCAGGGGCAGCATGGGCAGTCCCTGAAAAGAAGCGAATCGATGAAGGGGAGCGGGATTGTGTCGAGGCGATGATGGGCATCACGACCGTCATGGATGCAGACGAAGATAAGAAGTTTTATACTCGGTGTATTTATGGAAGGCTCCAATCGGAGAGTCCCCTGACGGCTGCCATTTTGAGATTCATTCTGAAGCAGTGTGGGGTCTCCGTTCACATCGACTGCTCCTCTAAAACAATAGAGAGGATGAAGGGAAGGGTGAATAATCACGACGTAGAGGAGGAGGACGGAAGTTTATTTCAATCATTTGCAGATTATTGAGAAATGAGGGTGTACGTTGAGGGATGGTATATAAGGGATGATGTAGAATGGCCAGTGATAAGGGGCGCTGCTATTCTTATTTCTGCTCTGTGTCAGTTGGCCGTGCACATTGCCTTCAAGAATGGAGGGCGACCCTATGTAGAGAGTGACACTCTCAACAAACGGCGTTTCAAGAAAGTACTTCGTCAGTCAAAGGGAAAACGGAGGAGAGATGTTTTAGTGTGTGAAGCATTAAAAAAGAAAACTTCAAGGGCAAAGGAGATATATTTGATATCCCTAATCCCTTATTTTATCACCCAATTTGGATCGAATTCTAGTGTGACCTCTGAAAATCGCATTTTATATCCCCTACTCTTTGAATATTACGAGGGTCATGTAATGGCGACTCTCAAGTCAACAGTGCCTTCTCTTCGCTCCCATTCCCTATTGCTCTTCAATGATTAATTTACTCATTAATTTCTTTGCACTTTGGTTTATAAACTCAAGTACTGTGAAAATGTACGTTTTCAGCTTTTCCACCATGATTGACCAATTAAAGAGTTAAACATTGTACAGCTTATTGTCATTTTATGCAATTTATTGAAATTTATTTATGCACCGAACTTTTGGTTGATAACTACTGTGTTTATGGTTTACATATATGTGCACATTATAACATAAAATTAATGTGCATTCTCTGGGAAAAATAAAAGTATTGATCTTTGTACTTGTACATATGCTTAAAACATTCTTCCCCCCCCTTATCATCAATGATACACTTGTGGAATCAGGTACGCCACGCATTAAAGGCACCCTGTTTGACATCTCAGAGCAAGCTTACGACCAGCATGAGTTGAAAGGGTAGACCCCTAACCACATTTCCAGACCAGTAATACAACGCTGCCATGGATATTTTGCGTCACAATGAAATGATTTGCATTACTTTCAAAATTTACCATTTATATGTATACATACAGTTTATTTATTCAATGGAATGTATCAAAATTTGTCCTCATTGGTCCTAAAACATCTTTTGACCACTTATTCCTCTTGTCACGAGGCGTATACTTCAAAAAAATTCAAGTTCACATGCAATGCTGTTCAAAGAAAACCTTCTCACTTACCTTAAAGAGAGAGATATTACCTTTTATTATAGATGGTGATGGAATCATGATGGAGAAAGATTATAAATAGAAATGTTAGGGGGATTATTCAAGCTATTATCTCATTATCATCAAAATTATCACTAAACAGCAATATTAAAGAGATGATTAAATTCTTTGAAACTATTGTTTGGAGAATAAAACAAGCATGAAGTGTATTGGCTTTCTTAAATACTTCAACTTTGATCAAAAAATATAAACCCAGCTATAGTATTTGATTTAAATATTCTTGAATGTCCATTCTCAATCAAATATCTGCCACACACACTTGATTAAAGCCAGCAGACAACTGACATGGTGTGCATTGCCTTCACAAGACGTTCCACAAGTGACCTCACAAGAGTTTCAAATTGAGTTCATCACCATTGCAGCATAATTTATTCCACTCAATTCTTCTTCAAGGGTTTTCTTTTATAAAATACATTCTGCACTGCATACAATTCCTCAGTCTACAATAGCTGACAGTGATGCTTCCCATGAAATTACAGCTCTTTCATTCCTTGTATTGACCCGTGGGATCATCTCTCTCGAAAGGTATTCCTCTAAAAATAAAGAAAATGCATTTAAATGCCATCAGCTACCATATCAAGTCCATGAAATAGAAGCTCCATCCCTTGGAATGGAAAATGTTTCTCACCGTTAATAATTTCACATTGTAACAATGCTTAAAGAGTTGTCAGAACTGTCAACTGAATCACTTGAGCAAACAGCGAGCCCTCTCTGAATTTCACCATCTTTTTTACATTCCATTGTCACGTAGTCTAGCGGTTGATACAAAGTATAATCTTTGTATCCAACAAAGACAGTGCTGCTGTGAAAGCAAGCTACCACATACCAAAGATTATAAATGTACCAAGGTTAAGGAACATCAAAAGAAATATTCAAATTGTCTTCATCAAATTATTTTCAAAGAAAAATTCATTTTCAATTAAACAAAGTGATTATCATCAGTTGCGTGAAGGATTTAATGATAAGCAAACCTCACCTCAATGTTATCTCAAGAATAAATGCAAACAGCCCTCCAAAGGAATGGACTAAAATATCAGTAAAATGTGATAAAACAAAGATTGAAATTGACATTTGAAAAATAATGTTAATTAACCACTTTCAAAGAGTTATGATTTTATGGAAAGAGGCTTTTTGGACACCAGAATTATTAATTATTATGGTGTATTCATTTTAACGTACAAGGGCATCACTGCTTTCAATGACAAGCTCAAATATAATTAATAAATCAATGCAATGAAGAGTGAACTATTTACGCAGAGTAATACATAATCAAGATGAAGAGATCAGATTTGTACATTCTTTGCACTTCCATTTGCGTACATTCATAGTGGTCTTCTATTTTCTTGTTTAATGAAGAATATGGTAACAGCATTTCCCTACTCTCTTTTCTGGGAGAACTCTTCCATTTAAAACTTTAATAAACTAGCATTTATCCAAAAGAAATCACAACACAATAATTGGCTTCAAAACAAAAGTTTTTTATTTATTTTCCATTTGAGAACAGTAAGACAACATGTACAAAGATATATGTTTGTCAAAAAACTCCTTAGAATGTGAAGTGCTTCCTCTTCAAGGTGACAAGTATTTGAGATGCGATTTCAACATTCAATGCTCCATTCCATTCAGAGTGGAACAATGTAAGGAATTGCATTTTCAGCATAAGAAGGAAGGTTTATAATAATAATAATCAAATACATTCGCTTAACATTTCATGAACTGTTACATTTTTCAAAAAGTAAAACCATGCATTGGACAATAATATTGGTACAACGAATAAAACCATTTTAAGTAAAACGCTGTCCTCAAAATCCAAAAACACAAACTTGATATTTCTCCTAAACATACTTTGCTTTCAACCTGTGTACTTTATTTAGCCATCGACTATTGGTATATATTCAGATACGAGTACTTTAATCATAGTAATGCTGATAATACAGAATTACTCCTTAGGGAACAAAAGTTATGCTTTTTAAGTACCATTAAATAATTATCATATTCATTGCCAGAGCAGAGGTGAAGCCATTGGCAATAATATCCAAATTAACGTTAACAGAAGATAATAATTCCCAAGAAACTGTGGCAGATGTCCCGACAGTTACTTTATACAGCCATCGACACAATCATTGCATTTCAATGAAAGAATTTCATTGTGTCGAATTATTTTAATCAAACGTTTCCATCGTAAAACAATAGGAACATCTTGGCCAATACAAAGAATGCAAATGAATTTGTTTCAATACAGGACTAGGCAGGGAAACTATATGAGCACAAATCAATGCCAAATAATTAAATATGTCTCCATTTCAATGAATCCAAAGGGAAACTTATAAATGGTAAAAATACATATGACATGGTCAATATAAGGTCAAGCCATGGAATCCCCACATTCAACACAGGCACATTTTAACCATATGAAATTAACGTTTATTTCACCAATGATGGGGATTTTTTTTATTTTTACCACAATATGAAGGAGAAAATCATCAATCTAACTTAAAAAGATCTGCATTTAGTCCTACATTTCATTCCTCCAAACTATTGGTTCAAAAACAGAAAAAAAATTTAATTGCATTTAATTATAATATTCTGTGCAACATTTAACTCATTGATTGGACAATCTAGGTGGAAAAGCGGAAAAGATACATTTTCAGACTACTTGAGTAGGTAAACCAAAGCACAAAGAAATTAATGCGGAAATCCACCATTGGAGCTAATTAGGAACGAGATCAAAGAGAAGACACTGTTGACTCGAGAGTCGCCATCACACGACCCTCCAAATATTCAAAGAGGAGAGGGAGTCCACGGCGAAGTTCGGATATCTCTGGAGAATTCGATCTATATTTGAACAACAATTTAGGGATTATGGATATCAAACACATCTCCTTTGCCCTCAAGAGTTTTTTCTCTATTGCCTCTTCAACAAAAAAATATACATCTTCCTTCCTCTCCTTCACTTTCTCTGCTTGCTGAAGTACTTCCTCAGAACGCCGTCTGTTGAGAATGTCACTCTCTGCGTATGGTCGCCCTCCGTTCTTGAAGGCAATGTACAAGGCCAACTGACACAGATCAGAAATAAGAATAGCAGCACCCCATTTCAAATCATCCCTTATATACCATCCCCCAACGTACACTTTCATTTCTGAATAATCTACAAATGAGCCAAAGAAACTTCCGTGCTTCTCCTCTCCATCGTAGTTAATCACCCTTCCCTTCATCCTCTCTATTGTTTTAGAGGAGCAGTCGATGTGAACGGAGACCCCAGACTGCTTAACAATGAACCTCAAAATGGCAGCCGTCAGGGGACTCTCCGATTGGAGCCTTTGATAAATACGCCGAACAAAGGACTCCTTTTTGTCGTCTGCATTCAAGATGGTCGTGATGCGCACCATAGCATCGACGCAATCCCTCTCCCCTTCATTGGCTGCCGACGCTGCCCCGGCCACACCCTCCCTCGCCCCACACCCACGCACCACCGCATCCAGAGAGGTGCTCTTCTCAACGAGAGAGGTCACTCCAGACTCCAAAGCAATCAAGAGTGAGTCCCTCGCTTCCAATTCCCGTTTCAACTCCACAACAGTCCCTTTCAGGGATCCAATTTCCCTAGACACACCAAGAATCAGTTCCTTCAAAGCGGTAAACTGACCTGACATTTCAGTTTGGAGTAATGGAACCTCACTTGAAGTGTTACAGCTACATGGAGCCATTGGAACTGATAGTCTACGCGCACTGTTGTTTTGGTGCACCACTCGCACCAGCATCAGGATCTTCATTCTAGCTCTATGACTGGCGTCATCAGACCTGTTGGCGCTCATCACTTCGGCTACCTGCAGCACGTCATCACCCTCTGCGTCCCTCAGCCTGCTGGGGTCCGCTCCCATCCCCAGCAGTCTCTCCACCCAATCGTCCTTCCCCGCCCGGACTGCCACGTGCAGCGCCATCCGTCCCCGCACGCCCCTTGCGTCTATATTCTCCACTTCCTCCAACAATCCCTCGCACTCCGACAATTGTGAGCCAATGAATAACGAAGAGAACAGCCGCTCTTCTATGGAGAGAGAGTTGTCTGCGTGGTGCGCTTCCATTGGTGATGTGGAGTGAACTTTTTGATCAAGGTACGAGGGTCATCCGGAAAGTATTACCCGTTCGTGAAATAAAGACACAAAAGTAAATATTAACAAACATAAAAAATTTTATTTGAAAGAGGATACTTTAAACTACTTCTCAACATAATCTCCAAGCAAATTAAGGCATTCGTCATAACGTGTGACAAGTTTCTGTATTCCTGCTGCATAGTCCTTCGCCGCCAGCTCATTGAGATACAGGGTCACTCCTTCTTTAAGTTCTTCATCGCTGTCAAATCTTTTTCCTGCCAAAAAGTCTTTAAGCTTTGTAAAGAGATGAAAATCTGAAGGGGCCAAGTCCGGGCTATACGGTGGATGGTCGAAAGTTTCCCATTTGAATTGCTGCAAAAGTTTTTGTGTTATCCCAGCTGCATGAGGCCTGGCATTGTCATGAACGAGAATGACACCAGTAGACAATAGATCTCGCCGCCGATTTTGTATTGCCCGCCGTAATTTCTTTAATGTTTCACAATAAGCATTGGCATTAATAGTGTCTCCACGGGCCATAAAATCAATAAGCAATACACCTCGTCGATCCCAGAAAATGGTTGCCATGAGTTTCCTGGTGGACAGAACTGTCTTGAATTTTTTTGGTTTGTTTGGTGAATGAGCATGATGCCACTCCATTGACTGTCGTTTACTCTCAGGTGATGCATAACAAACCCATGTTTCGTCACCAGTAATTATGCGAGTCAAGAAAGAGTCTCCTTCATCAGAATAACGTCCCAAAAACGTCAGTGCTGCAGCCATACGCTTGGTTTTGTGCTCATCTGTAAGCTTGCGAGGGACCCATCTTGCACAAATTTTTGCATAATGCAGATGGTGTTTAACAATTTCATGAACAATTGTTCGAGAAACATTGGGAAAATGCTCACAGATGTCATCAATTGTGACGCGCCGATCGTTCCTCACGAATTCGTCAACTGAGCTCACCAGTTGGTCTGTAATGACAGACGGTCTCCCCGAACGCTCATCGTCGTGTATGTTCCCCCTCCCCATGTTGAAGTTGCGACACCACCGCCGAACAGACGACTCGTCCATTACATTGTCTCCATACACCTCCTTTAATTGGCGATGAATATCACATGGGCGAACGTTTCTTGCATTGAGGAATTTAATCACTGCCCTCACTTCACAACTGGCGGCGTTCTCAATTTTTTTAAACATTGTAAACAATCACAGAAACAACACAGGCAATGCTAGCGTCACGCAACTTGGCTCAGAGAAGGCAGACAAGCCACTGAAGCTATCTGACCTCGTCCAGCGGCTACTCGCGTCGTCAGCACTTCATGCGGCACGAACGGGTACTACTTTCCGGATGACCCTCGTAGTATTCTCCGTTGACTATCTTCTCATTCACTGCAATTGACGTAAGAAAGAAGGTGGATTTTACAAACAATAAGTAGAACCAAGATATATCAAAACACTTGCTAGTACTCATAGATGGCAATATAATGACATTAGATTTTTGCAGATTGTTTAGGTCTAATTAACCCTCTTAGTGCGGTGGGGATTCCAGGGGTACTTAGTGAGAAGTGCCAAGGGTAATTTAAGAAAATGTTTCACCTTAAGATAAAAAACATATTTATATATAAAAACATAACAAAAGTTATTTGTTTAGATATCCATGTGCAGTTTTTTTTATTTTAAAATAAAATATTGTAGTTAATACTGATGTTATACATATACATCATCTGAAAATAAATGTAATTATTACAGGATTATAAATTTGACGAATATTGTTTTAGCAATAATAATTCGATTTTTAGACAATACAAATATTTTTTTAAGCATTTTTTAATTAAACTACCATATTTAAATAAAAGAAAGAATCAAATAGACCTGCAGAAAAAATTATAAATAAATAAAGAAAAACCAGAGAGTGACAAATTTTTTGTCAACCTCTGCATAGTTCGATTTTGTTGAAAAGTGTGATCTAACTGCGTTAAAAATTGGGACTTTTCCCTTTTTCATCGGGCAGTTCATCTAGCACCTATGGTTAATCAAACAAATGCTGTGCACACCTTCCTCGCACTTTATGCACGGGACCTTTTTCTCTTGTGGCCATGTTTTCCACTACAAAGCACACAATTTTTTTCTTTTCTCCCCAGTAGTTGCTGCAGTTCAGCTCTTGATCCATGTGCACTAGGAGATGAGTCAATCTGTCTTTCCGAGCCATTCCTGCTCAAGTGACTATGATACATGACATATATTGAAGTCTTGTCATTTTTCTAATGGGATTATTTTCTTTTTATATTATATAGGAATTGAGAACCATACGAGCAATTACACAAAAGACAACTTTCCTCTAATACTTTTCAGTACGCACCATTATATCAGATGTATCAACCCCTCCCATGTAACTATTATTTAAATTTATTATTAGTGGCCTAACCATTTCTTGATTTCTTCTCATGATTAGATAGGATGGATGGGAAAAGAAACCAAAATGATTGCAAAGCAGTGCTCTCATTTCCATCGTATCAACAAAGTCTGAATAAGCAGTTATATATCAACACGACCACACCATAACACATTCAAGAGATTACAGATGAACACAGATTAGTAGCCTTTCAGTGGTTCTTCATAAGACCACTTAGCAGAAAAAACTAGCAAACAATTAGGCTGAGCTTCCCGACATGTACAAAACTGAACGTAAAATTATAGTAAGAATTATACTTTTTGAAAAGCATTTAAAATTGCCAATAAAAAATTAAAAAATGTGTAATAAAATTGTATGGAATTCAGCCTATCGACAGCACAAAAACCATAAATTATTCAAGAAAAAACCATGAGTTACAGCGATTTAAACAATAGCCTACTCAAGAGCCGATATATATATATATATAGCCGCCCCACTAAGAGGGTTAAAATATCATTTTTGCTTATTGAAAGAGGAATTCCTTTCTTTACAAATTGAAGCAAATATTCTCTCCAAAGGTGTCCATCCTTAAAACATCAAATGGCTTTTGTCTTTGACTTAGGGGAGTAACAATAATAGCAATTGACTTCAAGGTTTCATTATCGAACTATTACAAATTATACACCAAAATTGCACTTATCCATCCTTGTGTCAAGCCAAATAAAATTTGACCCATAGTTGAATACCTAAACCAAAAGTTCTCAAATTTTTCCGACACCTGAGATGGATATTTCTATTGATGCAAGTCTCACGCTGTACAAAGGTAGGCTACCATGGATTCAGAATGTTCCCCTCAAGAGAGCTAGGTTTGGGGTAGATGCATTTATGCCTTGCGAGTTGAAGTCTGGATATATATGGTCATTTATTATTCAAAATGGAAAAGGGTCAGAGTTTAATGTGGAATATACAAATGCTCTTATAACATACTTCATTGTGCTAGCACTAATGAAACCTCTACTAGGTAATCATTATTGCATGAATAAAGACAACCATTACACCTCCCCAGAGCTGGCTGATTCATTGCTTTGCCAAAGGAACCGACACCTATGGGACATTGAGAGTTACAAGGAAGGAAGTATCGGGTGATATCATAGAAAAACTACGGTGATGACATGGCAAGACAAAAAGCCTGTTACTGTACTCTCTAAAGTACATAATGAAGAACTTGTTGGATTAAAAAAAGGGATATCATGCTAAGGAAGCGAAAAGTCAGTGCCGAGTATATTAATACAATGGGTGGAGGAGATAGGGCAGATCAGCACCTAACTAATTACCCCATTGTAAAGCAAACGGGGAATCAGCATTATAATATAACTTTTTTCACTTGTCGGACCAAACCACGGCTTTCATTTACATTAACAAATCAATCAAATGGAATAATAAAAAACTTACATTTTAGGTGCAGAAAAAATTAAAATCCTGTCGGGAAAGTGGTTAATCCATTCAGCAAATAAACTTACTCAATAAACATTATGATATTGGACACAATTGGATACATTTCTACTTACCAATATTCCTGCAATTGGTAAATGATTGTCTTGAATGGCGATCCAATTTGAAAAATTCTTCCAGAAAAATATAAATTTCAATTTCTGCTCGGATCACTAGGAAACCAAGCTCTCCACCGCTGACAAACTCTGTAATTGAGATCAGAAAAGGAGAAATTTAAATTGGTTTAATGCCTTATCCAACTAAATGCAACTGATGGCAGACATTTCGGATATCTCTTTCCTTGGAGGTTAATCTTTCACCCATCTCATATAAAGATGGGAAGAGCATGACACATCCAACTCCCAGTAACATGGGGACACATTAATCTCCTGCCCTCGAAAGCCCAATGCACTCTGCCAGACAAGTGGGCACAGATAATTAGACCGATTGGGGTCTTCATTGGGGGCGAAATTGAGACCAAATGGTACCTTCTCCATTCCACCCATCATCATATACGTAGTATTAAGGCCATTATAATCACTAATACATGCACACTGTACATATAGACATGCAAACACATATGGACATAAAATGCACACAGATATCGACTTAGGGCCATAGATTTCCGTGCCATGGTGCGAGAAATTAGGTTTACTTAGAGATCAAGTTGTAGATGGAGTAATTTGGAATACATTCACTAATATAATTTATATTAAGTTTAATCAGTTATTTTAACCACTGAGAGTAATTGATGGTTTCTGGCGTAACTTTATGTAACCGATTCATTATAAATAAATGAAAGGACTAACTTTGAAGTTCCACACGAGAGATTTATTACCACGACCCGGGTTTCGAAGTAAAACTTCATCATCAGGTGAGCTCTACATTTGCAGCCCTTCTTATACAAGGGCTGCAAATAGCTCGTACAAGTAAGTCCAAGGCCAGGATAGTAGCCTTTAGTTGTGAATCGTGAATTTCTAAGCACAAAACTCTACATGCAATAAATCACAACAAAAAGAAAGCCCAGCAAATATTGCGAAATTAGGAGCAGCCACATGCATTTCCATTGATGAATATGTCATGATGTGATTTAAATTTTAAAATATAACATTAAACTGCCGCAGCATATGAAACAAAACATCGGACATTGATCACACTTCTGTCAGGACAAACTCGGACGAAATGTTTGGGACGGAAAGTTGGCAAACGGGAGACACAGCAAACAATGAGGTTTTCCAAACGGGTTCACAATTTACAGAAGGGACAGACCAAATAGAATGGGTGGAGGAGTATTTATTGCAGTAACTACGAGATAACGCATGGCCAGGTTAATAAATTTACCGAATTTTAAAATCAAACCAATGAGAAAATATCACAAAGTACACAGCAAAATGAAGCGAGGATATTAACACAACATTTACGCCATGGAATTTGAATAATTACAGGAATTATTGGAATCCATAATGAAGAACTTAAAACTTCCACAGTAGACGATAAACCCACGTGTATTCCTTGAGTCGTATTAAATTGCGAGTACAATGAAATACTAAAATTTCGAACACCCTACATTGTATTGACATGACAAAGCAATTTAATCCATTTAAATACAAAGCTACTCATCTTCAGTCGTAACTTGGTTAAGAAGAAGAACCGACTGTAGAGGAAAATGGATGCCGACACGGTGTTTAAAAGAACGCCATTTCCTATTAATCCACAAGTTGTCCGATATTCAACGTTTACAGTAAATGCTTACTTTGAAAGGATTATAGACTTAAGAGGAAGAGTTATGCCGACCTGTGAAGTTCGAACAAAAGACCGCTATTTACTATGAATGGAAATAATTCTACCAAATATGCTAATGATTGGCTAGTGAACATAAAAATTTGACTCGAAAGAAGTAACTTGTGTACTCACAAAAAACAACGCCGGAAGAGAAGGCCTCGAACGAAGTAGTCTCTCCAACTTTCAAACGTAGAATGAGCGGGTAGAACACGTGAGCAACTGCCGGAAGCCAACTCCCGTGTCCGAGACCTACGAGTCCGTTTTCTTCCCGAAAGAGGGCGTCGTGATACAATTGCGATTTCTACAAAGTTGAATATTTCGTGTATAGATGGCAATGTGTTCCTACTGTGCGCCGCGGCTCAAAATGTCGTATTCCTAATATTATCAATTTCATTTTGATATGCGTTTCTTGTTAATGAAAATTGCATCTGGAGGATCAAAGTGAAGATTAAGTATATTTTGGTGGCACTATGATTATATGAAGACCGCCAATAAATGTCATATATTATTCCTTCGTATCAGATTTACGCCTTCGAAATTAAAATCCTAATTTCATGTTTCCGAATAGGATACCATTCATTCTTTTTTTAAATATAGTTCCTCAGTTCTCAATATTACCCATTTCAAGGCCAAGAACTCTTTCAAATGTAATTTTCACGCATGCTAAAACTGGATTCTCCTTGACATTGAGGGTCAATTTTTGAGCCCATCATTACAAGCTAAAGCGTAAGTACATTCAATTCTGGGAACAATGACAGCTAATTTGCTCACAAGGGAACATACTAATTTAGTAAAAATAACTTGATACAATGAAAATGTTACCTTACAATGCCTATATTTTGTGGATGGCTATACAAAGTAATTTTCTCGACATCTCCCACAGTTACTTGGAATTTATTAACCTCCATTAATGTTAAGTTAGATATAATTACCAAATGCCTCACCTTAGCACTTTGCCTGAAAATGGTAATTATACGAAGAAGTCATATCTTTTCTCTCCAACTTTTATTTTTAGTAATAATAGTAATAAAAATAAATAGTAGTAAAACAGCCTTTTATTTAACTCCCTCATGTCATGGTTTGCAAAAAGGATAGGCCTCTTTTAATTAAAGAAAATAACGGAGAATTAGTTTGAACACCTGGACGTAGGATGAGAAGTGAGTTTTGGATGTGATGGTGCAGTTTCAAGTGAGGAAGTTTCGGTCGGGGAGCAGTTCTTAGAGAAGAAAAAGGGGCAAACGGGAAGGCGTCTAGGCCTTAAATTAGATGTCAGGTGTGCTCCCCTCGAGCTCAAAGGAGAGATACATTGGACAAATAAAAATTTAGAAACCAATGGGAAATGATAACTTTATTTTTTCATAGCAAAAACATGACCGTTAATTTGTGTGTCTATTTATTCTGATGTCTCACATTTATAGTGGTGGCTGTATTTGTACTAATTCTAGGGTGCTTAAGGAGAAAGAAACATTGGTCGAAGGTAAGGTTGTGGGAATTTGCATGTGAAGGGATAGAAAAAGAAGAGTGTGAGGCAGAAATACAATAGGATTAGCACAGATTGTTCGATTGAATAGAGAAGGGGAATGTAAAGGGCCTATGTTTGCACATCAGAAGATAGATAATCTTCTTCGAGATTCAATTAGCGTGGGAACGAGGTGAGGGGCATTGAGGGGATGTGGGGAACAGATATCATTAGCGGACAAGTATTACATGGGGGGTGGTTGCAGGAAGGGGAAATTGGAGGAAAGTTGTCAGTGAGGGGCGCTAAAGGACTTGTATAATTTTATTTATGTTGTAATTAATTTATAATAATGACAGAAAAGGGTTTTAATGACATAATAATAATAATAAAAGAATAATAATTACGTATAAACAAAAGCCCATCATGTGTATTAAATACCACAAGTGATAATTGTCACCCCATGCCATACTCCTCTTCCTAACACTGACCATCCGGACTCTCTGTCCATCCGTCCCCCCTCACAACTGGTTTCTCTGGTGGCTTTTGATGCTCTTATTCGTTGATATTTTTCCTCTATAGGAAGTACCCCGTTCCCCTCCTCATCATCCAAAATATTCCCCACAGCCTTCTGAAACTCCTTTACTCCCTTTGTTCTGAATGCTTCCAAATTCCATTTACTTCGCCATGTGCCATGTTTTTTCTTTTTCAATTGGATGCTAAGCAATTTAGTCCTTACTTGACATCTGTTCCTACGGTACGGTGCTAATTACACATGCAAACTTGCATATATTAGACTGGATTAATGACTCATCTAAATACGCCCGGAGCAAATAGTTGTAATAGATGGAGTATCATCGTGTTTGAGTAAATGTCGGCAAATATATTCAAATACATATAAACAGTAATCAACACCGAAAGGTCATTTTGGTGGTTGATGGAAAAGTTATCCCAAGACAAAGTCCGACGGTGTGTTAAGTTCACACATCAGAGAAGGGCGGCCAGTTCCTTTCCCTGGGTTTCCCTAGATCATCTGGTACCCAATGAATAGATTAGTTTCGGTGGAGCTGCAGATGCCCGAGTGCCATGCCCGGGAATCGAACCCAGGCCCCTCCGATTATCAATCCCAACGCTCTGGACTACCGCGACCCACAAACACATACACATAATAATTTACTTCTGTCGACGTTGACAGTTCTTATATATACTTCAATTTTAATTGCCCTCTGAGAAATGTGGTATCGCCACGAATAATTAGGATTGCATGTGATATTCTTGCGGGATTTGCATCAAGATTTATTTTCAATGAACCCTCAAATGAAGGATTTTATAAACTGTTTCAGAATCAAAGACATTTTCCCAGAATGAATAGCAACAAAA
Source organism: Hetaerina americana (assembly GCF_022747635.1). Classification (NCBI taxonomy): domain Eukaryota; kingdom Metazoa; phylum Arthropoda; class Insecta; order Odonata; family Calopterygidae; genus Hetaerina; species Hetaerina americana. The sequence continues at coordinate 478,247 of NW_027286592.1, read as the reverse complement.
ATTAACGGTCATGATTATTTTGGGAAAAAATAAAGATATCCTTTCCCAATTACATTTTAAATTTGATTTGTCCATTGTCTGATAATCCTTCCAATGATAAGAATTGGAAAATTTGATATTTTACACAAACAATACTGTTATCAATATTTAAATTAAACATATTTAATGTTTCTAAAATCTCAGCAAGATTGAATATTATTTATAACATTTAAAAAGATTACTTAATTTAAAATTTCTCATTCCTCTTTGGTAATTAATTCATGTTACATTTTCACTTCTATAATCGCGTTTTAGACTTGAAGCTCCGTTCTAAAAGTTCAATTTTTGAGTGATATAATTCGAAATAATTGTTTAAATATAGGCTTGCATTGCAGGCGGGGCACCAGTACACAATATCCCTCCTTTGACCTTGTAGTGAGCACTACTGACATCTTATTTTAATCCTGGACTTCTTCCCGGTCGCCCGTTTTCTTCTCTAAGAACTGCCTTCCGACGGAAACTTCCCAACTTGAATTGGCACCATCTCATCCAAAACTCAATTCTCCTTCTTTGTCCAGGTGTTCAACTTAAATTTCTAAATTATCTTCAATTAAAAACGGCATATCCCTAGGAAACCTATGATATTACGAGGTTATATACAAGGCTTTTTTACTTCTATTTCTCGAGAAAGAAATCTAACAAATGACATCACATAGGGTGGATATTGCCTGTTGCCCTGACTACTGTTATGACGAAACAAAAAAAAGGATGACACAACAATGATTCAAGAGAAATGAGATATGAAGATCATACCAAGAAAAGAAGGGGAACAGAAGGTGATGGCGAACCATAAATGCAAAGAACTTGTTTATCTCATAAGGGTGGGCTTGATGGAATTATCTTCCTTAGTAAGTGCCTTTCCACGTAGCCACAAAAAAAGTAATGAGACGACTCATTTTCTAAAAGCCTAAGAGGACTCGTAGGTCTCAAGACGGGAGTGGGCGTCCGGCAGTTGCTCACATTTCTCATTCTGCAGTTGCAAGTCGGAGCGACAAGTTCCTCAGAGGCCTTCATTCCGGCAGGGTGTTTCGTGAGTACTTAATTTACTTCTCGCAAATTAAGATTTAACGTTAACTAGTCATTCATTAGCATATTTGGTAGAATTATTTGCTTTTATAGAAAAAACGGTCTTTCGTTCGAAAATTCACGGGTCGGCATAACCTTTCCTCTTCAGTCCTTCCAACATACGCAAACACTCAAAACCACCAGCTAACAGAGACATGCTCTTACAAGTACACCTAACATCTTGGCAATGTTTAATTTTTTTCCGATTTGTTATTTCAAGGTTATGTATCTAAGGTTGTATGTCTAAAGTGACTTCTTACTGTAATTATTTCTGGTTATTGGGGTAATTAATGATTATTGGTTTATATCTGTACTGGAATCTATTTCTCACTTATTTTATCTTTGTGTGGTCTGATTTACGTAAGTAGTTTGGGGCCGTTATAATTTCCTTAGTGATATCGTTAAAATCGTAGTTTCTGAACATCTAAGTCTTGCTGTTTCTCTTCGTATGTCATGTGGCTGCCTGTCTAAATTCCAAGTGTTATCTGAATTGGTTGTTAGTGTTTTATTCTTGTATTCTGGTAATTCTATATATATATATATATAGTCTCGTAGTCTGTTCAAATTTGCCATGTTGTATTGGTGTATTTTAACTCGACGAGAATAGCCGTAAGGTCTCTGCTCTCGTCTCTTATTTGAATGTTAGTAAAGATTTCGGCCATAGAAGTCGAAAATAAAGCTAGTATGCTTTGGCCCCGTGTCGGTGATTTAGCGATTTGTTCTAATGGGTGTTTTGTGAATATATGGAGCAGTTCTAGTCATCGATCTCGGTTCTTGGCAGATTTTCCTACGCGCTACGTGCCCCAGTCAATTGGCGGTAGATTTGTGTCAACGGCCTTTATAACAATATTGTTGCAATGTCAGCTGCTGAAAGTGGATGTTTGTTTGTCGAGCTTGTGTACGAAATCTGTGCAAGAATCTGGGGGTCTATTAATAAAACAAACTGATAGGCTTCTTCCGTTGTATTACTTATTGCTGCACCGAACGCTTTCAATGTCAGTTACGGCGCATTTGTATCGTTGGCTACTTCCATGTGACTTAACTGCAATAATTCTCCCCCACCCAATCTATTTGGCCTCTCCCTTCTGTAAGTTGTGAAACCGTTTGGAAAAACCTCATTGTTTGGTTCAACTCACGTGAGCCAACTTTCCGCACCAGCTACTATGCCAGAGTTTGTACTGACAAAAATGTGGTCAATGTGCGATATTTTAATGCAACAGTTTCAGAGTGTAAAAATCATTTGCCTTGATCGCATCTCCCGCAGTTTCTTTGGAATTTGCGATATTTTGTATTATTTTAAGCAAAAAACTATCTTTAACTTCATAGTATTTCACTATATTGCCAATAATACCGACCTACAGATGTTAATGTAAATTCTCCGCCATAGTTAGGTTAAATACAGTATTCATTTGAAATTCGATCTTCATTCTGATTCAATCAATAACCTTAAGCTCTGCTAAACTTTCTGCCATTCTGTTTAACCCGATAGACAAACTACGCGCAAGTGGGAAAAACAAGGACGAAGTCTGTAGTAATTACTGATGTAACACAGAACTTCCAAAGTTACGTTTCTCTAGTGTAAAATTAATGAAGCTAAAATATTGGTATCTTCATTTAAACATTCTAAAATAACGACGGCTTACCTTCGAGAGTAAATTAGTTATTTACGCTTCACGGCGGATAAACATTATTTTCATTACGATATACAATTATTCCGAATAATTGGTATTTCTCAATATTCTGCAAGAGAATATCAACCGAGAGAAAACGATTAAAACGGGAACAAATTCAGATAGAATAATAATAATAAACAAATACATGGAATTCGGAAACAGCCGAGAATGAAAATTGCCCACGGATTGATAGCCCACTACTGTGTCAAGAGGGTTGCAGACTACGGACTTTTCCATAAAGCCAACACGAACATTTATTTTCGAAGCAAAGGGCTACATCTCATATATCAGTGGCTTTATATCGCCATGATTGTTTCTTTAATAAACCCAGTAATCTTATTTGTAATGAACAAAAATCACGTAAATTATTCTTCAACGTAGAATATGATACAGGGCCCTCCGAATAACACTAAACTGAAAATAGTCCAAGCGGTCAGGCGTGTTTTTAAGCGGAATTATGAAGATTTTGACCATAACTCCCAAAAGAGCACAATTTCTTACTGGACAATAGACGGTTTAGTTATATGAAAGTGTGTATAATGTGATTACGGTGACAAACTCAAGCGAAATGCATTTACTGGTTTAGAAGAGTTAGCCCTTTGCATCGAGAATGCAACTTGTGTGTGTTGGTGGCCGTGAAAAAGGAGGAATATCTGTTAATTCAATTAATCATGGTATTAATTACCCTCCGTACCTGTTAATTTAAATATTATTTTCAAAATCTATTTTCCGAAGTAGTCATTTTTCATGATTTGGGTATAAATGATTCAATATCTGGATTAATAAATTTAGACGATTCGTAATTCCAATAGGCACGTTTAGAGCGATGAATGTCTAAAGAGGAATATCAGGTTCAAGTGTTATATTATGTCGATTCAAATATCTAATCCTGGAAATAAACTGATGAATATTTAATTCCGCTACCTTGGTTTTTAATAATATTCTCCGGCGCCAGTGAATTTTAATATCTATAGTAGCCTTTGGCCTTGTGAATAATGATTCCTCGTAATCGTATTGTTTCGGCTAAGTGAATAGGCACTCTAAAAAGGAAGATAAGTCCATCTATTCCGCCGTTATGAGATAAGTGCCTTCTTTGCATCTACGCTTTGTCCTCTCCTTATGTTCCTCTTCTTAGCTCGATAAGATATCCCTATCTTATTTCTCTGGAACCATTCGCGTATCATTCTTTCTTTGTTTTGTAATAACAGTTGCGAGGGAAAAAGGCCTCTCCACCATCTTTATTTTCTCATTAGATTTCTCTCTTGAGATACGGAAGTAAAAATTCTTCAATATAACACCAAGTAATTTTTTCCAAGACCTGAAATTTTACAGAATTAGGACACATAAAACATTCTTTATATGGCACCCGGGAGAAAATACATCCCCCCACGCATAATGTGAGCTCCCATAACTCCCTACTGTCTCCAGATTCTTGGAACTCGAACTTATCTGCAGACAATTAAACAGATCTCTGGCCCCTAGAACTTGACGGTATATTTAGAACGTTCTTCTAAGTGAGTAGTCGCAGATCATCGTCATTACCAGCATCTAAATACTAAGATCGGTTAACGGCATTCGAAGTTGATGAAGAGGTAACTATTATGAGGTAAAAGTAGTGAAACGGTGTATTGGTGCTCTACAATGTTCTTGCGTGTTCTATTTAATCTGTGATTAATCACTATTTATAACAATGATCGAAAAATGAGAAAACATTTTCCGTTCCATTGGCTTAGCACATCCACAATGGGGCAGAATCGGTAATGCAACAGTTGGTACTGCATCCAACAACCAACACAGAAGAAACAACAACGGTTGCTAGGTAGCTTGATGTATCAATGTTTTGGAAGCACTCACGAGAGCAATATAACATTTGGACGGCATAATAGGATTCAAGGACTCCTTCTTCCCACGGACAATACGGGATAGCAACTGCAGGGTTAAAGAAAGCAAAAATTCCACTTGCCACCCTCAGCGTCTAAAAATAATTAGTTCTAATTAAATGCATGCTCTTCTGCTAACCTTATGTGTTTTGTTATAATAACCCATTCTTTCCGAATGACCTCATTCGTGTTCTGTTCATCTGTTTTTAAGTCTTCCTTTCAATCCCTCGCCCCTCTCCGCGGGGGGAAATTCCTGCTACCTGCAACGTTGGGTCGTGTCCCCTGCCTTTTACAGACTCTTTGTGGGGTAGAGTATTTTATGGTGCATTTTCTTGTGGTAGTGATGTTTCAATTTCTAGCTTGTTGTGTCCCGGCTTCCGTGTTGTAGGATGGCTTTCGTGCTGCATCCTGGGGTGCAGTTTTTTAGTTGTTTTGCGGTATATGTGTGTGGATGTAGGGATTTTTGCATGAGTGTCTGCGCTGCTGTGGGTGTAATTTTCCGTGGTTTTTATGCATGGGATATTTTTCCTTTTCACGGTTGGTGACCTAAGACCCCCCGCCACACGCCCTTGCGGCGGCTTGATGGGTATTATGTAGATGTAGAATAGAACGCAAATAAAATAGATAACACGTAAAAGGACACTCACATTGTAGATTGTTTAAGCTTTTGGCCTTCTTCGCGTGAGTCTGGAAGTTATCGAAAGGAATCTATCGAGTCTGAGGGGTCGTGCAGGGTATTCTGGGAAGGGAAGTAAAGGAGGGGATGGGTGTGGAAATTTTTGAGCATCGGAGAACTAGTATATTTTGGGATTAGCAGGTTCCCACCTTTATATTGGTGGCTATATTTGTACTAATTCTCGGATGCTTAGGGAGAAATACAACAGGATTAGCACAGATTGTTCGATCGGATAGAAAAGGGTAATGTAGAGTGTAAAGGGCCTATGTTTGCACGTCAGAAGATAGATAATCTTCTTTGAGGGGCAATGAGCGTGGTAGGTGGTGGCACGGAAATGCACACCATCACGAGCAGATTTCATAAGCAGATATATTTTACGTGGGGGACGGTTGCAGTTAGGGGAAATGCGAGGAAATTTGTCAGTGAGGGGCGCTGAAGGACTTAGGATTTTATTTTTATTACAATAAAATTATAATAATGACTAAAGTGCGTTGTAATAATATAATTATTAGGTATGAACAAAAACCCTTCGTCTATGTAAGACACCACAGATGATAATGGTCACCCCATGCCATACACCTCTGCCTAACACTGCCCATCCGGACTCTGTCCATCCGTCCCCCCTCACAACTGGATTATCTTGTGGCTTTTGATGCTATCATTCGTTGACATTTTTCCTCAATAGGAAGTGCCCCACCCCCCCTCCTCATTAACGATAATTTTCCCCACGGCCTGCTGTTACTCCTTTCTCCCTGCACTCTGAATGCTTCCAAATTCCATTTACTTCGCCATCTTCCCTGTTTGATCTTTTTTCAATCGGATGCTGACCAACTATGTCCTGACTTATCATCTAGTCTTAGGAATCTGAGCTAATTAAACACGCGTGCTTGCATTTATTAGACTAGATTAATAACTCATCTAAATAGGCCCCGAGCAAAAAGTCGTAATTGATGGAGTATCATCGTGTTTGAGTATATTTGGGCAAATATATTCATATAAAAATAAACAGTAATCAATCCGAAAGGTCGTTTTGGTGGTCGATGGGAAAGTTCTCCCAAGACAAAGTCCGACGGCGTGTTAAATTCACACATCAGGGCAGGGGGGCCAGTCCCTTTTCCTTGACCGGCTATGGTTTTATGAGGGTCATCTGGCACCCGAAGAAAAGCATAGCTTGGAGCTGCAGGTGCCCGAGTGCCATGCATGGGAATCAAACCCAGGCCCCTCCGATGAGCTGTCCAACGCTCATGACTAACGCGACCCACAAACACATATACATAATAATTACTTGTGTCAACGTTGATAGTCTTATTATACTTTAATCCTAATTTACCCCTGAGAAATGTGGTAACGCTACAAATAATTAGGATTGCATGTGATTTTCTTGCAGTTTTGAATTAAGATATAATTTCAATGAACCCTCAAATGAAGGAATTTTTTAAACCGTTTTAGAATCCAAGACATTTTACCAGAATGAATAGCAACACAAATGAACGGCCATGATTATGTGAGGAAAAAATAAAGAGGCCATTCCCCAATTACATTCTAAATTTGATTTGTCCAGTCTGAAAATCCTGCCAGTGATAAGAATTTGAAAATTGATATCTTACACTAATAATACTATTAGCAATAGCTTACTTGAACGTATTTAATGTTTCTAAAATCTCAGCAAGATTGAAAAGCATTAATAAAATAAAAAAATGACTACAGTTTAGAATGCAAAATCCTTTTTGGTAAAAACTTGTTCATCTTATATTTTATATTTTCACTTTTATATTCGCGTTTTAGAGTCGAAGCTCCGTTCTAAAAGTTCAGTTTTTTTGTGACGTAATTCCAAACAATCCTCGATCCTATTTGAGGCCTGGACTTCTTCCCGGTCGCAGGTTTTCTTCTCTAAAAACTGCCTTCCGACGGAAACTTCCTTACTCGAAATTGCATAATCACTTCCAAAACTCCATTCCCATTTTCCGCCAAGGTGTTCAACTAAATTCTCTATATTATCTTCTATTAAAAAAGGCGTTCTATCTTGGAAACCATGATATTAGGAGTTTATATATAAGGCTTTCTTACTTCTGTTTCTCGAGAAAGAAATCTAACAAATGAGGCAAAAGGCGGTGGTGAGGCCTTTTGCCTTAGCAACTGAAATGACGAAACATAGGGAGAAAGGAAGATACACGAATGTTTCCAAAGAAATGAGATATGGAGATCATACCAAGAAAAGACGAGGGACAGAAGGGGATGACGAATCATAAATGCAAAGAACTTGCTTATCTCATAACGGTGGGCTTGATGGAATTATCTTCTTCGTAAGTGCCTTTCCACGTAGCCAAAAAACGTTTACGAAGAATCATTTTCTAAAAGCCCAAGTGGACTCACAGGTCTCAAGACGAGAGTGTGGGCTTCCGACAGTTGCTCACGTATTATCCGCTCCCATTCTACATGTGTAAGTTGCAGTGGCAAGTTCACCCGAGTCCGCTTCTCTTCTGGCGGTGTTTTTCGTGAGTACTCAAGTTTACTTCTCCCAAGTCAACATTTAATGTCAACTAGTCATTTATTAGCATATTTGGTAGAATTATTTACATTTTTAGGAAAAAAAGGTCTTTCGTTCGAACTTAACGGGATGGTATAACCTTTTCTCTTCAGTCCTGCCAAAATACGCAATCATACCTTCTACCAGCAAACATAGACGAGCACCTACAAGTATATCTATCATCTTTGCAATATTTAATTTTGTTCCGAATTGTAGATTCAAGGTTTTTTGATATGTCTGAAGTGACCTTTCTGGTTCTATCAATTACGATTTCTGATTGTTCGGGGAAAGAATGAGTATTTGTTTATATCTGTACTGGTATCTATTTCTTTCTGATTTTACCTTACCTAAGTAGTTTGGGGCCGTTTTAATTCCTATAGTGACATCGTCAAACTCCTTTGTCCTGAACCTTTCTGAAAGTCTAAGCCTTGCTTGTTCTCTTCTTATCTCGAGTGGCTCCCAGCCTAAATCCCCTAACATAACTGTCACGGTAGTGTTCTTATAATTACGATGTTTAATGAGCATGGCGGTTTTTTTCTGGACTTGATCTAATTCCTTTCGCCTGATTTTTTTCCTAGGGATCCCGAATATTTGCGGCATATTCCAAATGTGGTCTAACTTGAGTACCCGTACTAATATTCCCTGCTTGGTCAATGTCATATGTCTGCAACGTGTTCCCCGGGTTTGTGGATGATCGTTTGGGGCGTTTCTGTTTTTATTGTAGACGCTCTGGGAAAAATTAAAAAAAGAGTGTAGTGCTTTGCGCATAATAATTTTCGTCTTGACTACGACATTGTTTTAGTCTCTGTTGGGATGTGTTCAAATAAACCTAAACTTTATGAAATGTGACCGTGGCCTTTTTAATGCGGATCTGACTTGTCTGTACTAACCTCCAGGTTCCTTAATGTCGCATATGAGTTTCGATGAGATGCTAGTCTTCCTTTTTTTACGAAAATATTTAAGATATAGTTCCAATGGTCTCTAAAGTGGTTGTCAAGTTTTTAATCTTTTATTCTGGTAATTCTATTTTTATTATTCTCGTAGTCCGTTACAATTTTCCTATTTGTAGGGATATTTTAAACTTGTCTTTAATAACTTTGACGAACTCAAGTTTTTAATTCGGCAAGCATAGGCTTGTCGTCATTTATTCCGTCCATTATTTCAATGCTTGTAATAATTTCGGGCTTCGAAGTCGCTAGAAGATATCTAGTATGCTGTTCCCCATGCTGGTGATTTTACAATTTGTTCTAAGCTTCCACCGTTGTAGCCCTTAATGCTGCACCAAATAATTTCTATGTCATTTACGTCGCATTCTTACCGTTTGCTATTGAGTGTTGACTATAATGCAATGAATACTCCCCCACCCAATCTATATCGTCAGTCCCTTCTGTAATTTCTGAAACCGTTTGGAAAAAGTTCGTTATTAGCTATGTCTCCAATGAGCCAACTTTCTGCCCCAACTACTACGTCTGCGGTTGTACTGACAAGAAGATGCTTACAATGCTATTTTTTGTTTATAAGGCTGCGGCAGTTTAATGTTATATTTTAAAATATAAATAAAATCATAAAATATTAAAAAATGGAAATGAATGTGGCTGCATCTAATTTCGCGATATTAGCTGGGCTTTCTTTGTGCTGCGGTTTATTGCATGTAGAGTTTTGTACTTTGAAATGCACGATTCACGACTAAAGGCTACTATCCTGGCCTTGGACTGCTACGTTCAGTCCACTCGGGAGTCGTGACATTCTTATTTTTAAGAAGCTCCAAATGTTTTTAATGCTCAACACGTATACTCAGTGTTAAAGGGTATTGTGTGCATAAATAGTTGCACGAAGGCAATAAAATTCGTACTATAATCTTAGGTAATGTTCTCGTATTCATGTGTTAAGGGTTTTCTTAAGGGAAAAAAATTTCAAACCATGTTCTTCTCCCACGTAAGGGAGAGGGGGGCACAGTGAGACAGTTTTGGCTATTATATTTTTTATGAGCAAGCTTATCGCTGAATGTAAAAATCTTTTTTTACGTATGAATGAAGCACATATTAAGGATTAATATAGAATTTTTTCGAATGCCAAAATTCAGCAATTGGCATAAATTTTCTTCAAAGACTAAAGTTAAAATATATGTCTCACTGTGCCCCAATGCGGGGTACAGTGAGACATAGTATGGGGTACTCTGAGACAAGATATATAAGTCTTCAAATGATTACATTGAATTATTTCTTTAAAGGTGAATTTATTTTTTTACATATATATGAAAAGTAAAAAATATTAAATACAATATTAGTAACTTTAACATCTTGTTAACGGATATTAATCATGCTGAAGTCAATGTCAAATTTTATATGACCAAGTTGTCGTTTAGTTAAACCACTCTTGAAAGGTGGAGGCAATATCATTTTTACTGAACTTCGTGACACTGATGCTGCATCTTCTAAAAGAGGATAAACAAATGCATTTGCAATTTTGTTGCTTTTACGTAGGAAACAAACTTCATAGTCACCATCTTCATCCTTATTCTTCAAAATTTTCCCTACATAGAATACCTTAGTGTTTTTATGTCTAAACCCAATAAGAACATAGTCACCTTCCACTGGCTCCTGATCTAACTCTTCAAAACAAGGACCAACCTGTGGGAGGCAATCTATATCAGTGGCTGAATCTGATACTTCCTTGTGATCAATATAGTTTTTTTCAAAACATGAATTTACAGGATCCCTATTTTTGAATCTTTTCCTTGATTCCATTGAGATTTCAGGTTGAGATTTAAGGTTGAAGTCGATGATGAGCTTTTTCCTCGCATCCTTCTTCCTTTTTCTTTCTTCTCTGGCCCTTTCTTCCTCTGCAATTGCATTTTTAATGGGCGTGTCCGTAGCAATGCAGGTTTTACCTAGCCGTCTCCGTCTACTATCAGTTTTCCTAGGTGGTGCTTTGGGAAAACCTCTGAATTCTCTAGGGCTAATGTATGTTGAGTTATCACCATCTGTAGCACCGCCTATATCTGTATCATTTGCTGCGGTAATGCCACCCAAATTAGCCAAAATTGGCATATGATTATTAACTGGGGACATTACTCCATTTGAGGATCTATCTTGCTGATTCAACAGTTGATCTGTTACTGATGAGGACATAAATTCATCATCAGTGAAAAGATTACTGTCAAAAGGGTATATACCAGTACTTGAGAAACCTTTCTTGATATTGGTAATGGTCATAGATTTGTCAAACGCTTTTCCTACACACTCTGCAATGCCATAAATTGTTAATGTTTTACCTGGATGAGACATCATATAAGAATCTATGGCAGAATAATAAAAGTGTTTGAAAGATTTAAATACAGCCACATCAAGTGGTTGTAATCTATGACTACAATGAGGAGGAATAGTTACAATTGTAACACCATGTTTCTTTGCCATACTGAGGACAGAAATAGACAAATGACTCTCATGATTGTCCATGATTAAAAGAGACGGGTTTTCTTTTGAGCTATTGGTATGCTTGATGAAATGAGCCACCACTTCAGGAAAAATATCGGAATTCATCCAACCTGATGTACTTTTCAACGCAATGGTACCTGTAGGAGAGCCCGTCAACAACGATGGTTGAAGTCTAGCCCTAGGAAATACCATTACTGGTGGGATAAAGGTACCAGATGCTGACACGATGCAACAAGTAGTTACCAGGATACCTCTTTCTGCACTGGTGACTTGGCTCACTTGTCTACAACCCTTTTGTGCAATAACTTTCCTTGGTTTCTGCACAGTTGTAGTGCTGGTCTCATCTAAATTGTAAATCCTGGTGCCATCGGCAAAAGTTGGGACACGCCAAAGGCATTCCTCAATGTTCTTATAAAACTCAGCAGTAGTTCTGCGGTTGAATGCTGTTGCTCTAGACAGGCTGCAAGCTTCAGGCTGCCTGACTGTGATACTCGGCTCTCGCTTCATTAAACCATACAACCAGTCCTTCCCTAATATAATAATTAACCAGAAATACATAGATACAGATTAAGTAAACAATTTTTCTTATGTGAGTAAATAATTTTCATTAATTTACCTGCCATTTTCCTTTCCTTCCAAACTGTTGGCACTGTAATGCCATTAATTTCTGCCATTTCCACAGCCAAGCGACGAACAAGCATTGGTGTTAGGCCATAGTTCATTTTTGAGCAGTCTATTAAATATGATACCAAATCCTTCTCCTGTTCTGAGGAGAAAATCCTTCTTACACCATAGTTGGGGCTCATTCGTACATCATCAATTCCTGCATTTCTCTTCTTTTTAACATATCTGTAAAATGTAATAAAACAACTATTGCTATTAAAAAATCACTTATTTACTCGATGCAGTCAACTACTAATAGTCACAATTATGCTTAAGCCGAGATACAAACCTTTGTAGTGTTTGGAATTTCACTCCTTTAATTTTTGCTGCAGAACGAATTGAATACCCTTCATTTATTACTAAATTTACTGCACCAGACATTTCTTCTTCTGTGAACAACCCAAATGTTGTCTTTCTATTTCTATTACGTACCATACTGAAACCCTAAAAACGTAAAAGCACATGGATGTTAGAATACTTACATGATGTGATGAAGCAATTCACATAGGGCACACTGAGACAGTGTCTCACTGTACCCCCTAAGTTTTTGTCTCACTGTGCCCCGAATGCCCGAAAATTTCATTGACAGTAATATCCAAACACCTAAGAATGCTAATCGGAAAATATATACCTGAATTATTTCTGAATGTTTCAATTTGGTCACAACTAAAGGATTTTTGTAATATTCCTATTACAGCAAACAAAATACTTTAAAGTATTTGACCGAATAATTATATCTTACTGAACCAAAATAAACTTCTGAATCATACGACACCTACAATGGCCGCAGAGATTCAAAATCCCGCGAAGATGTAGGTCCTTAGGACATCTATCGGCAGTCAGAATTACTTCTTCGGCACGTATTTCAAAACGATATTATGAATTTTGTCTCACTGTACCCGCTGTCTCACTGTGCCCCCCTCTCCCCTACAACTGGGAAGGCAACAAGAAAATAGTTCCTATTGGATATCACGTTATGGGCCGTCTAATAGTGATACCGTATGCCTGAGAATGTGTGAAATGTCATAAGACCCTTAAATGTAATCGCAGAAATTATTGGCATTTGAGACTCAATACTAAAAACCACTGCTACTTACTATTTTGTTTGATGGCAAGGCAAATAGATTAAAACAAACTAGATAAGCCTACTGCTTGCAATGACATTGCCGATGTCGGTTGACAGTACCGGATGCGTAATTGTATTTGCAATACAGCTGAAGTTCTTCATCTTTATAGTGTAGTATATTTAAATAATACCAATATTCATCGCGATATATATAATGATCGCGATGCAACGGCTTCAGATACCATTTTAAATATAAACTTGTATTATTTTATGGTGAATGAAATCGTACACTACATCGTCACGAGAACTTGGAAATTCAGGCGAAGGCATCGGTCTATTTTCTCTTGTAATTCCCATCTTTTCCCCTAAGCGTTAGATTAATGAAGAGTAGATTTGACAGCTCTGTAAATCAGGCAAAGGCATCGATCTATTTTCTTTTGAAATTGCCTAAGCGTTTTCCGTAACAAGAGAAATACGCATCGGATGATAATATTTTGATATTTGGCCTTAGCTCGATATAATTAAAGTTCCACACTGACCAAACAGTGTAAGATCCGCAATACGACCTGTCACGAGTGCCCTCCTAAACCACACATACCCTCATTGGTTGAAATAACTGATGAAGTCCGACCATACATGAAATTCATCATTCAGTTTCTTCGACAAAGATATTATCTTAGCAAAACTTCAAATCTTTAATTTTTCCTCCTTAATCTTAAGAATTGATTTGCTAATACTTAACTGAAGGACTTTGGAGAGTCAACCCCCATGATTAATCCTCCTGCCGGCTTCAAATTCACAGGGGTGTTCCCCTGGGAGCCATACTCGGACCCATGCTTTTTCCCCTGCATAAACATATGATAGATGGTTATGTGGTAGATTGTTTAAGCATATTGTGTCTGTATATTATAGGTATATATAGGTATTGGGTATTCATGTATTTCAAAATTTTGTGGTCATCTTTATGTGTACATGATGCTTGTTGAATGGTCTCAATTTCGCCTTAATAAAGACCTCTTACTATCTGACTATTGTTTTGCCTACCTGTCTGTCTTCACGTCTTATCATAATTTTAACGAGATGGGTGAAAGATTAACCTCCACAGGAAGAGAATTCCGAAATAAACTCCATCTGTTTCATTAGTTTTAGAAGGCATTAAACCAATTCAACATTCACTTTTTCTGATCTCAATTACAGAGTTTGGCAGCAGTGGGTAACTTTGTTTGACAGAGATCCGGAGATTGCACTTTTTATATTTCTTTAAGAAATTTCCCAATTGGATCGCCATTTGAGAGAATCATTTACCAATTCCAGTAATATTGGTTAGTAGAAATGTATCCAACATCAAAATGTTTATTGAATAAGTTTATTTGCTAAATAGATTGAAGGATGCGTGGTGATGGATCTTTTGATGTAATGATGGATTTCTCAGTTAAGTGTAATTTCATAGTGTGATGTATTCCACCTAGGTGTTTACTTTCTCTGTATTAGTTTTGGGTAAAGATTTTAATAAGCTATTATAATATATTTGGCCTACTGATCGGTTTATCTGTGAACATTTAATGAATCTGTGAATAAATCTACTGAGTGGAAGTATGAAATTGATTCCATTCTCATATAATGAGTTGATATATGAATCATTGCCTTCAATTTTATGATTACTCAGAAGACTGCTCTTTTGTTTCATCCTTGTTGAACAAATAATTGTTTTAAGTTGCCACGAGACATATTTAACGAGTACATGACATGGGTCACAACAGAATAAGCCAATTGCAGAAAAGCATTCCATAATTACTTGTGTGGTGGTTTTATTTGTTAATTTAAAATACGCAGTTCAATGTTGATTGCTGGAGTATTCAATTCTTTGAAGGATATTTTAGAGTTCCAGGATTTGATGGACTATGGTGTGATAATCCCCTGGTCCATGGTACATCATTACTTTTAATCAAAACAGTTGCCCTAATGGGATAATGTAATAACATCGATTTCTATAACGTTTTAAACATGGCCTTCAACATGCTTAGTTGCGCAATGAGTATAGTTTAATTTATTATCGGTGTTGACCAGCCCCATGTTTGGTGTCGACTTTTAATATATTTATATATATTTAATAACATCCCAGTGCTGTTTGTTATTGGCTCGAGTACTTGACACACTATAGAATTATAGCAACATAATAAGACCATTTGACTGGCTTAAACTTCTTGTTGACGTGCTACGTATTTCCAGTATGCTCTTTATATATTTCTAATTAAGTTCATTAGAATGAGTGAAGAAGGTCCTCATCATATTTATTGCATATCGTCACTTTATGCATACATCCTTGTCTAACTGCAACCTGTCATGGTAGCGTTCTATTATTCTAGCATTTGTAACATCCAGCTCCTTTCCTACATCAATTGCAGTGAATGAGAAGATACACTCAACAGAAACTATCCTCCTCCTGAAAGCCACCCAACTGTGTCACTACTATCAATTGAACGCCTTTCGTCCACTTCACCGCAGATTACCAATGGAAGTACACGAAGCCAATGACTCTCTGTCCACAGAGGAGCGACTGTTCACTTCTCTAATCAATGGCTCCCCCTTGTCGGAATGCGAGGGATTGTTGGGGGAAGTGGAGGACGTGGACGCGAAGGACATGCAGGGACGGACGGCACTCCACGTGGCAGTCCGGACGGGGAAGTACGATTGGGTGGAGAGACTGCTGGGGATGGGAGCGGACCCTAGGCTGAGGGACGGAGAGGGTGATGACGTACTGCAGGTAGCTGAGGTTATGAGCACCAGCAGCACTGATGAGGCCATCCTGAGAGATAAAATGAAGATACTGATGTTGCTGCGGATGGTGCACCAACGGGAAAGTGTACACAATAGATTTCAATCTGTTCCAATGGCTCCAGTTAACCCTGAATTAAATGAAGTGGTGCTTCGTATGTCTGAACAAATGGAATCACTGAAAGAGACTGTCGTGAACCTGGAGAAGGAATTGAAGTCAAGAGATGCCCTCTTGATTGCTTTGGAATCTGGCGTGACCTCTCTCGTTGGGAAGAGCACTTCCCTGGAGGGGACGGTGCGTGGAAGGTTGGCGAGGGAGGGCGTGGCTGGGGCATCTGTGGTAGTCACTGAAGGAGAGTGGGTCGATGCAGGGGAGAGGGAATTAGTCGAGGCGATGATGAAGATCACGACTATCATGAATGAAAACTTTGAAAAGGAGTCTTTTGTTCAGGGTATTTATCGAAGGCTCATAATGGAAAGTCCCCTGACGGCTGCCATCTTGAGATTCATTGTGAAGCAGCCTGATGTCTCCATTCACATCGACTGCTCTTCCGTCACAATAGAGAAGATGAGGAACGCATGGGTTAAGGATCATGACGGAGTGCAGAAGACTGGAAGTAGTTTCAATTCATATGCAGATTATTCAGAAAAGCGGGCGTATGTTGCGGGAGCAAGAAGGACGTATATTGGAGGGATTGAGAAAGTTCATGAAATGGATTCAGTATGCGCTCCACGTCTTGTTGGTGCGTTGTGTGAGTTGGCCATGTACAATGCATTCAAGAACGGGGGGAGACCGTATGCAAAGGATGACACACTCAACAGACGACGTTTTGAGGACATACTTTTGCACGCACTTAAAATGAAGAAGGAAGCTTACAAGGATTTAAATGCTATTATTGGAGATGCATTAAAAGATTGGAATCAACGGCTGAGCATGGAGTTATCTTTGATATCCACAGTCCCTCAAATGATCGCCCAGTATGGATCGAATTCTAAAGAGGTATCCGAGCATCGCCGTTTATTTCCTCTCCTCTTTGAATATTTCGAGGGTCATGTGATACGGACTCTGGAGCCAATTGTGTCTCCTTAATGCTTACATTTCTGAATTCGCTTCCATTAAAGAGTTTCCTCATTAGTTTATTTGTACCCTGTCTTTCTATTTTGATAGAAAATGTTTGTTTTTCACTCCCCTAAGATAATTAATTATTAAGAGTTAAATGTTGCACCGGTCATTTTCCTTTAAAACATTATATTTCAATTTTGTTTTTGTTTGCAGTGATACATGTATGCCTCTTCTCTTTTGTTTTGCGGAGGTGTGCATCGCCAGAGAGTTCAAAAGTGATTTTTTTGTAAATTTCGGATCCAATTGTTTGGATGAATTAAATATAATTGTTACATATTTAATTTAGAATTCTTTTAATTTCTTATATCGAATTGTTTCCTTTATTCCAATTTCTGTTATTCATTGAAACTTTGCTTTTAGTATGAGTTGTGAGAGCAGTTGTGGGATCATACAAGAGAATTGTTTCGACTATCTTTTACAAGAAATTTGCAATTACATTTAGGTTTCTATTTCTTGTTGTTGAAAATAGCGCTTTGAGTATCAAAGTGAAGTTTAAATATATCTTGGTAGCACTCGGAATGAAGAATGAATACCGCTACCAATGTAATACAATATTCCTTCAACATCATATGCAATGAAATCCTTGAAATTAATCCTTAGGCTTCCGCGCCGTCTATCTGATGAATCCATGCTGGTTTCCGGGAATTACCGTCGCGTAGGTTAGTCTGTTGACAACAGTTTCGCCCCCAGTCCTGGAGGCGTCTTCAGGTCGAAGTGATGTACGTTGCGTTTTGGCCGCTATATATAGGAGACGCTGGCTGGCCTGGAGCTCTCTGATTGGCTCTTTCTTGACGGCGAATGGGAATCACCCTTTTCCAAGTGGAGGTCAGGGTGTAGCCGTCCTCACGGTTGAAATTGTATGAATTTTTTATTATTTCCACTGCTTCTCTGATGAGTCACGGAAAATATCGCCTTTCTCTTGCCAGCACTCTAGTCTGGTCGAAGTTTATAGAGTGTCCCGGTTCCGACCACGCATGTTCGGCGATTGCCGAAAGTCGGAATTGTTTCTTATCTGTGGCTCTTTGGTGCTCCTTGGTCCTGCATCTGATGGACCTTCCTGTTTGACCGATATATGACTTCCCACACGTGCACTTTATCTCATATACACCTTCGTGCATGAGATCGGGGATTTTGTCCTTTGGCTTTGATATTATGTCGCTTATTTTTCTGGCTGTGGAGAACCTGGTGGTTATGTTGTGCTTCCGTAGTAGCCTGCTTATCTTCTCAGCCATTCCGGCGACATAGGGGATGGTAGCATATGCCGCTGGTTTTTCTTTTCCAGGTTTCTCCTCGTTCTGTTCCTTTGCCCGAATCCCCTCTTTCGTCAACTCCATTTCCTTTATGACGGTCCTTTTTCGGACCATGTGTTCTGGGTATCCATTTTTCCCCAGCGCGGAAACGAGGTATCTCTTTTCTGATGGGAGTGATTCGGCGTCGGAGATGGGGTAGGCGCGATGCACTAGTGTATTTACTAGCGAGCTCTTATGGGCAGGATGGTGGTGTGATCGCGCATCCAAGTACCGGTCGGTGTGGGTTTTCTTTCGGTATACCGCATGGCCAAGGCTGCCATCCGGTTTTTTGGTCACTAACATATCTAAGAAAGGGAGAACACCATTCTGCTCAGTTTCCATGGTAAATTGTATGGCAGGATGTTGCTGATTGAGGTGTTTCAGGAACAGCTCTAATTCTTCTTTCCCGTGTGGCCAGATGACAAAGGTATCATCGACATAGCGGATCCAAAGAGATGGTTTTTTCGGATAGGTCTCTATGGCCTTCTTCTCAAAATTCTCCATGAAAATGTCAGCTACCACAGGAGAGAGTGGTGATCCCATGGCCGCACCTTCCTTCTGCTGAAAGTACTTATCATTCCAAAGGAAGTATGAATTCTTGAGGCAGAATTCTGCGAGGTCTGATAAATCCTTTGGTAATCCTTCCGAGGTGAGCTCTTTGATTAGTAGCATTGAGTCATCTACATATGTACACATCTCTTCGTGAAGAGAGAGACTATGTCAAAGCTCACTAGCAGGTCCCGTTCCTTAGTTTTGATTTTCTTGATGGTGCGAATGAATTCTGTGGAGTTTTTTACGGACGAGTCGGTTCTCCCGGCAAAGGGTTGGAGAGAGCGCGCAACGTATTGTGCCAGCTTGTAGGTCGGTGCGTCGATGTTGCTTACGATGGGTCGTAGGGGGACCCCCTCCTTGTGAACCTTGGGTAGTCCATACAAACGCGGTGGCTTGGCTGCCGATGGAAAGAGTCTCCATTTTTCTTCCGTTGGGATGGATGACCGTTTGATTTTCTCCCTAGTGAGTCGCTCTATCTTGGCTGTTGGGTCACTTTTCAATTGAAAATAGGTGCTGCTATCCAATAGGGCTGCAATTTTGTTGTGGTAGTCTTCTTTCTTCATGATTACCGTAGCATTCCCCTTATCTGCTGGCAAGACAAGAAGTTCCTTATTGTCACGTAGTTTTTCCAATGCTTTGCGTTCTGCAGCGGTGATATTGGGTCTGGGTGGTTTACCTATACGAAGGAATATGGTATTGCATTCGTTGTGGTCTTCATTTAATTAGAGCGCTGCCAAAATATAGTTAATGTTTTAATACATATAAATCAATTTCAAACCTATGTAAACATGGATTGTTTTACACATTGGAACACCACATTGATATTGTATTGCTGTATGATCATTTAACTGGCAGGGACGAAAGTTTCTGACTTATTTGTGTTGATATTTGACCAAACGCACAGGGTCCAACTGTTTTTCATTTCTCTCGAGCGTGTTTAACCTGGAAAAACACCAAGATTCATGTACATTATGTTGACATTGGTTTGGTAAAGTGAACTTTAGCTATTCAAATGGTTGATGATGCCTTTAATGTATTCCTAAAACAATAAATACACTCTCTGCATTCTGGAACCATAACTAATTCAAAGGCTTTGCTATTTTATTCTGTTGTGAATCTGCATCAATGACCATATTTCATTTAATACAAAATTACGCTCCATGTCAGAGTTTGAAAGAGCCTTTCCATCCTTAATAAACTCCCCTCTCACCAATTCCCTCCTCCTCGTGAAAGCCTCTTTGTCTAATAATGCAATTTATCTTCTTCTAATGTCCCTACCATGTAAAACTTTTTGGTCCAAAACACCCTTCCGAAATTATCTCTTTTACCGGCTCTAGTTTCTGTCATCTTATTGTCATGTTTAACTTAGCCTTTCTCATTCTGGAAAAATAACATAACCTTCCTTATGGATACCTTAATTCACAGGCCATAAATATAAGACTAACCTTTCAACAGAATCAAGCCAAGTGAACAATGCCTATGCTAACTGGAAAACTAGAGTTTCATCATCCCACCGATATTAATTTATACATCCAGTTTTAATTCCATTGACGCCTCTTTAATCCTTTTCTCTACATATATATATAACCATAAAAACAGAAATCAACCCAAAGTTCAGTCTGGTATGGGTGATGGTAGGGTTCACCCAGTGGTGGGAATGAATAGAGTTCACCCAGTATTAAGCCCGACGGCATGTAAAATTCACACATCAGGGTATGGGGGCCAGTTCCTTTCCCTGTGCCGGTTATGGTTTCCCAGGAAGATCTGGTACCCGAATAATCACATGGCTTGGGTGGAGCTGCAGGTGCTTAGGGTGCCTTGCCCAAGAATCGAACCTGGGACCTTCCTGCCAGTAGCCCAACGCTCCACCCCCTGGACTACCACGACCCATATATATGTATACACATGAGTTCACCCAGGACTACGTCCGACGGCGTGCGAAATTCACATCTCAGGTTAGGGGGTGAGTTCCTTTAATATATACAACTACATGACTAAACATACATACACTTACATATACATGAAACTTGTGTAAACGCTGATAGCCTTATTATAACTCAATCCTTCTTGCCTATGAGAAATGTGGTATCGCCTCCAGTAATTCGGCATAAGTGCGAGTTTCTCGCAGGATTTGAATCAAGATATAATTTCAATGAACCCTCAAATGAAGGACTTTTGATACCGTATCCCAAAGGAAGACAATTTGCCAGAGTGAATATTAAATTCATTAAGAGTTATGACTTTGAAAGGATGAAATGAAAAAAATTGTATCTAATTGACTTTCTAGGTTTGATTGTTCCATCGTCTGATAGTCCTGCCATTGATGAGAATGTGTCAATTAGCACCTGACACAAATAATACTGTTCTCAAAGCAAACTACCACATACCCCAGAATAAAAATGTTTGAAGGTTAATAAAGTCTGAATGAAAAATTCATATTGTCTTTACCAATTTATTTTCACAGAAAAGCCCTTATTTTACATTATACGAATTACTATTCGTCAGTTGCCTGCATGATTTTATTGTAAGCAAACCTCACCACAATAAATGATATCAAAGTAGATATTCAAACAGCCACAAAGGAATGAATTAAATTCCTGGCAAAATTTGAACACTTAAAGATTAAATTTAAAATGAGAAAAATACTGTCAAGTCACCACTTGCAAAGAGTTATGATTTTAAGGAAAGAGGCTTTGTGGACCACAGGATTATCAATTAATATTGTGTAATTATTTAAACGTACCAGGGAATCAGTGATTTTGACTGCGTTCGTACGATAAGCTAAAATTTAAAATAACAATGAATAAATGACTACAATTCAGGATGTACCATCAACACGGGAATACACAATTAAGATGAAGACATCTGATTTGTATATTTTTTGTATTTTCAATTTGAGTACCTTCATAGCAGTGTTCTATTCTCTTGTTCAATGATAAACATGGTAACACCGTTTCCGATCTCTCTTTTCAGGGAGAATACATCTATTTAAAACTTTAATAAACTAGCATTTATGCATAATAAAACAAAATACATTAACAGGCTTCAAAAAACAAGTTTTTTATTTCTTTTACATTTGGATAGAACAGTAATACTACATGTACGAAGACATATAATTGTCAAACAGCTACATAGAATATGCACTGCTTCCCCTTCAAGATGACAAGTATTTGAGAAGTGATTTCAACATTCAATGCTCCATTCCATTCAGAGTGGAACAGTTTAAGTAATTGCATCTTCAGCTTACCATGGAAGGTTTATAATAATAATCAAATACATCTGTTTAATATTTCATGAACTGTTATGTTTTTTAAAAGTAAAGGTATGCATTAAAACCATTAGGCACATCATATTGGCACAATTGTTAACAATAATTAAAGTAATACACAGTAATTGACGTAATTAGAAATTGATACGACCTCAAATAATACTTAAACCCAAGCATTAGGCTTAAGCATCCTTAGCATACAACGAGCGTACTTTAATTGACCATCATACTTGTTTAAAAAACCAGATTTTGTACCTCTCTATCAATATTAACCCAGATTATACCAAATCACTTCTTTGGAAAATATAAATTTGGAGAGAAAAGTTATGCTTTCTAAGAGCAATGAAATAATTATCATGTTTAAACCATAGAGCAGAGGTGAGACAATTGGCAATAATATTCAAATTAACATTAACAGAGGATAATATATTCCAAAGAAACTGATGGTGATGTCCAGACACTCACTGTATACAGCCATCCACAAATTATAGGCGTTTAAATGCAATAATTTCAGGGTGTCAAATGTATTTAACAGAATTAAATGGTTCCCTCGTAAGCAAAAGGATTTGTTTAAATACCAGATATAAATATTTACTTCCAGGGCTTCATGATGGGTTCAATGATAAAACTCTCAATGCCAAGGGTAATGCAGTTTTAGCATACTTGCAAAATATTTGAAAGAATTCTTAACTTTAAAATGGTTACTATTAAGTACTGATTAACCGTCGTAAAATATTTCAAGGGATTCTAATTGGGAAAATGAAAAAAGGATTTCATTGGGAAGGGATACATCTGATACGAAGGAATATTGTGTTATATTTCTTGGGGTCTTCATTTGGCTACCAAAATGTATTTAAAATTCACTTTGATCCTCAAAATACTATTTCATTTACAAGAAATACAAATGGAAATGGTAGGCAATCCCAAATTCCTTGAATACATGACTTGTCACATTTAAAGTTAAGCACAATTAGGATATATGCTCCGAGACTGCTCTCACAAGTCATACGTCTCCACAGAAAGACATAATTCAAAATAAAACTTGAGATTAATGTCAAGGTGACGATTAATTATAAGAAATAAAATGAATTCTGGACTACACATGGTACACGGCCATTATATTTCTCCAAATAATTGATTCAACGATATAAACAACCATTATGGAACTCATTAACTTTGACACTGTATAACAAAATAGAAGAGGAATGCATGCATGACGGAAATTAAATCAAAGCTAAATGAATTACATAAAATGACAATATCCAGTGCAACATTCGACTCGTTAGTTGGTCAATATTGGTCGAGAAGCAGATAAAATACTTTTTAACACTTCTTGAGTCAAGGAAAGAATGTAACCAAAAATTATTGTATTTTTCAACTAATTCATCGATAAAAGATAATTCAGAAGCTAGCAACCATTACCAACTGTAAATTAAAGTTTAATCAAGAACAAATTAATAATTAAAACGGAGGAAATTCACCACTGATGCTAATTTAAGTAAATAGAAGGATTAGTACGCACCGTGGACTCGAGAGCCGCCATCACGTGACCCTCTACGTATTCAAAGAGGAGAGGGAGTCTACGGCGATGTTCGGACGTCTCTCTAGAATTCGATCCAAATTGAGCGATCATAGAAGGGATTGTGGATATCAAATTTATCTCCTTGGCCTTCTCACTTTTCATCTCTAACGCCAGATAAATAGAAAAATATAATTGTCCCTTCCTTTTCGTCTCTTTCTCTGCTTCCGTACGTACTTCATAATGCCTGACGAATCATTAAATGCATTTGTCCATCCCTTCTCTTCTCTTTCTCTGCTTGCCCAAGTACTTCCTCGAAACACCGTCTGTTGAGAGGGCCACACTCTACATACAGGTACAACCGTGTCAAGGTTAATTCAGTTTTAGTTTGTGTGCAAAACATTTGAAACTATTCTTGACCTTGAAATGGGTAATATTGAGTACTGATTAACTGTAACAAAATATTTCAAGGGAATCTTTTTGGAGGGGATCGAGATGGTGCGGGAGCTATCGTACTGGCTTCCCACCCAGAGGGCGTGGGTTCAAATCCCGGTGCTGCCCGGGAACTTTGAGTGAGTACGCCGTCCGTCGGATGGGACGTTAAGCTGCGGACCCCTTGGTGCCTTTTGTAAAGAGTAGGCGAATGCCGACACCGGGTTTCTCTCTCCGCCCTTCATCCATTCCTCTCCATCTCCTATGGCGCAAATGACCTCAGCTGTCGGTCGCCTCCCCTAAATACTAATACTACTACTCTATTTGGAAACATGAAAGAAGAATTTCATTTGCAAAGGCACACATCTGAAATGAAAGAATATTGTATTGTATTTGTTCTATTTGTCTTCTTTTAATAATAATGCTTTTAAAAAATATATTTAAACTTCAAATTAATCCTCCAAATGAAATTTTCATTTACAGGAAATATGAATAGAATTGTAATTAATTCGCAAAATTGTTGGATACATGATACTAAATATTTAGAGTTAGTACATGATATCCTCCAAAGAATCAGGTTAGTTGAAGTGGACGTTTTCATTATGATATTAACAAATTTGCACTCTTCCACAGATGTAACCCGCCTCTATCCCTTCCCGCTTAATCTATCCTTCTTTATTCTTCCCTCCTTACCACCGCCAGGGCACCGTACTCTCATAATAATGACCCCAGGTGCTTATCTTCTCCCCCCCTTCCTCTCTTCACCTCTCCATGTCTTTGGTTTCTCTGTTTCTTTGGGTTTCCCACATTACCCCTCTTCGTCCCCGCCCACCTCACCCTCTTATCCTTTCCCCTTCCTTCCTCAAACGGTGCTATAAATAGGATGTATCACGGGAATTGAATCTTCTCTAGTACCTGAAGATGCCTCGATGAACTGAAACTCTTTGTATATTACAAATAAATCTGTGGAAAAGTGCTAAATTTGATTTTACAATAAGGAAATATTCAAGATTCAAGGATTAAATGCAAAATTCTTTCACAAATCTTACATTTCCCAAGAAGGATTAAATTGAAAAGGTGACATTGCGATTGACATCAAGACAATCACTACTAATAAGAAATAAAAGGAATTCTAAATTACTTGTTAAACAATTTCATTGAATTTCTCAAAGCATTTGGTTCAAAAATTAACAAAAATATTTTGATTTCATTCATGTCGACACGATAAAACAAAAGAGAAGAGGCATACATGTATGACGGCAAAAAATCCAAATGTTAATAATAATAATTGCATTAAATGACAATGTTCTGTGCAACATTAAACTCGTTGATTCGACATATAAACCAAAGTACAAAGAAATTAATGGAGAAATTCACCATGGAAACCAATCAGGAACGAGATCAAAGAGAATGCACTGTTGACTCGAGAGTCGCCATCACATGACCCTCCAAATATTGAAAGAGGAGAGGAAGTTCACGGCGAAGTTCGGATATCTCTGGAGAATTCGATCCATAATTGACAATCATTCGAGGGATTGTGGCTATCAAATACATCTCCTTAGCTGCCTGAGTACTCTTATTATTTAACATTGAGAACCAACCATATCCAAAGCTAATAGCCATTCCATTTGCCATTGCTTGCGCAAGTACTTCCACGAAACGCCGTCTGTTGAGAGCGTCACTCTCAACGTACGGGCGCCCTCCGTTCTTGAAGGCAACGTACACGGCCAACTGACAAAGAGCACGAACAAGACTAGCCGCACCCATTTTCTCTTCCTTTTCACTTCTCTCCTTCATCTCTACACCAACGTACGCCCTCATTTCTGAATAATCTGCAAATGAGCCAAATAAATATCCATCCTTCTCCTCTCCGTCGTGATCCATCACCCTTCTCTTCATCCTCTCTATTGTTTCAGAGTAGCAGTCGATGTGAACGGAGACCCCAGACTGCTTCACAATGAATCTCACAATGGCAGCCATCAGGGGACTCTCCGATTGGAGCCTTTGATAAATACGCCGAACAAAGGACTCCTTTTCATGGTCTGACTCCAAGATGGTTGTGATGCGCATCATCGCCTCGACGCAATCCCTCTCCCCTTCATCGACATGCTCCCTTTCATTGATTGCCACCGCTGGCCTGGCCACGCCCTCCCTCGCACCCCACTCACGCACCGCCCCCTCCTGAGAGGCGCTCTTATCAACCAGAGACGTCACTCCGGACTCCAAAGCAATCAACAGAGTGTCCCTCGACTTCAATTCCCTCTTCAACTCCACAACAGTCTCCTTCAGGGATCCAATTTCCCTCGACATACCAAGCATCAGTTCCTTCAAAGCGGTAATCTGACCTGACATTTCACTTATAAGTGACGGAACCTCACTTGAAGTATTACCGCTACTTGGAGCCATTGGAACAGATTGAAATGGAGTTCGTGCACTGTTGTGTTGGTGCACCACTCGCACCAGCATCAGGATCTTCATTCTAGCTCTATGATTGTCGTCATCAGTCCTGTTGGCGCTCATCTCTTCGGCTACCTGCAGCACGTCATCACCCTCTGCGTCCCTCAGGCGGGGGTCCGCTCCCATCCCCAGCAGTCTCTCCACCCAATCGTCCTTCCCCGCCCGGACTGCCACGTGGAGCGCCGTCCGTCCCCGCACGCCCCTTGCGTGCACGTCCTCCACTTCCCCCAACAATCCCTCGCACTCTGACAAGGGGGAGCGATTGAATAAGGCAAAGAACACTCGCTCCTCTGTGGAGAGAGAGTCGTCTGCTTGGTGTGCTTCCATTGGTGCTGTGGAGTGAAGCGGAGGATAGATGTTGAATTGATTGGAAGTGCACGGGTGCCTGGATTTGAGGAGGAAGATATTCTCTGTTGACTGTGTATTCTCATTCACTGCAATTGACATAAGAAAGAAGGTGGATATTACAAAGCATAAGTAGAACTAAGATGTAACCAAATACTTGCTAGTACTCAAAGATGATAATACAATGCCATTACATTTTTGTTGATAAGTTAAGTCAAATGAAAATATCAATTTGCAGAAATGAATTCCTCTCTTGACAAATTGAAGCAAATATCCTCTCCAAAGATTGCCATCCTTTCTAAAAAATCAAATGGCTTTGGTCTTCTTTGACAGAGTGGAATTTATTATGTGCAATGGCTCTCATTTTATTTTTAAATTCAAAACCAAATTAACATTAATAAGTAAATAATTCTACATTTAAACAAGTAATTTGCATTATATAACCTTTGATTAACACATTTTATCAAAAACTTTATCAAAAATCTTTTGAAAACGCTGTCTTAAATAAATATTTCTTTATTCAAGATTCAACTCTGGGAATCAATTTCTTTCAAAATAGACCACCATCAAACTAACAAACATCACAACTGATAATAATTCGTGTGGATGGAGACATTTTTTCAATGCGACCTGCATCAGAATGAAGATTTTATTTCAAATGAAATCTACATTTAACCCAACTTTACGGAGAAATTACGTAAACATTTGTGGGTCGGTATTATTTGCATTATAGTACATGAATATGGATAGATTAAACTAAAAACTGAGAAACATCAACTTCAAATCATTGAAATCCTCTAATTGGTGGGCCTTAAAATATACATTAAATAATAAACTATGACAGCTAACAAGTATCTACACCAAACTACTACTGAAACAGGAAACATCTTGGTGGAATACATCACACTCTGAGAGTACACTCAACTTAGAAATACATCATTACATCACAGTTGACACGAGCATCCTTGACCACTTGACTGACATGCCCGTGTCCGACTCAGGAAACGACTTTCACCCAAAATTGAATTGCCGAAGTGTGCCACGGACATCAAAATTCCTTCACTCCAATTCTGATGTACACGTGTTTCAATGAATGCTTTCTCCAAGAAGTTCCCAGCTTACTCATCAGACACCTCTAGCATACAGCACACCAGTGACAGCAGTGGGAAAATTTTAGTATGTTATTCTTTTATAATATATTATTTAGATTAGGACGGCAATGTTTTGATGTGAGTGGTCATCTTTCTTACTCTGTTTTCGAAAATGAAGATATTGGGCTGGGCTTTCACCGTAATTTATTTCAATATAGAATTCTCTTTCTTTCTTATCACAAGATAAGGAAGGATATTAGAATGTTTATAAAATGATATCAATTAATTTTTCTAATACTTCATCCTAAAGAGATTTTTAGGCATTGAAATGTGCTTATTATTATTTTTACAAAGAGGGAGGGTTTCCTGTTATCATGTCTAATTCCAAAACTAGGAATTCCGAGAGCATTTCCATATATGATTTGAAAGATTCAGACACCGTCATACTTTCTGATTATGATGGATATGTATCTGCCCAATTGCTTGCGTCCAATTGATTCCCATCAACGTCCCAGACCACCACCTCCAAGATTCCTTTCACTGATCCTCTTGCTTTTTATTTCGACATTGAAGACACTGCTGAAATTCTACAACACTTCCAGGCATTTGTTGACAATAACCTACGTTTCAAGGTGTAAAGACAGTCAGCCTGTCAATACGAATGAAATTAGAGTGCTTTTTGCTTTAAATCATACTTCCAAGGAATCATAAGCAAACCATTTGAAGAATGGTTTTGGTCAAATTTGCTCGTCCTCCCCAAAAATACTTTTAATAATATGAAGGAAAAATTTTAAAAAGTCCAATTTCATTTCTTACTTCCGAATCCTCGAATCCGGATATACTGCCCGCACTGGCAACAACGCCAGCATTAATATGGGCGACAAGAGTTCAACAAGCTCATTATTTTTCTGATACATTGTATTACCTGAGGTTTAATTACTGGAAAGACTACGTACCACTTGTGTCAGCGATACATTTAACATATGCTTTCAAACGTTTTTTTCAGTCCTTTCCATGTAGTACTATTAGTACGAATTACAGTAAGTATCAACAGGGAGGCAAATGAGGTAATTAGTTGGATGTGCTTTAGTTGCGATCATAGCGCATGGAATGTCGCCGTCTTCATGTTGCCCTCGTTGAAAGGAGCAAGTTAGTGTTAATTAATCTCTCCATTTCAACCGAATGTATATTAGCAGAGCATTGTTTGAACCGCGGTGGAGCGAGAGAGTTAAGTAGAGCCGGCTTCCTCGCAGTTAATGCTGCATTTTCCGAAAGCACTTTGAGAAATATCCTTGAGTGGAAACCTTATATAAAGCGGGGAGCGTGCTACCTAATTTATTGTCAAGATAATCCAAACCCGAGATGAGAGCGGAAGATATCGAAAGACGGCGACATGGAAGCTCAAATGTGGGTGTAATTATCAAGTTGTTGTTTTACATGTGGTAATGTTCCTTTTTACAGTTGGTGACCTAACACCCCCCACCACACACCCTTTTGGCGGCTTGCGGGGTATTGTGTAGATGTAGATGAAAGATGCTGACCATTCTTACTTCATTCTCTTTAAATATTATGTCATACCATAGATTTGTACTCATCAGCCGCCATCTGCATTTTGCAGACAATAATACCTTTGCTATAGATACACATCCTTGCCTCAAGCTAAATGAAATTCGGCCCGTACTTAAATACCTCAGCAAAAAGTTCTCAAATTTGTGGACACCTGAGAGGAACATTCCTAATGATGAAAGTCTCACGCTGTATAAGGAGAGGCTATCATGGATTCAGAATGTTCCCCTCAGAAGAGCTAGATTTGGGGTAAATACATTTATGCCTTGCGAGTCTAAGTCTGGATATATATGGTCATTTATTATTCAAACTGGAAAAGGGTCAGAGTTTAATGTGGAATACACAAATCTTCCTGTAACATCCCAGATTGTGCAAGCACTAATGAAACCTCTACTAGGTAATCATTATTGCCTGTCTACAGATCATTACACCTCCTCAGAGCTGGCTGATTTATTGGTTGCCAAAGGAACTGATACCTATGGGATATTAGGTGTTACAAGGAAGGAAGTGCCGGATGATATCAAAGACAAAGAAGTTGAAATTGGGAGAATTCACCGCCTTTGAGAGAGGTAGAGTTATGGTGATCAAATGGCAAGACAAAAAGGCTGTTACTGTACTCTCTACAAGACATAATGAAAAACTAGTTGGATTTAAATAAAGAGATATTGTGCTAAGGAAGCCTAAAATCAGTGCTGAGCATATTAATTCAATGGATGGAGGAGATAGGGCAGATCAGCACCTAACTAATTACTCCATTGTAAAGAAAAGGGGGAAAAAGTATTATAATATAACTTTTCTTAACTTGTAGGACCAGGCCGTGGAATGCTTTCGCCTTGTATCGGAAGAAAGGTGGAATAAAGAGTAACCTAGACTTAAGAATGACATTAGTGGAAGATATGATTGAGAGGAACCACACACATGATACGTCATGTAAGGGTGGAAGGCCTTCAGTAGAACAAAATCCTAGACGCCTAACTGAGAGGCACTTCTCCGAATATATTCCACCTACGGAGAAGAAGGAAAAGCCTTGTAGGCAGTGTGCAGTTTGTTGAGCAAAAAGGGATGGAAGTGGCAATAAGATCAGGAGAAGAACAAGGTTCTATTGCCAAGCATTCGATGCTGGACTCTGTGCAACACCTTGTTTCGAAACATACCACACCGTGAAAGACATACAGGAATTATTACTCATGGCAAAATGTTCAATTTTTATAAAAAGTATGTCATAGCAATGTTCTGTAACACTGTCTTTTCTCTATATTAACATAAGAATAAAATGAAATAATAAGAAAAAATTAAAATCCCAGTTAATCCATTTAGCAGATAAACTTATTCAATAAACATTATGATCTTGGAGACAATTGGATACATTAATACTTACCAATATTGCTTCAATTGGTAAATGATTCTTTCGAATGGCGATCCAATTTGAAAACTTCTTCCAGATAAATAAAAAGTGCAATTTGCGGATCACTAACAAACCAAGTTATCCACCGCTGGCAAACTCTGTAATTGAGATCAGAAAAGGAGAAAGTTAAATTGATTTAATGCCAAATGCAACTGATGGCGGCCATTTCAGATATCTCTTTCTTTGGAGGTTAATCTTTCACCCATCTCATTGAAATCATTCAAAGACGGAAAGAGCATGACACATCCAATTCCCAGTAACATGTGGACACAGTGACCTCATTTCCTGCAGTTGTTTGCCCCATGCACTCTGCCAGACAAGTGGGCAAAGTTATAGAAGGATAGAGGTCTTTATTGGTGCAAATATGAGACCAAACGGTACCTTCTCCATTTCACCCATCATCATCATATATATATATATAGGATGATTAAATTATATATAATGATATATATATATATGACCCACGGATCTCAGGGTAAATTGACTATCCTCGATAGCTCAAGTGGTTAAGAGCATCCGCCCGGCAAGTGGAAAGATCCGGTGTTCGAGTCCCGGTTGAGGAAATATTTTTACTCTTGTGATCCGTTCGATTCCGCCTTCCCCACCTCTATTGTGTTCGTCCTTTATATGTGTTCCTATCCCTTTTCCTTATATCTGTTTCTGTATATATGAGTATATATATATATATAATATATATATATATATATATATATATATATATATATATATATATATATATATATATATATATATATATATATATATATATATATATATATATATATATATATATATATATATATATATATGATGAGCCATAAAATTTATAATTACTTGCATACTGAGTACCAATGCACGTGCATTCACATGTACACATGCAATTAACACGGGTATCCACGGGGAAAATTATTCGTACATGACAAAGCTACACCGTTGTCATGAATCACAGCATCAAAAAAATTTTCTTTCATTTTTACTCATATCTTTCATTACTTTTCTTATTTATTCCTATTGAAGCAAGTCACCATGACAAAGAGTGGAAATACTGTCCGAAATTTAGACAATTAACAATCATTAGCTAAGAGCGAGCAAAAGTATAGTTAGATTAAAAAATTTACGAAAATTAAAAATCAGAAAAGTGGGAAAATGTCGAAAAGAAAATTACAAGATGAAGACTGGAAATAAATACAACATTTAATGGAACACCATGGAATTTGAATTATTATAGGAATGATTGGAATCAATAGTGACGATGTTTTACGAAAATTGTACCACACTAGATGTTAACGCTACGTGTATTCCTTTAGTCATTCAAAATTAAGAGCACGATGAAATACTAAGATATCTACCAGCATCATCTATTACATTAATATGGCAATACACTTTAATCCATAAAAATTTATAGCTGTACATTTACACATATAACTTAGTTTCGAAGAAGTACTGACCGTATAAGAAAAGGAATGCAACAAGTGGTGCTTAAAAGACCGCGATTTCCTACAATTGCAAACATACATATCAAATATCTAAATGAGTAATATTATATCTCGACTTAGGAGGAAATTGGGTACTCACGAAACGCGCTGCCAGGATTAAAGGCCTCTTAGAAATTCGCGAACCAACTTGCAAATCTAGAATGACAAAAGTAAACACGTCAACAGCTGGCGGAAGTTCACTCCCTTGATAAGACTCTTGAGTCCGTTTCTTTTGCGAAAGAGGGAGTCGTTTTACAATCAAAATACGACAGCATTACTATTTTCTGGGAAAGTTATCATTTTGGAAGAAAACGGACTAAAAGGTCATAACATGGGAGTTCGTGGTCCTTGGTCGTAGGGTTTTTTGATAGAATTCCTTGATTAAAAAACAGTTTCTCCAGTGTTCGCCTTTGGCTCAAATAGTTCCAATTTGGGTCGCGATTTTGCTGAGAACCCTTGTCTGCTGGCGGTTTTGTTCGTGAGTACTCATTTTAATGTAAAGCGAAGATTGAACGTTATCTACTTGCATATTTCACAGCTTTAATTGCCTTCAAAAGTGATATCGTTCATTCACGCAGCACGCTATGTTGTCCCATGTCATTGCGACTTCGTTTTAAGTTCATGGGAACATTAGTAAGTAAATAATGAAAAGTTTAAGGATAAGGATTTATTAGGCCAAAGTTACAGTATGAAGAAACGAATTCTAACATGTCCATAATTTTATGAGTCACCGTATTATTTTCTTGCTCTGTACAGCTATCAAAACAAGTTCTTTTTCCAAATCAACTTGTAACTTAAAAACATATGATACTATGTGCATGTGGATGTAAGTGGTTTGACATATCAATATTATAAATGATGATATATATTGTGTTTGTAGCGTAGTAATGAGGCGCGATTTTAGCAAATCCTTTGTTTTTTTGCGGCATATATTTCGTAGTTTGAACACTGATATTTAAACATGTTTTTGTATATATTTCACTTTCATTCGCATTCGTCGTTTGGGTACAATCGGAGAAGTGTATCATGACACAAAACGTACATGTTTGGAATATATCCACGAAAGAACATAGTTATGAGTGCGGGATGTAAGTAACCACTTGGAAATAAGAAATGATGAATTTGTGAAACACAGTGTTCGTTCCATCATTTGAATTTTTTCTCTGCACATAGTCGTAAGTTAACAAATCTCTCCATCTACTATTTTGACATTCCTTATTGATTATTATTGTAAATTGCTGTATCCCCCTTAATTAGGCTTTGTGTAGTATGATTAAGTGATGGAAAATGGTTTAAGATGGATTAAAGTAGCTGGGAACGAGAAAGGTGTGATGCAGATATTCCAAAATATTTCATCCATTGTGTTTGTGATAGAATTACTGTGGAGATACCCAAATATTATTAATGCACTGGGAAATAATCTGAACGATAAAATACCTACGGTGAGATTTTTTCAAAAATGAAAGAGATATCTACTTCAAAGCTAAGGCCCGATGACTACATCGTGTGTATGTATTTAACCAAAATAATCGTAGCATATTTGAATACAATGTGAAAAGGTTGCCCAAGTCAAGAGTCTACTGTTAACATACTATATCAATGTTTGTGAAGAAGGCAGAAACACGTACCATATAAAGAGACACCATCTGGCTCAGTGGGACTTCTAACTTGACCAGTAGAGATCGTGGGTGGAATGCAATATATCTTTCCAATGAATTTCATGATAAATGCCAGTTCTTTCACATCAAAGTGCGAATATATATTTGTTTTTGTCATCCATAAATTTCAATTCGGGTTATCCTATTTTCTTCAATGCTTCTTATCTATCCCAATTGGATTTACTTGCAATCTCAATGCCTTACCAGGTGTCCTTCTAGCCTATTGCTTCTAATATGGTCAGCATGCACCCTTCCCTTACTCAGGCGAGAAATTCCTTACTGCTTGTTAATCCAAAGTAGAATAAACATAGGCGCAGTAACATTCAAGCAATGAAATTTCATATCCTCCTCTAAGATGAGCTCGGCTTTTGTTTAGGTACATTACTACAATTTGCGGTTGGGCTTATGTGAAATGTATCCCACTATATATCCAATCAAGTGCCCGACTGGCCTGTTTATTGTTTCCCTTTGCTTCTGTCAATGGGCACTTTCATTCCACGCTGTCCAGAATTTCGTCAATGCTTGTTTGTCCAGGTTATTTTCAATAGGCACCAGCACATTGAAAAATTCGAATTTACTCTTTGGATTTTTCTGGGATGGCCAAGCTTTCTACCCTGTACAAAGTGACAGTCTATGAATAGGTTTACGTAAACTGTTTCATGCCTGTCTTGATTCCTTCACATTTTGACAATCTGCTTTTGATACGATGTGCTTGTTTGGTCCTATCTACTGTCACCTCTTTCAGATCTGGTCCTGGTGCATTTAATGTACTTCTTAGGGCTTGGTTAAATTCTTCTATGCTCATGGTTTGTGTAATTTCTTCATCTGGAACTGTTTGCTCTCATTCCAGGATATCGTGTCCTAATTGTGCTGTTTACAAGTCCTGGATGCAATTGTTCTGCTTGTATTTCTGTCTTATGGAATTCATTTAAAATTATTGCAAATTCCTCCTCACCAATTATTCCTTCTTCAATTTTCTTTCTCCGAGGTTTGTGAGGTTATGAATATTTCTCCAGGTTATGGAGTGAGCTTTTTCAGTGTTTCTTCCCGACATAATTTCCTCAATGTCTCTACAATTGCCCTCAGTCCATTTCCTCTTCATTTCTCTTGTTCATTATTTACTAGAGCCTGAAAATCATTACATTGGCCTGTTTAATTTTACGTTTCACTATTTTCTGCATTATTCCAAGGGATCCGCACTGAATTTTTCAAAATACCTGTATGTGGCTTCTGTGTACTTAATGCTGTACTTTTTTTCTGTATTCAGACTTTTCCATATGTGTGTATAAATGTTTTTTGGGCCCCTATTTGTGTTTATTTCACTCTACTGTTTTTTATTTAACATTTAGGGATATATATGTGTATATTGTACAATTTTTGATACTCTTTTGTCAATAAATTAAACTTTACAAATTAATAAACTATAGTAATGATCAGTAATTGATGCCTTTGTGTCAGAACTAACCCATCCCTCAAATTGGAAGGCTGAAATAGACATTTCTTTTCTAATAATCATAAAACTTCTTTATTAAACATCTCTCAGAAGACCTGTTCGAAATGCTGTCTCTCCCTTTGATATAACATAGAATCAGTTCTGTATCATTTGAGCATTGATGAAAAGTTTACAGTTACTTTTCCCATTGTCTTCTCACATTGACACAAGGTTTGCGATTGATTATATATACGTATCAGAAGGACAAAACGTGCGTACTAATCATTCCAGAACAATTGTTGTGTTGCTGTCTTCATTTATTCACAGACATCAATGGAGCGTCGTATCAGTGTGTAAACTCAATTGACACGACCTTTTTTCTCCAGGGGAAACTCTTTTCAGGTGAAATTCGTATGATGAACCGTAAAAGTGACAACTGAAGCTGCAGGATGAAAGTTCACTTTGCCTTATTGGGTTCCTTCGTCTGTAAATGAATAAGAAATACTTAGTTTTTCCACACAAACTTTATTTTTACAACTGGGTTTCGACGAGGATCGTCATCATCAGGTAATTATTTCAGAAATATACACACATATATATACCCTTGCAATGCTGAAAATATGAGGTGAAGGAGTAAGAGACATAGTTATTGGTCAGTATGGCTAGGGGGGGAGGGATTACGGGGTGTAATTCGGTCGGAGAGTGGGTGGGGACGGTTAGTCCTTTGGGCAGGCAGGTAGAAAGAGGAAGGAGAACGGGGGGGGGGTCCCCCTTGTTCTCGGGGCTGTTGGAGGGAAACGGTTGATGTGGGAGTGAAAGGTCGAGGAGAGGAGATCTGAAGGTGTATAATACGTCGTTAACTACTTTGCACTTGGTCCTTTCACTCTTGATGATCTCCATCTCTTCGAGCGCGTCCATCCGGGGTCCTTATCTTTCCACATGCATAATTTCCAGCTTAAAATCACTAGAATGTCCGTTATCCAAAAGATGTTTCGAAAAATGGGACGCACCATTCTTGTTTCTGAAGGAGGCTTGGTGTTCCTTGAGCCTTTCCTTGAATTTCCTTCCCGTTTGCCCCACGTAAACGGCCGAGCACTCACGGGAGAGTTTGTATACTCCACTCTTCTCTAGATCTGGGATTTTTTCCTTTCCGTTGGTTATTAAGTTTTTTAAATTTGTTTTATTGTAAAAGGCGGGTATGAATCTATCCCTTGGTATCCTACTGGTGACTTTCAGGGACAGCTTTCCTAAAAAAAGGAATCTTTGCCATTTGGCCGTGTTGTCTCTTTCGGGGGCGGTGCTATAGATTAATTTTACAGCGGATACTATACTGTAAATGAATAATTGTTTATATTTCCTTGTCTAAGAAGTGAAAGCATTTCCCTATCTTCTCAACCGCATATGTTAATCAACAATTTATAAATGTTAATTTGGTATTCGTAGCCATAAATATTAATTATGTATCCACTTATTACTTGAGAAGTTCCCTTATAACATTCCGTCTCCTAACGGAAAGGCTATTCACCATTGGCTAATATCCTTTTTGGACGGTGTGAAAGCAGTAATTTTCGTGCATACGAAGCTTCCGGTGACTAATGGAACTCCGACCCCTAAAGTAAGGAAAATGAAGGGTGGTTAGACTCCAGGCTGTTCCCTCGTATTAGCAGCAGGTGAAATTACAAAGTGTTGAGTCGCTAAACTCCATCTGACGGAGTGGCTCCACTCTTTAGTTAGTGACAGCTTCCCTAGACTTGAAATGTCAGTTGAAAAACCATTCCTCGCATTCATCTCAACTGGAGACTAATCACTGGCGCTACACACTATTTGTGTGGAAGGCAGTGCATTTAAAAAGATTTCAATCATGGCTAATATTACCACTGCATTCAAAAATAGGGGTGTTCAATAGATTTTGTTGAAATACCTTCCTCGGTAATTGCAATGTTGTTTAATTACAGAGTAAACTAGTTCCTCATCATATGTATTGCATATTGTCACTTTGTCCATTGGGCATTTCTCTACTGTTAATTGTAAATGGTCATAGGAAGAGTTCAATGATTGGTAACTGTCGAATATGTTTCAAGGCTTGGTTCTTTAATTTTTTACAATTTAATCTCTGTATGTACATGCACATTAGTGCAAATAATACCAATTTGCCAATGTTAATGTCATTCCTCTGCCAAAGTAAGGTTAAATGTAGTGTTGATTTTTGATAAAAAATAAGATCTTATGCACATAATGCGATTGTGGTTTAGAATTTGTAAATTAATAAATAATTTAAATAAATTAATAATAATCCAATGCCCCTCTATCAAAGAAAACCAAAGCCATTTTGTGTTTTAAAAAGGATGGAAATATTTGGAGAGGACTATATTGGTTTCAATTTATCAAGACAGGAACTCATTTGTGCAATATGCTAAAACAATAATGTAAATAGAACTAAACAATCTAATGGCATTGAATTGCCATCCATGAGAAATAGCAAGTGTTTTGGTATAACTGGGTTCTACTTATGCTTTGTAATATCCACCTCCTTTCCTAAATCAATTGCAGTGAATGAGAAGATAGGGTCAACGGAAAATATCTTCCTCCTCAAATCCACGCACCTGTGCACCTCCAATCAATTGAACGCCTTTCATCTGCTTCACTCCACAGCACCAATGGAAGCGCACCAAGCAGACTACTCTCTCTCATTAGAAGAGCGACTGTTCTCTGCATTATTCATTGGATCCCAATTGTCGGAGTGCGAGGGATTGTTGGGGGAAGTGGAGGACGTGGACGCAAGGGGCGTGCGGGGACGGACGGCGCTCCATGTGGCAGTCCGGGCGGGGAAGGACGATTGGGTGGAGAGACTGCTGGGGATGGGAGCGGACCCCAGGCTGAGGGACGCAGAGGGTGATGACGTGCTGCAGGTAGCCGGTGTGATGAGCGCCAGCACCACTGATGACGCCAACCTTAGAGCTAGAATGAAGATCCTTATGCTGGTGCGAGTGGTGCACCAACACAACAGTGCGCGTAGACTATCAGTTCCAATGGCTCCAAGTAGCTGTAATCTTTCAAGTGAGGTTCCGTCACTTCAAACTGAAATGTCAAGTCAGTTTACAGCTTTGAAAGAACTGATGCTTGGTATGTCGAGGGAAATTGGATCCCTGAAGGAGACTGTTGTGGAGTTGAAGAGGGAATTGAAGTCGAGGGACACTCTGTTGATTGCTTTGGAGTCCGGAGTGACGTCTCTCGTTGATAAGAGCGCCTCTCAGGAGGGGGCGGTGCGTGAGTGGGGTGCGAGGGAGGGCGTGGCCGGGCCAGCGTTGGCATCCAATGAAAGGGAGCATGTCGATGAAGGGGAGAGGGATTGCATCGAGGCTATGATGGGCATCACGACCATCTTGGAGTCAGACCATGAAAAGGAGTCCTTTGTTCGGCGTATTTATCAAAGGCTCCAATCGGAGAGTCCCCTGATGGCTGCCATTGTGAGATTCATTGTGAAGCAGTCTGGGGTCTCCGTTCACATCGACTGCTACTCTGAAACGATAGGGAGGATGAAGGGAAGGGTGATGGATCACGACGGAGAGGAGAAGGATGGATATTTATTTGGCTCATTTGCAGACTATTCAGAAATGAGGGCGTACGTTGGTGTAGAGATGAAGGAGAGAAGTGAGAAGGAAGAGAAATGGGGTGCGGCTAGTCTTGTTCGTGCTCTTTGTCAGTTGGCCGTGTACGTTGCCTTCAAGAACGGAGGGCGCCCGTACGTTGAGAGTGACGCTCTCAACAGACGGCGTTTCGTGGAAGTACTTGCGCAAGCAATGGCAAATGGAATGGCTATTAGCTTTGGATATGGTTGGTTCTCAATGTTAAATAATAAGAGTACTCAGGCAGCTAAGGAGATGTATTTGATAGCCACAATCCCTCGAATGATTGTCAATTATGGATCGAATTCTCCAGAGATATCCGAACTTCGCCGTGAACTTCCTCTCCTCTTTGAATATTTAGAGGGTCATGTGAGGGCGACTCTCGAGTCAACAGTGCATTCTCTTCGATCTCGTTCCTGATTGGTTTCCATGGTGAATTTCTCCATTAATTTCTTTGTACTTTGGTTTATATGTCGAATCAACGAGTTTAATGCTGCACAGAATATTGTCATTTAATGCAATTATTATTATTAAAATTTGGATTTTTTGCCATCATACATGTATGCCTCTTCTCTTTTGTTTTATCGTGTCGACATGAATGAAATCAAAATATTTTTGTTAATTTTTGAACCAAATGCTTTGGGAAATTCAATGAAATTGTTTAATATGTAATTTAGAATTCCTTTTATTTCTTATTAGTAGTGATTGTCTTCATGTCAATCGCAATGTCTCCTTTTCAATTTAATTCTTCTTGGGAAATGTAAGATTTGTGAAAGAATTTTGCATTTAATCCTAGAATCTTGAATATTTCCTTATTGTAAAATCAAATTTAGCACTTTTCCACAGATTTATTTGTAATATACAAAGAGTTTCAGTTCATCGAGGCATCTTCAGGTACAAGAGAAGATTCAATTCCCGTGATGCATCCTATTTATAGCACCGTTTGAGGAAGGAAGGGGAAAGAATAAGAGGGTGAGGTGGGCGGGGACGAAGAGGGGTAATGTGGGAAACCCAAAGAAACAGAGAAACCAAAGAAATGGAGAGGGAAAGAGAGGAAGGGGGGAGAAGATAAGCACTTGTGGTCATTATTA
The DNA here is from genome assembly GCF_022747635.1 of Hetaerina americana. NCBI lineage: Eukaryota > Metazoa > Arthropoda > Insecta > Odonata > Calopterygidae > Hetaerina > Hetaerina americana. The sequence continues at coordinate 438,117 of NW_027286592.1, read as the reverse complement.
TGAGAGTACGGTGCCCTGGCGGTGGTAAGGAGGGAAGAATAAAGAACGATTGATTAAGCAGGAAGGGATAGAGGCGGGTTACATCTGTGGAAGATTGCAAAATTGTTAATATCATAATGATGAACGTCCACTACTTTTTGCTTTCCAAGGAACTGTATGACAGACGTATATATTTGTACATGTAGTCTAACTGTTAAACAAACCGTTTTAGGTTTAATTTTGTGTAATTCCTTCATGGTGAGGGTAGAAAAAGAAACTTTACACTTCCACTAGTCTTACTGTTCTTTCCAAATGTAAAAGAAATAAAGCAACTTGTTTTTTTAAGCCTATTAATGTATTTTGTTTTATCATGGATAAATGCTGGTGTATTAAAGTTTTAAATTGATGTATTCTCCGAGATTAGAGAGATGTTGTTACAATGTTCGTCGTTGCACAGAGATAGAGTGCTCGCTGTGTGTTCAGACGATTGATTCAGCTGACAGTTCTAACAACTGTTGTTACGATGTGAGATTATTCACAATGAGAATGGTATATACTTATTTCAATCCCTGGGATTGAGTTTCTATTTCATGAACTTGAATAAGATATGCCATCTGGTGGCAATCAAACAAATTTTCTTTATTTTTGGAGGAATACCTTTCAAGAGAGATGATCCCATGGATCAATACAAGGAGTTAAAGAGCTGTTATTTCATGCGAAGCGCCACTGTCAGCTATAGTACAAAATTATCACAGTATGGTGTGGCTTTTAGTTATTTTGTATTATCATACAATGATTTTAATACTCGGAATATTTAACATCTATGATTGTTAATTACATCAGGCACGTTGCAAATACTCATTATCTAAATTAACATGAATACAAATGTATATCATAATTATTAATCCTCCTTGCTAAGCTGAAGATATAATTAAACTTAAATTGTTCCAATCTGAAAGGAATGGAGCATTGAATGTTCAAATCACTTCTCAAATACTTGTAATCCTGAAGAGGAAGCAAGCCATGTTCTAAGGAAATGTTTGGAGTCTTTGTACTTGCCATTTTATTGTTTTAAATGGTAAATAAATGGAAGACCTGGTTTTTTTAAACTTAGAAATCTGTTATTCTCTCTTATTGATATATAATATCACATTAGCGGACCCAGAAAAGAAGTTGGTGGGGTTTCTATTCAAGGAAAGCACTCCCAGATGGCCTTAGAAGAGATTAGCGTATCATTGAGGTGCAATGGAGGGTAAATCTTCTTCACTGAGATTAGAAGGAAGTAACATCGATGGTGGCCATTTGTAGGTTGGAGGTGGAGGGAATGGAGACAATGTCTATGGTGGAGGAAGTAATTTGTGCCTTTCGTGAAGGACAGTATGAGAGGTTGAAGGTCAAGGAATGCGGAGATTCTTCTGATGGGAGAGTTGACACTGGAAACTATACGGAGACGGTGGACGTTAGGTTTGTGTATTTTTGGGAGGAGATAACACTGGGGTAAATATATTTATGTGATTGAAGTGATCCAGGGCTTTGGAAATGTAATCATTGGTTCAAGATACTACCGAGGACTTCATCAGCTATTATGTTGGGATTGGACTGTTGGGGGTGGAAAGGAAACTCCACACTTCCCCAACAAAGATTTAATATCTCACGAACATGGTTTTGATGCTGTGCAGCACCATATCCTGATGACGATGCTCAGCGTCCTCGTTTGAGATAAATTTCCCCCCCCCCCCTCGAGCCATTTCTTCATGTAATGGGGAATAAGAAAAAGTCTCAGGCAGCCAGATCGGGTGAATACGGGGGGTGTACGGCAGCAATTCATGAAGTAGCTCATGTAGTTTGGTGACGACAACTCCGGATGAATGTGCTGGTGCTTTATCGTGGTGAAACAGAACCTTCTTTTTCCCGAAATGTATCTGTGTCTGCTTCAATTGTTTGTCAAAGCGGTCTAATAACTCACTGTAGTATTTCCCAGTGATCGTTCTTCCTATTTCTAATTAAATCCATGAGGATGACCCCACTTGCATCCTAAAAAACAATCGCCATGACCTTTCCGGCTGATCGGACCATCTTCGCTTTCTTTGGAGCAGATTCAGCGGGAGAAATCCATTGTTTTGATTGTTGCTTGGTTTCTGGTGTGTAATGATGAATCCAGGTTTCATCAATAGTGATAAGTCGATGCAAAAAAACACCTTTGGATCTCGCTTAAATTGCTGCAAACACTGCTTCGAAGTTGACAGCCGGATCAGCTTGTTGTCCACCGTGAGCTATGGCGGCACCCATCGGGCTTTAGCCAACTTATTATGTAATAAAATATTAATTGCCGTTCCGGTTGGCACACCCCCCACGGCCTCTGCTACTTAATGCGCACTTTCGTTCGTCAATCAGCGAGAATCATGGCATTGACTTTTTGAATGATTTCCTTGGTGTAACCACGTCTGCCGTATGGCGTCCTGGTCGCTCCTCATCAAAAACAGATGTTCGCCCACGTTTAAATTCGTTGAACCAATATCTAACCGTGGTCATAGATGGCGCAAAGTGAAGTGTCCCCATCCAACAGCATCCAACTTTGCTTTCATCTCCTCACATTTCTTCCCATCCAAAAACACAAAAAGCTAATCACCAAACGATTCTGCTCTCTTTCCAATTTAGTAAAAATCACGAAACACATCTTACTCAAATGACTACCACATGAAATTTATTTATTTAACTGATGATGGGGAGTTCTTTTCATATTTTTACCACAATATTAAGGATAAAACCATCATAAAACTTAAAAAGATAGCCAAGGCAGCACTACAATCTTATTTTCTTATAAATTGATACATTTATTCCTTTTACAAAGGCCCTTTTTTACTCTTCACATCTGTATTGTGTAGAAAACTGTTGCTAAATGTAAATGAAAATAATTGATACAGTGATTGTGTGAAAACAGTATATTTATTCCATTCTTATTGCAGGTATTAAATGATTACATATGTGATTAGTTAAATGACAATTCAAATGCATCGCCACAGAGATTAAACAGAGAGGATTGCATCGGATGAGACGATGAGAGTGAAATATACAATCACGGATGAGTCCATCGTTGCTACTCGCAAATGTTATCTCTCCTCTATGGTTGCTGCCATACACACCATGGAACATAAAAACCTTGTTTACGACGATTCATCCTGTCAAAAGGCAAAAGAAACAAAATCTAATACGGACAATATGCTTCGATTAAACGATATTAGTCGTGATCATAATCATTCTAACATCAATTGAAGTGCACTCGAGAGGCAAGAGAAACCAATGGATAGGATAACTAAAACCATTCAAATTAAGGCCCACGTGTTCTTTATAGAGTCCTCATTAAAACTCCACTTTGATCCAAAAAATGCAATTTTCATTTGCAAGAAATGCAATATGAAATGTATTCTCAAATATCTTGCATAAATGACAACCAATATTGGAAGTTAAACACAATAAGGATATACGATCCACAACTGCTTTCACAAGTCATAAATCTCCCCCACAGAGTTTGAATTAAAAAGCATAAATTGAGATTGACATTAAGATGATTGAGTATTAGAAATAAAAGGCATTCCAAATTATATATATATGAGTATTTCATTAGATTCCTCCAAATAATTGGTTCAAATATTTTAAAAACCCTTTTTCAACTCATTGAAGTTGACCACACCGTAACACAGAAGAGAATAGGCTTGGGAATATAACGGAAAAAAATTCAAAGGCTGACAATATTCTGTGCAACATTTAACTCTTTGATTGGTCAACCTTGGGGGAAAAGCAGAAAAATGCACATTCACATTACTTCAGTTCCAAAAAAAGAATCGAAAAAGAACTTACTGTATTATCAAACTAATTTATCTATAAACAATCATTCAGAGGCAAATCTCTATTGCCAACTGAAAATTAAAGTTTAATCAAGAAGAAAGCAATATTGAAAACAGGAAATTCAATATTGGTGCTAATTTAAGTTAATAGAAGGATGAGTACGCACCGTGTACTTGAGAGCCGCCATCACGTGACCCTCTACGTATTCAAAGAGGAGAGGGAGTCTACGGCGATGTTCTGCAATCTCTCTAGAATTCAATCCATATTTTACGATCTTAGAAGTGATTAATGTTACGAAATTTATCTCCCTGGCCTTCTCCTCCTCCATCACTATCGCTGGATGAGTAAAAAAATCAATATGCCTCTTCCATTTCATCTCTATCTCTGCTTGCCGAAGTACTTCCTTAAAATGTCGTCTGTTAGGAGTGTCCCTCTCTGCGTACGGTCGACCTTCGTTATTAAAGGCAATGTTCAAGGCCAACTGAAACAAAGCACAAACAAGACGGGCAGCAACACGTTTCTCTTCCCATTCACTTACCCCAATCTTCCCTCCCGCAACATACGCCCTCATTTCTGAATAATCTACAAATGAGAGGTACTTATACCCGTCCTTCTCCTCTCTGTTGTGGTCCACCAAGCTTCCCTTCATCCTAACTATTGTGTTAGAGGAACAGTCGATGTGAACGGAGACCCCAGACTGCTTCACAATGAATCTCAAAATGGCAGCCGTCAGGGGACTCTCCGATTGGAGCCTTTGATAAATACGCCGAACACAGGACTTCTTTCTGTCGTCTGCATGCAAGATGGTCGTAACGCACATCATCGCCTCGACGCAATCCCTCTCCCCTGCATTGACTCGCTCCCCTTCATTGACTGCCGCTCCTGCTCCGGCCATGCCCTCCCTTGCCTCCCAACCCCGCACCACTCCCTCCAGAGAGGCGCTCTTATCAACGAGAGACGTCACTCCGGACTCCAAAGCAATCAACAGAGTGTCCCTCGACTTCAATTCCCTCTTCAACTCCACAACAGTCTCCTTCAGGGATCCAATTTCCTTCGACATACCAAGAATCAGTTCTTTCAAAGCGGTAATCTGACCTGACATTTCACTTATAAGTGACGGAACCTCACTTGCAGTGTTACAGCTACTTGGAGCCATTGGAACTGATTGAAATGGAGTTCGTGCACTGTTGTGTTGGTGCACCACTCGCACCAGCATCAGGATCTTCATTCTAGCACTCAAATTGGTGTCATCAGACCTGCTGGCGCTCATCACTTCGGCTACCTGCAGCACGTCATCACCCTCTCCGTCCCTCAGCCTGGGGTCCGCTCCCATCCCCAGCAGTTTCTCCACCCAATCGTCCTTCCCCGCACGGACTGCCACGTGGAGCGCCGTCCGTCCCCGCACGCCCCTAGCGTCCACGTGCTCCACTTCCCCCAACAATCCCTCGCACTCCGACAATTGGGAGCCAATGAATAATGCAGAGAACAGTCGCTCTTCTATGGAGAGGGAGTCGTCTGCTTGGTGTGATTCCATTGGTGCTGTGGAGTGAAGCGGAGGAAAGGCGTTCAATTGATTGGAGGTGCACAGGTGCGTGGATTTCAGGAGGAAGATATTGTCCGTTGACTCTATCTTCTCATTCACTGCAATTGACGTAAGAAAGAAGGTGGATATTACAAACAATAAGTAGAACCCAGATATACCAAAACACATCATAGTACTCATAGATGACAATACAATGCCATTAGATTTCTGCAGATTTTTTGGGTCTAATGAAAATATCAATTTAGCTTATTGAAAAGAGGAATTCCTCTCTTCACAAATTAAAGCAAATTTCCTCTTCAAACATTGCCATCCTTTCTAAAAAATCAAATGGCTTTGGTTTTCTTTGACAGAGTGGAATTGCATTACGTGCAAATGCTCTCATTTTATTTTTAAATTGAAGACCAAATTTACATTAATAAGTAAATAATTCTACATTTAAACAAGTAATATGCATAACATTACCTTTGATTAACACATTTTATAAACAACTTTATCAAAAATCTTTTGAAAACGCTGTCTTAAATGAACTTTTCTTTATTCAAGATTCAATTCTGGGAATCAATTTCTTTCAAAATAGACCACCATCAAACTAACAAACATCACAACTGATAATAATTCGTGTGGATGGAGACATTTTTTCAATGCGACCTGCATCAGAATGAAGATTTTATTTCAAATGAAATCTACATTTAACCCAACTTTACGGAGAAATTACATAAACATCTGTGGGTCGGTATTATTTGCATTATAGTACATGAATATGCATAGACTAAACTAAAAACTGAGATAAAACAACTTCAATCATTGAAATTCTCTAATTGGTGGGCCTTACAACATATATAAAATAATAAACTATGACAGCTAACAAATATCTACACCGAACTACTACTGAAACAGGAAACATCTTGGTGGAATACATCCCACTGTGAGAGTACACTCAACTTAGAAATCCATCATAACATCAAGAGGTAACACGAGCATCCTTGACCACTTGACTGACATGCCCGTGTCGGAAACCACTTATGATAGGGCAGCTCAGCACCTAACTAATTACCCCATTGCAAAGAAAAGGGGGGCAAAGTATTGTAAAAAAATTTTAATTTCACTAGTTGGAACTGGAGAATGCTTTCGTCTTGTATCGGAAGAATGGTGGAATAAAGAATAACCTAGACTTAAGAATGACATTAGTGGAAGATATAATTGAGAGGTACCACACACATGATACGTCATGTGAGGGTGGAAGGCCTTCAGTAGAACCAAATCCTAGACGCCTAACTGAGAGGCACTTCTCCGAATATATTCCACACACAGAGAAGAAGGAAAAGCCTTGTGGGCGGTGTGCAGTTTGTTGAGCCAAAAGGGATGGAAGTGGCAATAAGATCAGGAGAAGAACAAGGTTCTATTGCCAAGCATGCGATGCTGGACTCTGTGCAACACCTTGTTTCGAAATATACCATACAGTGAACGAACTTCAGGAATTATTGTGTAATTACTCATGGCAAAATGTTCAATTTTTATAAAAAGTATGTCATAAAAATGTTCTGTAACACTGTCTTTTCTCAATATTAACGTAAGAATGAAATGAAATAATAAAAAAACATGACATTTTTTGCGCAGAAAAAATTAAAATCCCGTTGGGCAAGTGGTGAATCCATTTAGCAGATAAACTTATTCAATAAACATTATGATATTGGAGACAATTGGATACAATTCTACTTACCAATATAGCTGCAATTGGTAAATGATTCTCTCAAATGGCAATCCAATTTGAAAACTTCTTCCAGATAAATAAAAAGTGTAATTTCCGGATCACTAGCAAACCAAGTTATCCACCATTGGCAAACTCTGTAATTGAGATCAGAAATGGAGAAATTTGAATTGATTTAATGACTAATGCAACTAAATGCAACAGATGACGGCCATTTCGGATATCTCTTTCTGTGAAGGTTAATCTTTCACCCATCTCATTGAAATCATTCGAAGACGGAAAGAGCATGACCCATCCAATTCCCAGTAACATGTGGCCACAGTGACCCTCATCTCCTGCTCTTGTATGCCCTATGCACTCAGCCAGACAAGTGGGCGAAGCAATATGCAGATAATTAGGCAGATAGAGGTCTTCATTGGGGCGATAATGAGACCAAACGGTACCTTCTCCATTCCACCCATCATCGTATACATATTATTACGGACATTAAAATTATAAATACTTGTATACAGAGTACCAATGCACGTGCATTCACATATAGACATACAATTCACACAAATATCCACGGGGAAAATTATTCGTACGTGACAAAGCTACACCCTTGTCACAAAGCACAGCGACACAAAACATTTTATCATATTCTAATTCCTATTGAAGGAGGTCACTATGACAAAGAGTGCAAATACGATCAATAAATGCTGCCCTAAATTTGGACAATAAACACTCATTAACTAAGAGCGAGCAAAAGTATGGCCAGATTAATAAATTTACGAAAATTAAAAATCAGACGAGTGGGAAAATGTCAAAAAGCATATTGCAAGATGAAGGCTGGAAAAAAAAGAACAGTTAATGGAACACCATGAAATTTGATTTATTATATTAATGATTGAAATCAATAGTGACGAAGTTTTACGAAAATTGTACCACACTATGTGATAACGCTACGTGTATCCATTAGTCATTCAAAATTAAGAGCACGATGAAATACTAAGATATCCATCATCATCTATTACTTTAATATAGCAATCCACTTTTATCCATAAGAATACATAGCTATACGTTTCCAGTTATATCTTGGTTCAGAAGAAGTACTGACCATAGAGGAAAAGGAATGCAACAAGTGGTGCTTAAAAGAACGCTATTCCCCATAAATGTAAACAAAACTATCAAATATCTAAATGAGTAATATTTATATCTAGACTTAGGAGGAATTTGGGTACTCACGAAACACACCGCCAGAATTAAAAACCTGTCAGAAAATTCGCGAACCAACTTGCAAATCTAGAATGAGAAAAAGTAATCGCTTCAACAGCTGCCGGAAGTTCACTCCCGTGATAAGACTTTTGAGTCTGTTTCGTTTGCGAAAGAGGGAGTCGTTTTACAAATGAGAATTACGACAGTTTCCAATCTGGTGGACAAGTTATCTTTTTGGAAGAAAACGGGCTGAAAGGTCATGACACGGGAGTTCGTGGTCCTTGTTCGTAAGGTTTTTTGATAGAATTCCTGGATTAAATAGCAGTTTCTCCAGTATTCGCCTTTGGCTCCAAGATTTCCAATTTCGATCGCGATTTTGCTGAGAACCCTTGTCTACTGGCTGTTTTGTTCGTGAGTACTCATATTATTTTAAAGTGAAGATTGAACGTTACCTAGTTGCATATTTCACAGCTTTAATTGCACTCAACAGCGATATCGTTCTTTCACGCGGCACGCTATGTTGTCCCATGTCACTGCGACTTCGTTTTAAGTTCATGGGAACATTAATAAGTAAATAATTAAAAGTTTAAGGATAAGGATTTATTAGGCCAAAGTTACTGTATTAAGATACGAATTCTAAGGGAATGTCCATAATTTTATGAGTCACCGTATGATTTCCTTGCCCTGTACAGTTCTCAAAACAAATTCTTTTTCCAAATCAACTTGTAACTTATAAACATATGATACTATGTGCATGTGGATGTAAGTGGTTTGACATATCAGTATCATGAATGATGATAGATATTGTGGTTGTAGCGTAATAACGAGGTTCGATTTTAGCAATTTTTTGTATTTTTTTGCGGCATATGTTTAGTATGTTTGAATACTGAATTTAAAGCATGTTATTGTATATATTTCACTTTCATTCGCATTCGTCGTTTGAGTACAATCGGAGAAGTATCGCACGAAACAAAAACATTCATGTTTGGAATAAATCCACGAAAGGACATACTTATCAGTGCGGGATGTAAGTAACCACTTTGAAATAAGAAATGATGAATTTGTGAAACACAGTGTTCCTTTATTTGAATTTTTTTCTCTGCACATAGTCGTAAGTTAACAAATCTCTCCATCTACTATTTTGACATTCCTTATTGATTATTATTGTAAATGGCTGTATCCCCCTTAATTAGGCTTTGTGTAGTATGATTAAGTGATGGAAAATGGTTTAAGATGGATTAAAGTAGCTGGGAACGAGAAAGGTGTGATGGAGATATTCCAAAATATTTCATCCATTGTGTTTGTGATAGAATTACTGTGGAGATACCCAAATATTATTAATGCACTGGGAAATAATCTGCACGATAAAGAACCTACGGTGAGATTTTAAAAAAATGAAAGAGATATCTACTTCAAAGCTAAGGCCCGATGCCTACATCGTGTGTATGTATTTAACCAAAATAATCGTAGCATATTTGAATACAATGTGAAAATGTTGCCCAAGTCAAGAGTCTACTGTTTACATTCTATATCAATGTTTGTGAAGAAGGCAGAAACACGTACCATATAAAGAGACCATCTTGCTCAGTGGCACTTCTAACTTGACCAGTCGTGTTTGTGGGTGGAATGCAAAATCTCTTTCTAAAGAATTTCATGATAAATGCCAGTTCTTACTCACGAAAGTGCAAATATATATTTATTTGTTTTTGCGATCCATAAGTTTCATCCTATGTCATCCTTTTTTCTTCAATGTTTCTAAGGCAACAGCAGAATTGAAAAATTCGTATTTACTCTTTGGCTTTTTCTGGGATGGCTAAGCTTTCTACCCAGTACAATGTGACAGTCTATGAATAGGTTTACATATACTTTTTCATGCCTGTCTTGATTCCTTCACATTTTCACAATCTTCTTTTGATACAATGTGCTTGTTTGGTCCTATCTACTGTCACCTCTTTCAGATCTGGTCCTGGTGCATTTAATGTACTTCTTAGGGCTTGGTTAAATTCTTCTATGCTTATGGTTTGTGTAATTTCTTCATCTGGAACTGTTTGCTCTCATTCCAGGATATCATGTCCTAATTATGCTGTTTACAAGTCCTGGATGCAATTGTTCTGCTCTTATTTCTGTCGTATGCATTTCGTTCAATCCTAATGCTAATTGCTCCTCACCAATTATTGCTTCTTCCATTTTCTTTCTCCGAGGTTTGTGAGGTTGTGAATATTTCTCCAGGTTATGGAGTGAGCTTCTTCACTGTGTCTCCCCGACATATTTTCCTCTATGTCTCTACATTTGTCCGCAGTCCATTTCCTCTTAATTTCTCTTGCTCGTTATTTACTAGAGCCAGAAAGTCATTACATTTGCATGTTTCATTCTACGTTTCACTATTTTCTGCATTATTCCAAGGGATCCGCGTTGAATTTTTCAAAATATCTGTATGTGGCTTCCGTGTACCTAATGCTGTACTTTTTTTCTGTATTCAGACTTTTCTTTATGTGTGTATAAATGTTTTTTGGGCCCCTATTTGTGTTTATTTCACTCTACTGTTTTTTATTTAACATTTAGGGATATATATGTGTATATTGTACAATTTTTGTTACTCTTTTGTCAATAAATTAAACTTTACAAATTAATAAACTATAGTAATGATCAGTAATTGATGCCTTTGTGTCAGAACTAACCCATCCCTCAAATTAGAAGGCTGAAATAGACATTTCTTTTCTAATGAACATAAAACTTCTTCATTAAACCTCTCTCAGGAGAACTGTTCGAAATGCTGTCTCTCCCTTTGATAAAACATAGAATCAGTTCTGTATCCTTTGAGCATTGATGAAAAGTGTATCGTTATTTTTCCCATTGTCCTCCCACATTGACACAAGGTTTGCAATGGATAGATATACATATCAGAAGGATAAAACGTGTGTACTAATCATTCATGAACAATTGCTTCATTGATGTCTTCATTTATTCACACACATCAATGGAGCGTCGTATCAGTGTGTAAACTTAAATACCATGACCTGTTTCCTTCAATTTATCAAAAAAGGAACTCATATTTGCAATGTGCTAAAACGAAATTTTAATTAGACCTAAACAATCAAACAACACTAATCTAATGGTGTTGTATTGCCATCTATGAGTAGTAGCTGGTGTTGTGGTATATCTGGGTTCTACTTATGCTTTGTAATATCCAGCTTCTTTCTTACGTCAATTGCAGGGAAAGAGGAGATAGAGTCAAAGGAAGATATCTTTGTCCTGAAATCCACACTCCGGTGCACCTCCAATCAATTGAACGTCTATCCTCCGCTTCACTCCACAGCACCAATGGAAGCACACCAAGTTAACGACTCTCTCTCCATAGAAGAGCGAGACTTCTCTGCATTATTCATTGGATCCCAATTGTCGGAGTGCGAGGGATTGTTGGGGAAAGTGGAGGACGTGGACGCTAGGGGCGTGCGGGGACGGACGGCGCTCCACGTGGCAGTCCGGGCGGGGAAGGACGATTGGGTGGAGAGACTGCTGGGGATGGGAGCGGACCCCAGGCTGAGGGACGGAGAGGGTGATGACGTGCTGCAGGTAGCCGAAGAGATGAGCGCCAGCAGGACTGATGACGCCAATCATAGAGCTAGAATGAAGATCCTGATGCTGGTGCGAGTGGTGCACCAAAACAACAGTGCTCGTGGACTATCAGTTCCAATGGCTCCATGTAGCTGCAACACTCCAAGTGAGGTTCCATCACTCCAAACTGAAATGTCAGGTCAGTTTACCACTTTGAAAGAACTGATTCTTGGTGTGTCGAGGGAAATTGGATCCCTTAAAGGGACTGTTGTGGAGTTGAAACGGGAATTGGAAGCGAGGGACTCACTCTTGATTGCTTTGGAGTCTGGAGTGACCTCTCTCGTTGAGAAGAGCACCTCTCTGGATGCGGTGGTGCGTGGGTGTGGGGCGAGGGAGGGTGTGGCCGGGGCAGCGTTGGCAGTGATTGAAAGGGAGAGGGATTGCATCAATGCTATGATGCGCATCACGACCATCTTGAATGCAGACGACGAAAAGAAGTCCTGTGTTCGGCGTATTTATCAAAGGCTCCAATCGGAGAGTCCCCTGACGGCTGCCATTTTGAGATTCATTCTGAAGCAGTCTGGGGTCTCCGTCAACATCGACTGCTCCTCCGTCACAATAGAAAGGATGAAACGAAGGGTGATGGATCATGACGGAGAGGAGAAGGACGGACGTATATTCCTCTCATTCGCAGATTATTCAGAATTGAGGGCGTACGTTGGGGGAGGGAAGATTGGGGAAATAGGAAAGGGAGAGAGAAGGGGTGCTTCTATTCTTATTTCTGCTCTGTGTCAGTTGGCCATGTACATTGCCTTCAAGAACGGAGGATGGTCATACGCAGAGAGTGACACTCTTAGCAAACGGCGTTTCCAGGAAGTACTTTCGGAAGCAGAGAAAGAGACGAAAAGGAAGGGACAATTATATTTTTCTATTTATCTGGCGTTAGAGATGAAAAGTGAGAAGGCCAAGGAGATAAATTTGATATCCACAATCCCTTCTATGATCGCTCAATTTGGATCGAATTCTAGAGAGACGTCCGAACATCGCCGAAGACTCCCTCTCCTCTTTGAATACGTAGAGGGTCACGTGATGGCGGCTCTCGAGTCCACGGTGCGTACTCATCGTTCTATTAACTTAAATTAGCACCAATATTGAATTTCCTCTGTTTTAATTATTAATTTAGTCTTGAGTAAACTTTAATTTACAGTTGGTAATGGTTGCTAGCTTCTGAATTATCTTTTATCAATGAATTAGTTGAAAAATACAATAATTTCTGGTTAGATTCTTCCATTGACTCAAGTAGTGTTAAAAAGTATTTTTTCTGCTTCTTGTCCAAGATTGACCAACTAGTGATTCAAATGTTGCACTGGATATTGTCATTTAATGTAATTCATTTAGCTTTGATTTATTTCCCGTCATACATGCATTCCTCTTCTATTTTGTTATGTGGTGTCAAAGTTAATGAGTTCCATAATGGTTGTTTATATCATTGAACCAATTATTTGGAGAAATATAAGGACATTGTACCATGTGTAGCGCAATTTTTACTTTATAATTGAATCTTTTTGGGGTGACGTATGACTTGTCAGAGCAGTTTCCGATCGTATATCCTAATTGTGCTTAACTTTAAATATGGCACGTCATGTATCCAAGAAATTTGCAAATTCATTGCAATTCCATTTGTGTATCTTGTAAATGAAAATTGCATTTGGAGGATCAAAGTGAAGTTTAAATATAAATTACAGTTTGTGTAAATTAAAGTGTATTGCTTAATATCTTCCTGTCAATCGTACCAATATAATGTGTGTAATGGTTTTAATGCATGCCTTTACTTTTTTAAAAACATAACAGTTCATGAAATATTAAAGGAATGTATTTGATTATTATCATTATAAACCTTCCACGGTACGCTGAAGATGCAATTACTTAAACTGTTCCACTCTGAATGGAATGGAGCATTGAATGTTGAAATCACTTCTCAAATACTTGTCACCTTGAAGAGGAAGCAATGCTGATTCTAAGGAACTGTTTGATCAACATATATCTTCGTGAGTGTCGTTTATTGTTCTTTCCAAATGTAAAAGAAATAAAAAAACTTGTTCTTTGATGCCTCTTAATGTATTGCGTTTTATTATGGATAATTACTAGTTTGTTATAGTTTTAAATAGAAGTGTTCTCCCAGATAAGAGAGATAGGAAATGTTTATTTGGGCAGCACAATAGAACACCAAATAAAATAGCTAACTCTTTAAAGGAAATGCACATTGTAGATTGTTTGGAGCTTTCGGTCTTCATCGAGGCCTTCTTCAAGTAGACTGCTTGTTTATTTTATTTTTGTTCTATTGTGCCATCTAAATATTATATATTTTTATATATATAAATATATATATAATTATATCTATATACATATATATTTCTGTATGTATATATATATATATATATATAATTATATATATATGGGTCACGGTAGTCCAGTGGGTAGAGCGTTGGACTGCTGACTGGAGGGTCCCGGGTTCGATTCCTGGGCAAGGCACTCTGGGCACCTGCAGCTCCACCCATGCTAAGGTGATTTTTCGGGTACCAGGTCTTCCTGGGAAACCATAACCAGGACAGTGTTTAAAGGAACTGGACCCCCTTATTACCCTGCTAATGTATGAATTTTCACACGCCCTAAATACGGCTCAGTACTGGGTGATCTCTACCATCACCGACTAAACCGACCTTCGGGTTGATTACTGTGTTTATGGTTTATATATATTTTTATATGTATGTATACCTGTATTATATATATATATGTATAACATGTATATATTAATCATTAGGTAATCTAACTTTAAAGTAGGTATTTGGATGGGCACAACTACCAAATAAATATTTAGCAACTCCTAACAACAACCAAAATCCAGCAACCTACTCTACATCAGGTCCCTCTTCATCTCTGAGTACTTTCTTCTTACTTTCATCCCGTCCAACATCCCTATCCTGTTCCTTCCCTTTCCTCTTTTGCCTAACATTCTCCCCTCTATTACAGTCTTCTTCAACATCCCACTATTTCCAAAGAAACTGCAGGAGACGCCGCAACAGTAACTTTTAACGGAGTCATCCGCTAATGTGCATTTCAATGCAACAATTTCAGAGTGTAAAAATCATTCGCCTTGACTGGGATCCCAGTCAAGGCGAATGATTTTTACACTCTGAAATTGTTGCATTGAAATCCCACTATTGCCAATCAATACCCCCTTCATACACTTTTCCTGCCTCCAATAGGATTTCTCCCAACAAACCTCTCTCTTTGCCCACCATACCAAGTACTTCCTCGTTTGTTTTCTTCTCTGTCCATTTCACCTTCTCCATTCTTCTCCACACCCACATTTCAAAAGCCTCCAATCTACGTCTATCTTCCTGCTTCAATGACCACGTTTCCGCTCCGTACATAGCCACGCTCCATATCAAAGTTTTTACGAGTCTTTTCTTAACATCCTTACTCAAAGTCCCTGTCATCAACTCCCTCCTCCTTGTGAAAGCCTCTTTGCCTAGCGCAATTCTTCTCCTTACGTCCCTACTACTTTGACCGTGTTGGTCCAAAATACTTCCGAGATATGTAACCTGTTCCAGTTTTTGCCCTCCTATTTTAATGATTAGCTTAGCCTTTTTCTCTCCAGAAAATCGCATAACCTTTGTTTTATTAATATTGATTCTCATCCCATACCTGTCGCACTTAATTTCCAATTCACTAAGCAATGCTTGCAACCCCTCTATTGGCTGACTGACAAACTAAAGCTTGGTCATCAGCAAACCTAACTGATTTTACGAGTTCCCTGCCCGCTTTCATTCCTACCTCCAGTTCTTCCTATGCCTCTTTCATCATTTCCTCATCATACAGGTTGAACAGCAAAGGTGATAATGGACAACCCATGCCTTACACCTCTTCCTAACACTGCCCATCAGGACTCCCCATTCCCCACCTGAGCAGTCTGAGACAGGTACAAGTTGCGGATTAGCCTCCTTTCCCTCGAATCTCTTCCTATTTTCTGCAATATACTCATTAGTTTTTCTCAATTCACTCTATCAAATGATTTTTTGAAATCTACGAAACAGGCAAATACCTCCTGGTTGTGTTCTATATTCCTCTCGATTAATAATCTCATTACTGCAATGGCATCACGCGTACCTCTCCCCTTCCTGAACCCAAACTGATCATCTCATAAGTAATCATTTGCCCTACACACTATCCTTTTGTTTATGATCCTGAGAACAACTTTAACTTCGTGGGATATCAAATGTATATATATATATATATATATGTATGTATATATATATATGTATATATATATATATGTATGTATGTATATATATGTATGTATGTATGTATATATATATATATGTATATATATATATATATATATATATACACACACACACATTCAAACACGAAATCCAGCGGTCGGCGAACAAATACTCATTCAAATTAATTAGAACTGGATATATAAATTAAAATCGTCGGGGAATCCGTATAATCAATAAGTTTTGCTGATGATGAAGATCTGGTTTTTCAGTCAGAGGCGAAGGCATTGTTCACTTGGCTTAGTGCAATAAAGGTTAGTCTAATATTTATGATCTGTTAACAAATGTAACCACAAATTATGTTGTTATTCCAGAATGAGAAAGGCTGTTAAACATGACAAAAACTAGAGCTGGTAAAATACATTATTTCGGGAGTGTGCTTTGGACCAAATAGGTTTACATGGTTGGGAAATCAGAAGAAGATTAATTGCATTATTAGACAAAGAGGCTTTCACAAGGAGGAGGAAAATGGTTAGAGGGGAGTTTTTTAGGGATGGAAAGTCTCTTTAAAACTTTAATATGGAGCGTAATTTTGTATTGCATGGAATATGGTTATTGATTCAACGTGACGATAGAAAAAAATAGCAAAACCTTTGAATTACTTAAGGTTCCAGAACGCAGAGAGTATTTATTGTTTTAGGACTACATTAAAGACGTCATCAAGCATTTGAACAGCTTAAGTTCATTTAACTGAACCTATGTCAACATAATGTATATGAATATTGGTTATTGGCAGGTGAGAAGAAGGGGCGAGAGGGATGAAAAACAATTGGACCTGGCGCGCTTGGTCAAATATCAACACAAATAAGTCAGAAACTTTCGTCCCTGCTGGCTAAACAATCATAAAGTAATAAAATATCAAAGTGGTGTTCCTATGTGTAAAACAATCCATGCATGCATAGTTTTGAAACTGATTTATATGCAATAAAACATGCGTGGAAGAAATAAAAATTTATCGGATAGAAATTATTAAGCTACCATATTGATGGAAATGCAGGAAGGGGGATGTTTTTGATTCATTTATTGCGTACACGAAATTATTTTTATACCTACGTTCGACGAAAAATTAAAACCGGCAGACCATCGTTTTCCGGGCTTCTTTTGTTATGCAGCCGAAACACTTTCACGGACTCGGTTGTTTATTAACTCAATCGGTGGTGAATCAGCCTCTTTGCTTTCGGCCAAGGTCACCAAAAGAGCGGAAGAAAGCAAAATTTCGGGGAGCGACATTCAGGGAGAGGGATGTTTAGCTGTATTCGCAGTGATTGCACTAGGCGTGTTCAAAATTCAACGGGAATCTTATATTTTCTCAGCGTGCGTAGTTCAACATGAGTTCATTCATCAATAAAGGATCCTACTTACAAGTTCGATGACGTTTGCGTGAAGTAATACGAAAAAAGCGATCGTGTTTGAGGCGAAATCATGGCTTCTGCACCCCCACGATAATGCACCTGGTCCCTGCTTATAGTTTGTGAATATTTGGCCAAAAACAGCACTTCTATGAAGACACATTTGCACTGATCGACGCAAATGATATGCAAAATTAACCACAGAGAGTATGATTTGATGGAATTTGTTCCTTACATAAGAATTTTTTGTTATCATGTTGTTGTTATACGTGGTCGTGCACAAACATGATAAATGAAATTGTATATTACATAAAAATGAAAACACCGAAATTTCTCTCCCCAATGATGAATGAGAATCAAAATTCTTTCATAAGGTGAGATGAAAGTCTTCAAAACTATATCTATGTGTTGAAATGATTAACTTAGTAGATGACCCATAATAAGCAGGCACTTGGACAATTTGTAAAAAAGATATTTTTAAAAGATTTTAGCTTGACGATCCACCTAGCACAGGCGGCTCATTAAAAACGGATTTGTTCTTCAGAGGATTATCATCGTTAAAAGCTGTCAAAATTTCTTCATAACTTTTACCAAGAAACTTTTTATGTTGACTCGTTGCTCCGTGAGAACATCAATTTCCATTTCCGGACAAAACAGTAACAACGAGGGTAACAGAAACTAACATACCAAACGCACAGCTCAACGATCCGCCAAGCACTGACAGCAAAGACATTTACCAGGTTAAGATATTCAGAGGTTTATTTCTCACTTCGTTAGAAATATGGAATGCTAGCTATAATGTCTATCTTAAATCATTGGCACAGTAAATTTCAAGATAAAGCCCAAATAAACTTATTGGCGAGATATTAATATTATTACGCTTGGGCTCATTGTATGACAACCCACGAGTAAAAGGTTTAATTACAATAAAAAAACTTCACAGAAACGGGAATGTCAGGAAATAGCACTCGTGAAAAGTGACAGTGGAATGTTTCATTTAAAATATTTCACTGAAGCCTGTCTCACAACATTTATGTCATGTTTTGATAGATAACAAAAGGTTTTGGAATAGATTAAGGGCGCGTCTGAATACCGTATCAGCGGAATGCGGGCCATAAGATAGGAAATCAATAATCTTATGATAAAGGACGACCTTCAAATACTCACGATTCTGGTCGCATTTCATTCGTCATTCGTCGACGTAAACATGAGCGTTGTTGCGCTCGTCTCTTACCGTTAACGGCGTCTGACCACCAGTTCGTGTTTGGACGAGTGATGGCGAGATTGCCCGAGTGTTTGGGGAATTCATTGACCAAGGTCGTGCTGGTCCTTAATTCTTGTTTTTCGTAAAAGGAAAGGAGGGAGAAAGAATCCATACTTTTCGGGTGTTTTAGTGAAGGAAAGGCAATGGCGTCCGGCGACACCATGGCGAGAAGAAGGACAGGTTTGATGTCGTTACCGTGGCCGTCGTTTTGTGTGTTCTTGATTTGCCTTTCCGGATACTGTTTGGGTGCAACGTACTATTCATGTAAGTACATTGAACTGGCCGCCGTGTTGTCACAATTGCATGTTCTTTTCGTCATGTCCTTGGGAGTGGAGCGAGTTTATTTTGAGTTGCGAGGGCTGAAGTGTGGCTTGGATGCAAACCAAAACATTTTAAGTGTTGAGCTTATTTATGGACAGGGAATGCCCTCGATGCATGTAAATTCCGTTGTGTTCTTAAATTCAGTTCTTCTTTTCACGTTCGTTCTACTTGTACTCTCTAAGTGATTAAAATCATGAAATAAAACTGTACGAAATCGTTTTTTGCTCCGTCAACGATGTGAATCATGAAGGATTTGGTTTGTTCCATTCAAGAAAAACCTCATTCTTTTTTTGCATGTAGCAATTAAACTATTGCAAATGAACCAGCGAAACCAAAAAGTGCAAATGTATGTAAATGGTATACTTAAATGTATGTAGAAGGGCGTATTTTATAGAGTAGAAATTAGTTATAAGATGACATACAAAATCGGCGTAGGCTAATAACGTGATCGTTGTGTATGTACATATCTACGGAATGAGGTGTGAGATTCAATGACTATCTCTGTTCATAGGACCATTGTCATGTGTGAATAGTACGTAATTACTCGTCGAGGAGTGTTTTTTAATTTTGATCTTGGATGTGCATAAGATTTGAGCTCATTGAGTCCTTCTTTGACATGGACTGAACGAAAACATCATGTCGGAAGTGATTTGTATACAAGATAAATAATATATCGTCCGAATTCAATGGTGACTTACCGAAATCCAATTTGTGATGATCAATTATCTAAACTTTTTCAACCTATATCTTTACGCAGCCACGTTGGAACATTGACCTATATGAAATTAACGCAATGAAACGGAATTTCTTAGGCATTGGAGCGTAGATGCAGGCGTCTTAGTTCAATTTTAAGAAATCCAGATGTACTCCATTACGGATACGGTTTTGAATCTGTTTTTATTTGTTAATTTTAGGTCACCATGGTAACGTTTGTTTGTTTACGGCAAGGCCTTGGGAAGATGCAAGACATTGTGTTAGTGCATGGCAGAACATGATAACTACAGGTGCTTCCTGTGAAGAATTCAGATTGATTCTTTCTTTTCTAACGTGTTAATTTATTAATTTGAATCAAGAAATTGTCCCCCAACTGAGAAATTTTAAAGGCGGTATAATTTTGTAACTGATATAAATGTAAATATGCTGTTTACTCGTGTCGAGTTCCGTTTTTCAATTCTCTTACTGTTATCCGTTTTCGGAGAATTCGTACTTTTCCCGAGACTTTGTTTATTAAGTGCGATCAAGTACGATGAAGGGGTGATTGTATTTTCCCCTTAAGATTAGTATCTCGTGGAGTAGAGGAAAGTGTTGAGGGTTTAATATTGATGCTACCAGTTGTTGAAACGTGTTGTACCTTCAAAATAAAGTCTGTGTACATGTACGCTATATTTGAGCGTTTATAAATATCAAACACTTCCTCGAACTAAGTATTGAAGCAGTGGATTATATTGTTTTCTTGTTTTTGGCGATTACTTATGAGTCGAGCGTTGGATTATCGCCAGGAAGCGAGAATTCGTTGTTAGTTCATGGTGTGTTATCGATTTTTCTGAATTGAGACTTGCGTGTATAGTATTTGTGGCTCCGTCTCGTCTAAAATTAAACCCGGCACGCCCTTCTGTGGTTTTCGTGTTGAATTCTGATGCCCAGCGAGGTCGAATTAGACAATATAATTTGAAAACGTAGCGGATCCAACGAGACGTTCAGTTAGACCTGCAGAATAGCAACGAAACGTAGCTTTTGGTTGGAAACAGGCAGGAGAAATTCGATGCATTTCTCAACCAAGCAATAACCTACATTTGGCACTTCAATAAATACGCGAACTGAGGCCATAAAAAATTTTATTTCGCAAAATTTAGTCAACTACGATTTTGTTTCCCCTACTTCAAGTGCTTTCCATTCGTCGGCTATGCCTTCTTATTCCATATTCTTATTTCCCACGCCATGAATCTCGCTGATGGACGAACGAAAGTGCGTGAAGTAGCAGAGGCCGTGGGTGTGTCGACCCGAACGGCAATTAATATTTTACATGAAAAGTTGGCGGTGAAAAAATTGTCGGCCCGATGGTTGCCGCGGGGTTCTCACGGTGGAAAACAAGCTCATCCGCCTGTCAACTTCGAAAACAGCAAGAACTACGTTATGAATTGCTTCCGCACCCCCCGTATTCACCCTTACTGGCTCCCTGCGACTTTTTCTTATTCCCTAACATAAAGAATTAGCTCACGGGAAATTTTTTTAGCTCAAACGAGGAAGTTATCGCCGAGACATAGTCGTATTTTGGAGAGATTTCGACAAATCCTATTTTTTGAAGGGGGTTAAAAAAATGATGGTACGTTGGGAGAAATGTATCTTTCTAAAAGGGGAACTATGTTGAAAAATACAAAAAATGTTTTTTGATAAAATTGTTTCTTCATTTCTAACACGGGTACTTATTGAACCGACCTCGTATTCTCTCTCCATATTCGTAGTATGGCTATGCCTTCATATATATTCCATTTTATTCCTCCTTTCATTCGCGGTTCAACGTATGGGTGGAGGAAATAATTCAAGAAGCATTTTGGGAAGTATTGGAGGGTAGAATGAAATGAAGCAGTGAATTAATTTAAAAAAAAATTTATTTGTGCACCCTGGAAGCCATCGCTAGGGTGTGTGGCAGGGGTTGAATGCATACCAGACTAAATTTTACCCGAACACGACCCTACCACATCCGGAATTTGTTATTCTGAACCTTAATCGTTCGTGGATAAAATAAGAACTTTAATCTGTTTGTTCTACTCTTGATCTCTATAATTTTAGTGATATTATCTGGCCTACTGTAGTACGATTGGGGTTTTAATACATTTTCAACATCACTGCCGATGATAACTTAACCCTCGTAAATCTTCAGTCTCGTAAATCTGTGTTTTAATCTTCGCCCACTAGCGGCGCTGTAGTCAGCATCATGGCCTCCAGATTTGCTCCGATTCACGTATTTATTCGCCGGACCTCGGCAAATTTCAATCACGTATCTGGTTCAGCACGCGGGCCTCCCATGAGGGGTGTTTGCCGGCCCTGATTGTTCCTTTTGTCTCCAATGCAGACGATGTTACGAGCGACCGCATCTGCAGCAGATTTCGCAAGAGGGAAGTTGATGTTTTCATGACGAGACCTGTTATCGTCGAGTCGACTCCGATAACCTTAAGCCGCATTTTCGCTGGGAATTCCCCACCGCTGACGTGCACCTTCGAGATGGAGGCCAAAGGGTCAGCATCAAGGATGGGCGTGGTGTCGGTGGTGCAGAGGATGGCTTTCAGGAGCCAGGGGGACCACTGTGTTGACTACATTCAGGTTGGTTATGAATCCCTTCTACCTCCAAGGCACATTGGGTTCTATATTTACGTACCGATATCGTAGTTTTACGAGTGTAGGCGGAAAACTGATGCACACGTGTGTTTAGACTACAAACAAAAAGGAATAGGGCCCAAAAGTATGGGAAATGGGCCCAAAAGTAACAAGAATGTTGTTATAGATTCTTTAGTTGATAGACTGACAGGTTTAAAATGTCACCTTTACCAAGAGCAACAAGGGACCAGAATGGTTGTATTCGAAATCTCCCAGGAGTCAGTTTGACGCAATAGATTCCCTTACAAAGTGGCGTTTACCATACAGATTTAAACTTATTGAAAACATTCAATGATTGGTCCTTTTCCGATGAAATGAAGAACATAATACGAACCCCAGGGTAAGACGTTTACCATATAGATTAAACTAATGAAAAACATTCAAAGATGGGTTAGTTTCCGATGACATCAAGAACATAATATGAACCTTAACGTATTACGGACGGAGGGATCATGAATATAAGATTAGAGAGATGATAGACTGCAAGACTGAATGGTTTAAATAATGGTTTAATATGTATGTGTGTGTATGTATGTATATATATATATATATATATATATATATATATATATATATATATATATATATATATATATACACACACACACACACACACAGGGGATGTGCAGTAATGAGATTATTAATCGAGAGGAATATAGAACACAACCAGGAGGTATTTGCCTGTTCCGTAGATTTCGAAAAAGCATTCGATAGAGTGAATTGGGAAAAAGTAATGAGTATATTGCAGAAAATAGGAATAGAATGGAGGGAAAGGAGGCTAATCTGCAACCTGTAAATGTCTCAGACTGCTCAGGTGCGGGTGGGAAACGGGGAGTCCGGATGGGCAGTGATAGGAAGGGGTGAAAGGCAGGGTTGCCCATTATCACCGTTGCTGTTCAACCTGTAAGCAGAGGAAATGATCAAAGAGGCATGGGAAGAACTAGAGGTAAGAACGAAAGTTGGCTGGGAATTCGTAAAATCAGTTAGGTTTGCTGATGACCAAGCTTTAGTTTGTCAGTCAACCAAGGGGCTGCAAGCATTGCTGAGTGAATTGGAAATTCAGTGCGACAGGTATGGGATGAGAATCAATATTAATAAAACAAAGGTTATGCAATGTTCTAGAAAGAAAAAGGCTTAGCTAAACATTAAAAGAGGGCAAAAACGAGAGCAGGTAGAACAGTTTACCTATCTCAATAGTGTTTTGGACCAACACGCTGTCAAAGTAGTAGGGACGTAAGGAGAAGAATTGCACTAGGCAAAGAGGCTTTCACAAGGAGGAGGGTGTTGATGACGGGGACGTTGAGTAAGGATGTTAAGAAAAGACTCGTAAAAACTTGATATGGAGCGTAGCTATGTGTGGCACGGAAACGTGGTCATTGAAGTAGGAGGATAGACGTAGACTGGAGGCTTTTGAAATGTGGGTGTGTGGAGAAGAATGTAGAAGGTGAAATGGACAGAGAAGAAGGAGAACAAATGAGGAAGTACTTGGTATGGTGGGCGAAGAGAGGGGTTTGTTGGGAGATATTACTCAGGAGGCAGGAAAAGTGGATGAAGGGGGTATTGATCGGCAATAGTGGGATGTTGAAGAAGACTGTAATAGAGGGGAGAATGTTAATGGCAAAGGAGGAAAGGGAAGGAACAGGATAGGGATGTCTTGGATAGGGGATGAAGGGAGGAAGGAAGTACTCAGAGGTGAAGAGGGACCGGATGTAGAGTAGGATGATGGATTTTGTGTTTTGTTAGGAGTAATAAAATGTTTGTTTGGTAGTTGTGTCCATCCCAAAAACCCACCTTAACTAGTGGATTACTTTAAAAATACATATTTAAGTATATATATATGAAAATATATTCAAAATGGAACACTCTTCTGCGACACACAAATATATAAAAACACAGATGTAGATTTTTAAACCATTGAGACACAAAGAAAGGACGCTCACAGTATGTTATTTGACGTTTCGACAGCACGGCTGTCGTCTTCAGAATGGCGTTCTCGGGGGAGAGCGGAGAGGACATGTGCGGGGGAGACGTGGGGGAAGGAGAGGTAAAGGGACCAATAGGAAATGAACAAGGGGGTGGGGGGGATATGTAGTAGTCCATATGATGCATCCAGTGGGCTTGGTTCAGCCCGAGCAGTTTAAATGATTGGTTCACCCAGATATGCGCCATCTCGCTGGTTCTCACCTCTATTATACTAGCAGGTTTTGGTAGGATTTCAATCACCGAAACGGAGAAGCAGTCATCAACAGATTGATTGTGAGAAGCGGTGTGAGTAGGGATGGGATAATTAAGAAAGGTGGGAGATTTGGTGGAATATCGGTGGTTATTCATGCGGAGGGAGAGTGCGGTCGTGCATTCGCCCACGTAGAAGGCAGGGCAGAAGTTACAGGAGAGGCGATATATAATGTTTTTTGAGGTACAGGTGGCGAGCGGTTGGGAGTTGGTACTGAGTGAGGGGGAGGGTCTTAAAAGATGAGAGCATTTGCAGCCTGGGCGTCATATGACGGCCTACATATCCCCTCCTACCCCCTTGTTCATTTCCTACAGGGTTTGTCCGGAAAATAAGTGTACTGACTCCTGGGCTGGGCGCGCCGCTCCAGGCGCACCCAGCACTGCTCTGACGGGCTGCCATATCAGGGGGGTATGTTGGCAAGCGACGCTGAAAAAGGCAGTCGGCTCTGAGCTGTGGTGTAGTGAGGAGCTCTGTTAACGCGACCCTCCACGCTCGACCCACGTCACGGAACGCGATGCCGAAGTTTTTGGAGCAGCGTTATTCCATCAAATTTGCGGTAAAGCTTGGGAAATCGTCTACCGAAACTGTCGGTATGATTAACCAGGCTTACGGGGAGTCAGCCATGTCCAGATACATGATCTTTTGGTGGCACAAGATGTTCGTGGAGGGCAGAGAAGAGGTCGACGACGAGTCTTCGAGAGGTTCCCGATGATGCCTTCGTGGGAGCATTCCAGGAATGGGAACGCCGCTGGAACAAGTGTATCGACTCACAAGGGTCCTATTTTGAGGAATATTAGCTTAAGATGTGTAAAAGTGTAATAAATTTTATTTTCCTGAGCTCAGTACACTTATTTTCCGGATGAACCCTGTATGTTGGGGGCGTAGAGAAAGATAATGACAGAGGGAGGATAAACCTTCAAAATGGGGAATAGAAGTATAAAATGAGGTAACGTCGATGGTGGCCATAAGTAGGTTGGGTGTGGAGGGAATAGAGACGGAATTCAGGCGGTCGAGGAAGTGGTACGTGTCTTTCGTGAAGGAGGGCAGGGAGAGTACAAGTGGTTGTAGGTGGTGGTCAAGGAATGCGGAGATTCTTTCGGTGGGAGAATTGTAACTGGAAACTATTGGACGACAGCGGATGTTGGGTTTGTGTATTTTTGGGAAGAGATAAAACTGGGGTGTTCTGGGGTTTGGGGGTGAAAGTATGGATATGTCTTGGGAGGTGAGGCCTTCCTCTGGTCCGGAGTGGAGGAGAAAAGACCGAATTTCGGTTTGGAGAGTTTGTGTTGGGTTATTGGTTAGAGTGGTATAGGTGGATGTATCGTTCAGGTGAGCGAGGGCTTTGGAAATATAATCATTGGTGTTTAGAATTACAACAGAGGAGCCCTTATCGGTGGAGGTAACAATGATGTTGGGATTGCACTGTAGGGTTTTTAGGGCATGACGTTCGTTCATGAAGAGGTTATTTTTTGGTCTGGAAATGAGAGCACTGCTTTTTATTCATTTTGGTTTCTCTTTCCCTCCATCCTATGTAATCATTTGCTTGACTCTGTGAGATCAGCCTTTTCAACAAAATCGAACTATGCGGAGGCTGACAAAAAATTTGCAATTCACTGGTTTTTCTTTATTTATTTATAATTTTTTTCTACATGTCTTTTAGATTCTTTCTTATATTTTAAATATGGCAGTTTTAAATAAAAATGTTTGAAAAAAAAGTATTGTGTCTGAAAATCGAAATATTATTGCTAAAAAAATATTTTTCAAATTTATAATACTGTAATAATTACATTTATTTTTTCAGATGATGTAAATGTATTACATCATTATTAACTACAATATTTTATTTTAAAATAAAAAAAACTCCACATGGATATCCAAACAAATAACTTCATAATGTTTTTTTCCTAAGGAGATACATTTTCTTAAATTACCCTTTGTACTTCTCACTAAGTACCCCTGGAATCCTCACAGCACTAAGAGGGTTAATTGTTCCTTCTTTTGTTCCAGACGATATACCACGAGGTGAAAGGCATCAAGCTGAAGCACAAGAAGAAAGACAAGATAAAGAAGAAGGTGTTGAAGAAGGTTGCCAAGACGGCCACCGGAATCGTAAGACAACTCTCACACTTTATGCCCATCAGCGAAAATACTTGCATAAACTTATTTCTTACAGTTTCCCCACAGCAGGTATAGAAACTGGTTCCCTAGCATGGTTATCTCGCTGCCTTTCCATTGAACTTTTTCCATATTTTTAATATATCCCACCTCATTTGGATCCCCCGTACTCTGGACGAGTATTCTAAGATAAGGATGACCAGTTTCTTATATCTGATTATTTTTCTTCTTCTGTGGCTAAGCTGCTTCCTTTTAAATTTCGCACTTCCGTGGCTAAGCTGCTTCCTTTTAAATTTCGCACTTCCGAATGCAATTCATTAAATGCCTTCCGTGTCAAATTATCTAAATGGACTCCCCACCCAAGATCCCTAGTTAAACAAATGCCTGAATAGTTGTGTTAAGCCAATGGTATCTACGGCCGTATGGATGTTATTGGAAGAATCAACCCCAGCCGTAGTGTTAGTTGGACAGTGTTTCGATGGCAAAGCAGTCCTCTTCAGAGAATGATGTCGTTTCATGTGTGGTGGACCTATATATATACGAGGGTGGTTTAATAAGTACCCGTGTTTGATGACCAAAGGGCGTTTTCCTGAGGGAAGTTTATGCTATCATCGTGTGCTGCCATCTATCAAATGACGGTGAAACAAATTTCAGACTGATTAAAAAAGGTTAGTTTGGATTTGGCAGCCATTGGAGTGTAAGATATGTTTCTCGTCATTTTCGCTTGAAGATGGAAAAAGAGAGCAGTACTTCAGTTTGGTAATTTGCTATTTGTGTTTTGTTTTTGGATTGGAAGAAATGCGAGGAGATGGAAGCAAAGTTGGATGCTGTTGGATGGGGACACTTCACTTCGTGCCATCTATGACCACGGTTAGATATTGGTTCAACGAATTTAAACGTGGGAGAGCATCTGTTTTTGATGAGGACCGACCAGAATGCCAGACGGCAGACGTAGTTATACCGAGGAAATCATTCAAAAAGTCCCACGCCATGATTCTCCCTGATCGAAGAACGAAAGTGCACAAAGTAGGAGAGGCCGTGGGAGGTGTGTCGACCGCAACGGCAATTAATATATAACATGATAAGTTGGCTAAATGAATAAATTGTCGGCGGGGATCGAGATGGTGCGGGGGCTAACGTACTGGCTTCCCACCCTGAGGGCCCGGTTTCAAATCCCGGTGGTGTGGAATATTTTTCAGTGAGGGTATCTCGATCCCTGCTTGAGGTTCTTTGCTGTGGAGGGCACTTTGAGTGAGTACCCCGTCCGTCGGATGGGACGTTAAACTGCGGACCCCTTGGTGCCTTTCTTAAAGAGTAGGCTAATGCCGACGCCGGGTTTCTCTCTCCACCCTTCATCCTTTCCTGTCCATCCCCTATGGCACAAATGACCTCAGCTGTCGGTCGCCTCCCCTCAAAACTAATACTAATTGTCGGCCTGATGGGTGCCACGGTTGCTCACGGTGGACAACAAGCTGATCCCGGAGTTGTCGCTGCCAAACTGCATGAACTACGGTATGAATTGCTGCTGTACACCCCCCGTATTCCCCCGATCTGGCTCCCTGCGACCTTTTCCTATTCCCTAACATGAAGAAATGGCTCGCGGGTAAAAATTTAGCTCAAATGAGGAAGTTATCGCCGAGAGACAGAGTCGTATTCTGGAGAGAGAGTTCAACAAATCCTATTTTTTTGGAAGGTTTAAAAAGTGGCCGGAACATTGGGAGAAGTGTAATCTTTCTAAAAGGGGAACTATGTTGACAGATAATAAAAATGTTTTTGAAAAAATGGTTTCTTCATTTCTATCATGGGTACTTATTGAACCTCGTACATATTTACAATATCCATTAATGATTCACAAATATTTTGTCTTGCCCACATCCTCTGACCTTTCCCTCTCTCTCTTTTGCACACGTAGAAACTGAAACGAGACGCAGATGACGATGACAACAGCGGACCGAGGATTTGCGGTGACGTCCTGTTCGGTTTGCACGTCGATGAGAACGAGACAATGCCTCCGCCATTTGCGCAACCCCTGCCGCCCACGGCTCCCCTCGGAGGTTCCATCCTCTCGACCGTGCTATCAGATAGGCTCAACATCAATCCGTACCAGACCCTCGTGTCGGATGCCGCAGAAGTCGATCCGAAAGGAGAACTGAAAACTCACTTGCACCTGTCCAATCGGATGCTGAGAATTGGCGAGGACATCAACCTGCGGGTTGTGTACACGGCGTACCAAGGTTGGTGATCCCTGTTGGACCGTGGCATGCCCAACTCTGTACCGGTCTCGCACTCTTCCTTCTGTTGGGTTTTGTTTATTCATTGTGTACTCAAATTGTGGTGGACCGACCGTCTTTCCATGTTCCTCTCTCCCTATTTAGTGGACTCTGAACTGTAATGGTGTCAAACCTTGACCTTCCTGAACCGGAATTGGTAATCCCCGTTTCCTCGGTCATGTTCCCAGGTCCGTGAGTTCTGATTTCAATCTTTGATAGAGCAACGTAAGAATTTCAGATTGTAAAAATCATTTGCTTTGATCAGGTTTCCTTATTCCTCTCCCTGTTTGCAATTAGCATCGCTAGTTGCCAGAGATCCAATGAGCCGATGTATGTATGTATATAAAAGGCCTAAACAGGCACCTGTATCCTACTTCAATGCCAATGTTTCTACGCGGTACATAACTACTCTCAATATCAAAGTGAACAATGGGTTTAATATCATCTCCATCCCATTGTTACATTTCATGTGCTCTGGATACTGTAGACTGTGTCCGCTGGATGAATAAATATAATATTGCTTTGTGATATCAATGCTTTTGTTTCTCATGCCGACCATGGCAGAGTGTGATGGCCGGAGTGTACCGCAGAGCCTGTTCCACTGTGGCTATGGGCTGTGCATCTCCAGTGCGCTGCTCAATGACGGGTTCGTCAATTGTCCCTTCGGAGATTGCATTGATGAGACCAATTGCACGAATGCCAAGTCCGCCAACATAACAGGTGAGTGGCTTGTGACTTAATCTCACTCAATAGCAGGAGAGAGTGTTTTTCCAATACACTAAGTCCCTAGGCAATCGTGGAATATTTATGATTTTTCCAAGGGTGTCTGTTGGCAACCTTGTGTTGCGCTCTGATCAGCTGTTTAATTAGTTTACCGGATGTGAATTTGGTGACCTTAACCCCCTCTGAAACATGTCTCTGTGGCTTGTTGACGGGGTATTACAGGGTTTGTGAATAAACTTTCAAGATTGGTCTAAGAACACAAAATTTATTGAACACATTGGTGATTCAAATGCACTTCATGGTTTGCTTATTCAAACCCACTTCACTGTTTGGTGATTCAAACTCACTTCAAAGTTTGTTGATTCAAACCCACTTCAAAGTTTGGTGAGTCAAACCCACTTCAAAGTTTGGTGATTCAAACCGAAGTTTTTGGAGCAGCGTTATTCCATCAAATTCGCGGTAAAGCTTGGGAAATCGTCTACCGAAACTGTCGGTATGATTAACCAGGCTTACGGGGAGTCAGCCATGTCCAGAAACATGATCTTTCGGTGGCACAAGATGTTCGTGGAGGGCAGAGAAGAGGTCGACGACGAGTCTTCGAGAGGTTCCCGATGATGCCTTCGCGGGAGCGTTCCAGGAATGGGAACGCCGCTGGAACAAGTGTATCGACTCACAAGGGTCCTATTTTGAGGAATATTAGCTTAAGATATGCAAAAGTGTAATACATTTTTTTTCCTGAGCTCAGTACACTTATTTTCTGGACAAACCCTGTATATACGGTGGGGGGGCACAGAAACTGTCTCGTCCACTGGACATCTTTTGCCCTCTTTGTGTGGTGGTTGGTTTAGTATTTTCGGTACGCCCACCTTGCACACAATTTGTGGTATCCGAGGTCTTCCATGAGATATATTGTAGACAGTAGTTCGTCCAAGTTGAGGAAAATGTACAGCCAGGCCATTATTAATCGTCAATTGATGATCACATTGCAGTTTTTGTTCCATTTGGAGAAACAATTCCATCGTTCAGAATACTGTGGGCAAACTGCCACTTTGCTCTTCGTAAATGGACATTTTGTTCATCCATTTATAATAATCACTGGCCCCATTGTCTCTTCTGACCTTTCTTTCGCTCTCATGACTAACCGTAGGTCCATAATCTGTGGGTCCATAACTCCCGTTGAATTTCATTTGCATCCGACAATCCTTTTGCAATACAAGAATTGTAAGACAGAACAACGCACTTCACAGCTGTCGGGATATGAACGATTGTTTTGTGGATATTGTTGTATACATGCACGGACAAGCAAAAGACTTCTGAAACAAAACAAATGCTGCAATAGTTTCTCAATGAATCAGTAGATGGCGCTGTGGGAGTAAAGCTGTCTTCTGAAGCGCCAATATTTTAAATATAAGCAAACGACCCATACTTAACCCTCTCAGTGCGGCAGGGATTTCAGGGGTACTAGTGAGAAGTGCAAAGCGTAATTTAAGAAAATGTATCACCTTAGGAAAAAAAACATTATGAAGTTATTCGTTTAGATATCCATATGCAGTTTTTTTTATTTTAAAATATAATAATGTAGTCAATAATGTTGTAATACATTTACATCATCTGAATAATAAATGTAATTATTACAGTATCATATATTTGAAGAATATTTTTTTAGCAATAATATTTCGATTTTTAGACACAAAACTAAAATTTTTTTAAAAACATTTTTCAATTAAACTACGATATTTAAATATAATAAAGAATCAAAAAGACATGTAGAAAAAACTATAAATAAATAAAGAAAAACCAGTGAGTTACAAATTTTTTTGTACGCCTCTGCATAGTTTGATTTTGTTGAAAAGGCTGATCTCACTGAGTCAAATTGGGACTTTTCCCCTTTCCTTGAGACTGCGGCAATGTGCTTACAATCTAAAGGAAGGAAAAAACTAAGTTCTAACTCACAGAGAACTGCTGACAATGTAATCCATTACACTGGGCGCAATTGATTAGATACGACGGACGGCAAGAGAAACCAAAATGATTACAAAGTAGTGCTCTCATTTCCATCATCTCAACAAAGTCTGAATAAGCAGATATATATCAACACCAGAACACCACAACACATTCAAGAGATTACAGATGAAAAAAGATTAGTAGCCTTTCAGTGGCTTTTCATAGTGGAAAGACTACTCAGAAAAAAACGAGCAAACAATTAGGCAAAGCTTCCCGACATGTACAAAACTGACCGAAAAATTATGGTAAGAATTATACTTTTTTAAAGCATTTAAAATTGCTAAAAAAAATTTTAAAAATAGTTGCGTAATTCTATGGAATTCAACCTATCGATAGCACAAAAACCATAAATTATTAAAGAAAAAACCATAACATACAACGATTTAAACAAAAGCCTACGCAAGAGCCGATATATCCGCCCGCCGCACTTTTTGCCAGGGATACGAAAGCCGATATATCGGCCCGCCGCACTAAGAGGGTTAATGAATATGCCACATACATAAAGAACGTATGAGACCTTTCGCAATGATCTAATGTTAAACACAGTTCATAAAACCATTAACTCCTTCTCCCCTTAAACCCAACAGCCAAAATAGTTCGGTACGAACCGCCTGAACCAAGCAGTTCGGATTCTGGTGGTACCATCGGCGGTCTGGTGACTTTCATCATCATCTCTGTGCTGATTGCCTTCTGCGTCATCTACTGCTGTCGCAAGAGGAAGGAGACTAAGGGCAAGACTTACGAACCAGAGGATGCCGACGACCGCGGCACAGGTATGTTCACTGGAAGGTTGGAGGTCACTCCTTTTTTGTGTTTACGGTATGCAGTGATGAGTACGTTTGTAGAAGTCTACACTGATTAAAGTTTTTGGATAAACTCCAGTTGAATTCACGTGTACCACAACCGTGGCGAGTGCCATGGAATCATGGGTCTGTTCAAAAAGTATTGGAAATTTTGAATTTTTGCGGGTTACGTGTATTTGATTTTTGATTTTTTTGTGGCGTTATGTTGGTGCTTATGTTTCTGAGTTATGCCAAAAGGTTTGGCCATTTTGAATGTTCAGTTAATAGTTGACGGCTGTTTTGCTTCGATGTGTTTTGGCTTGTCTCCTAGTTTTTGCCTTGTTTTTGGGTGCAACCCTATACATCATGCCCCAAGCAAAACCAGAGTCTACCAGAGTGTTTTACACATTTTAAAAATGTCGAAATGTCAATTGAATTTGCCTACCCCGTTCAGGCCGCCCTTTTACATCAAGAACTGAGGAAAAAGTCAACAAAACCAATGCCCTCATCCGTGAAGACCATCGCGGAACCATTAATGATCAACTCTGTGAGATGTCTGGAGTGTCATGGAGTTCAATTCAGAGGATTCTATCTGAAGATTTGCATATGAAAATGAATGCAGCCAAATTTGTCCCTTGCTATCTCACTCGCCGGCTCATACCGCGCTCTCCGTGATTATGTTTTTGACAATAAACGGCATGACATCGATTGTCTACACCCTTTAATCTCTGGTGCCGCGGTTGCTCACGGTGGATCACAAGCTGATCTGACTGTCAACTTCGCGAAACTGCATGAACTACGTTATGAATTGCTGCTGCACCCCCCGTATTCTCCCGATCTGGCTGCCTGTGACTTTTTCTTATTCCCTACCATGAAGATGTGGCTTGCAGGAAAAAAATTTAGCTCAAACGAGGAAGTTATCTAGCCGAGAGGCAGAGGCATATTTTAGAGAGAGTTTGATGAATCCTATTTTTTTGGAGGGGTTAAAAAAATGGCTGGAACGTTGGGAGAAGTAGATCTTTCTAATAAGGGGACAACGTTGAAAAATAATCAAAACGTTTTTGAAAAAGTTGTTTCTTTTTTCGTTTAGGGTACGTGATGGTCATTTGATTGTTTTCCCAGCCTCTTTTACTGTCATTGAAATTGGTGTGTCCACTGTCTTCGTTGATTTTCATATTGGTTCTCGTCTCGATGTCCGTGAGCAGAGTTAATGGACCCGTCAAAGCAGCAGACGCCTGCACCTGGTGGCAGCGGTGGATACTACCCAACGCAACCGCCAGCCGCCGAGCCACCTGGCTATCCCGCCCCTCCTGGTGGACAACCAGGGTACTACCCCATGGGTCAACCGGGATATGCACCCGTACCGCAACAGCCGCCCATGGGATACCCTGGCGTACCTCCACCACAAGCTGGTGAGTTCTGGTATTAGCTCTGAACGTTTTCATATCTCCCGAGAGATCTGATAAAACAATGGAATTTGCTGTTAGCAAACCTAATTTGGTGTTTTCAGTTCATTCTGTGGGTCCTTGGGGATAAATTGATAAAAGGAATAATGATTTTGGTTACATTTAAAAGGACTTTTGTGAAAGTAATGCATATGACTAATTTAATTCTCTGGGGTAAATGTATTCATTGATTTATGTACTTGTAAAAATTCTTAACAGTCTTCAAAATACTCCTCTCCTCCGTGCATCAATTATTCACTGGCAGAGTCATGTCTCTCATATACACATACAAATAATAATAAATAAATATATATATATATATATATATATATATATATATATATATATATATTATTATTATTAGGCAATCTACCGGTTGAGGTAGGTTTTTGGATGGACATAATTGCTAATTAAATAATTTGTGACCCCTAGCATAACACAACATCCTACTTCTTTACATCAGGTCCCTCTTCAGCTCTGAGTACTTCCTTCCTCCCTTAACCAAGACATCCCTATCCTGTTCCTTCCCTTTCCTTGTTTGCCATTAACATTCTCCCCTCTATTACAGTCTTCTTCAACATCCCACTACTGCCAGTCACCACCCCCTTCATCCACTTTTCCTGCCTCCACAGGATTTTTCCCAACAAACCCCTCTCTTCGCCCACCATACCAAGTACTTTCTCGTTTGTTTTCCTTCTTCTCTGTCCATTTCACCTTCTCCATTCTTCTCCACACCCGCATAACTACAATAGCCTCCAGTCTACGTCTATCCTCCTGCTTCAATGACCACGTTTCCATAGCCACACACATAACTACGCTCCATATCAAAGTTTTGAAGTGTCTTTTCTTAACATCCTTACTCAACGTCCCTCTCATTTTAACTCCCTCCTCCTTGTCTGAAAGCCTCTTTGCCCAATAGTGCAATTCTTCCCCTTACGTCCCTACTACTTTGACCCTGTTGGTCCAAAACACTTCCAGAGATAAGTATACACTGTTCTACCTGGTCTCTAGTTTTTGCCCTACTATTTTAATGTTTGGCTTAGCCTTTTTCTTTCTAGAACATTGCATAACGTTTGTTTTATTAATATTGATTCTCATCTCATATCTGTCGCACTGAATTTCCAATTAACTCAGCAATGATTGCAACTCCTTGGCTGACTGACAAACTATATATATACAGTTATATATACATATAAATACAGTTATATATATGTATATATAACTATATGTATGTATATATAACTGTATATCTGTATATATATATATATATATATATATATATATATATATATATATGTATATAACGATTGTACGGAAAAACTCATACGAGCGGCACAATAATTGGCTGACACAACATAACACAAATAGAAAAGAATAGACACATATAAAAGAACACTTACACGGTAAATTGTTCGAGCTTTCGGCCCTCTCAGGGGCCTTCTTCAAGAGAGACTGAAAATATGCTAAGGATGAGGAGAGGGGAAAGAGTTATGGGCGTGGAGGGGCGGGGGGGAGGGGAGGTGGGGAGGGGGGGGAGGGGAGGTGGGGAGGGGAGGTGTGGAGGGAATGCTGGGAGGGAAATTAAAGATGGCAGTTAAGGGTGGGAATTTTTAAAGAACGGAAGGATAGTATGTAGGCGGATTCACGAGTTCTCACCTCTATGTTGGTAGCTGAATCAGGTAGGGATTCTAGGATGCTGAGGGAAAAACACTGGTCGAATGAAAGGTTGTGGGAATTGGCGTGTGAAGGGATAGGAAGAGAAGAGAGTGAGGCAGAATTACAGGAGTACCGGTGATTATTCATTCGGATGGATAAGGGGGTAATGCATTCACCTATGTAGAAGGAAGTGCAATGCTTGCATGATAAAAGATAAATAATATTTATCTTTAAAAGATAAATAACTCATAACGCCCATAACTCTTTCCCCTCTCCTGTTCCATAGCATATTTTCAGTCTCTCTTGAAGAAGGCCCCTGAGAGGGCCGAAAGCTCGAACAATTTACCGTGTAAGTGTTCTTTTATATGTGTCTATTCTTTTCTATTTGTGTTATGTTGTGTCAGCCAATTATATATGTATATATATATATATATATATATATATATATATATATAGAATATATATATATATATATACATAGAAAAAAAAGTATATATATATATGTATATATATATACATGTAAATACAATATATATATATATATATATATATATATATATATATATATATATATTGTATTTACATGTATATGTATGTATTGTTTCGTTGCGTTGTTTCCCTCTGTCACCAAGACTCTTAATTCTCTCTGCAGGTGGCCAAGCACCGTACCCTGCAGCACCAATGCCTGCCTACCCTCCAGCGCAAGGCCCTGGTGCTGGATACCCTCCATACCCACCAACTGCCTCTGGTACGCAGGAGCCGCAAAGCGCACCCATGGGGACTATAGGCTTCAATTTCCCAACACCAGGCAGTGGATACCCTGCACCCACAGCACCAGATGCTTAAGCAACTGAGCACCAAAACTCAGCTGCACCAATGTCACCACGGATGCACCAGTTTCTTTGTCGTGGTGCGAGGCACATCTGTTGGAAGTTGTTGGTGCTTTAAGGTGGAGTACTTGGTGCTGGCACAGGGTGCCTTTGTCCTTGTGTTTCCTTGTGGAATACGTGCGGTGTTTGGGCCCAAACCGCAAATGCAGAGTAGAGGTGGAGGTGGTTTTTCTGTGTGCATTGCGTTGTGAGGTGGTCACGTCCATTGCGTCTCTCTCTCTCTTTCTGTCTCGCCCTCCTTGGGAGCGTTGTAGTCTCTCAATATTTGTGTTCAGATAACGACAGTTTCCGCTGCATAAATAATTGAATCTGTTCTTTTGGATGGTTCCAAAACCTTAACAGAAGATTAATATGACTGCCAAGCATAAATTAGAATGTGTCGACGTTTCTACAGCTCTCTTGAGTGTCTTTATTGATATATTTTGGTGGTTTAGGAACGATGATAGCAGCGGGAGTGTTTACAGGGTCGCACCCGAAAGTGGTAGGACTGATTTTTTTACAAGAATTTCATTGACGATATCCTTACATCGACTTAATAATCTTCAAAGTCTGCTCCTTGAGTTGCTACACACTTAGTATAATGTTGCTCCCATTCCCCGTACGCCCGCTGGAAATTTTCTTTGGGGATGCCGTTGATGACCCTCGTCGAAGCCTCTTGAACGGCCTTTATCGAGTCAAAACATCGTCCCTTGAGCTGTCTTTTCATCAGGGGGAAGAAGAAGAAGTCCGGTGGTGCCAGA
Organism: Hetaerina americana; assembly: GCF_022747635.1. Lineage (NCBI taxonomy): Eukaryota > Metazoa > Arthropoda > Insecta > Odonata > Calopterygidae > Hetaerina > Hetaerina americana. The sequence continues at coordinate 400,782 of NW_027286592.1, read as the reverse complement.
TCGGGAGAATATGGCGGGTGCGGCAACGTGGCAATGCCGTATTTGGCCAGGAGCTGTCTGACTACGTGCACGCCATGGCACCATCTTGGCGCACACCTTCCGCATGGCCAAATCCTGTGAAATAATGCATTGGACGTTGGATGCAGACAGACCCAACTGGTCTGCAATTTCTTCTGGACTGGTTAAGCGTCGGTCTGTGTTCAGCAGTGTCCTCACTCTGTCTACATTCGTGTCGGTTCTTGCCGTCCGGAGCGATGGTCGTCTTCAACGAGCTCCCTACCCTCTTTAAACAACTCGTGCCACTCAAATACTGTGGAACGGCTTAAGGCAGTGTCCCCATAAGCCTGCTTGATCATATTGGGGGTCTCAGTTGCCGTGTTCCCGAGTTTTGCACAAAACTTCACGGAATAATGTCGCTCTAAATTCAGATTCATTTTGTTTTTCAACGCGGACAAAAAACTTGCTTCACTAAAAACGGGGTCCTCACTCAACGAAAGCCCGCAGGCGACTGAGGTTGGTGTCGGTCTGTTGCTAAGAGCTCCCTCCACCTTACCCTGCCAGGCAGGCCCCCCTCCACCGCTCCGTTCGCACCAGAAGTAAATCAGTCCTACCACTTTTGGGTGCGACCCTGTATAAAAGCCTTTGAGATGAGATTAAACATTAGTACTTAAAAACAGAGTCAATGTATTCTGGAGAAAGTGTATTTGAAGGTTATTAGGCGAGGATTATGTTAAATTAAAACTCATGACTTCAGCTTTTATAAAACCAACTGTTTGCACTTTTCTGGGGACAGGGAAAGAGTGTTATATTCAAAGGGAACGATGCTAATGTTTGAAAAATGAAGATTATCGACCCTGTAAGAGTATTGTCTTTGTTGCACCCTCTTTCCCTCATGAAGCGGAATGATAATATGAAGTCAATCCGAGAAATGCACGACCTTAGGCCATGGCAAACCTTATTTTGCAAATGTAGTCTACGTAGATGATTTTGTTTCCCCTACTTCAAGTACTTTCCATTCGTCGGCTATGCCTTCTTGTTACATATTCTTCCTTCCAATGCCATGATTATCGCTGATGGACGAACGAAAGTGCGTGAAGTAGCAGAGGCCGTGGGAGGTGTGTCGACCGGAACGGCAATTAATATTTTATTACATGATAAGTTGACAAAATGAATAAATTGTCGGCCTGATGGGTGCCATGGCGGTTACTCACGGTGGACAACAAGCTGATCCGGCTGTCAACTTCAAAGCAGTGTTTGCAGCAATTTAAGGGAGATCAGGTGTATTTGCATCTAGTTATCGCTGTTGATGAAACCTGGATTCATCATTACACACCAGAAACTAAGTACCAATCTAAACAATGGATTTCTCCAGGTGAATCTGCTCCAAAGAAGGCAAAGATGATCCAATTGGCCAGAAAGGTCTTGGCAATTGTATTTTGGGATGCAAGTGGGGTCATCCTCATGGATTTAATTAGAAATAGGAAGAACGATCACTGGGAAATACTACAGTGAGTTATTAGACCGCTTTGACAAACAATTGAAGCAGACACAGATACATTTAGGGAAAAAGAAGGTTCTGTTTCACCACGATAAAGCACCAGCACATTCATCCAGAGTTGTCGTCACCAAACTGCATGAAATACACTATGAATTGCTGCTGCACACCTCCCGTATTCCCCCGATCTGGCTGCCTGCGACCTTTTCTTATTCCCTATAACATGAAGAAATGGCTGGCGGGAAAAATTTAAGCTCAAACTCTGAAGTTATCGCCGAGAGACAGAGTCGTATTTTGGAGAATTTTAGAAAACCAATTTTTTGGAGGGGTTAAGAAAATGGTCAGAACATTGGGAGAAGTGTGTCTTTCTAATAAAAGGGGACTATGTTGAGAAATAACAAAAATGTTTTTGAAAAAATGATTTCTTCATTTCTAACACAGGTACTTATTGAATGACCCTCTTACAGCGTCACGTAATTCAAGTCACAGGAGTTTGCTATAATAGGCACAAATTAATTCGATGCTTTTGGCATTTCAACGGAGTAATTGCTGGAAAAGAACTGGACTGCTAATTACTGACATATGAGCTGATGCAATCAATATATGAACACTGTTGCCTTGTTGAGAAAAGCTTAAATATTAATATATATATGTGTATATATATACATGATGAACGGGTGTTATTATATATATAATATATTGTATTTTTTTTAAATATATATATGTGTATACATATATATATATATATATATATATATATATATATATATATATATATATATATATATATATATATATATATGTGGGTCGCGATAGTCCAGTGGGTAGAGCGCTGGGCTGCTGACCAGAGGGTCCCGGGTTCGATTCCCGGGCAAGGCACTCTGGGCACCTGCAGCTCCACCCAAGCTAAAGTGATTTTTCAGGTACCAGGTCTTCCTGGGAAACCATAACCGGCACAGGGAAAGGAACTGGCCCCCCTACCCTGATGTGTGAATTTTCACACGCCGTATAGGGCTTAGTACTGGGTGATCTCTACCGTCACCTACTAAACCGACCTTCGGGTTGATTACTGTGTTTTATATATATATATATATATATATATATATATATATATGTGTATGTGTATATATATATATATATATATATATATATATATGTGTATGTGTATATATATATATATATATATATATATATATATATATATATATATATATATATATATATATATATATATATATATATATATATATATATATATATATATATATATATATATATATATATATATAGTGTATATAAATATTTACTACATTATCACAACAAAATGAATTATTAATTAATGTTACAATTTATAAATAATATATATAGTATATTACATGAAATGTATAACTATATTTGTGTACAAAAGTGTATATTTTAAATGAGGAATGAATTCCGAAGCCAGTTAAACTGTATTGTTTTAATAAACTTGTGTGTGCAAAAACATTTAATTAAATGTTAAAAAGCTTTGAGCAATAAATAATATACAAAACTCAAATTGTATCAATTCATTTTTTTCGTATTTACCTCCAATGCAATGCCATGAACACGATGATTACGAGGGGGAGAATTTTGTGCGGAGAATTATAATATCCATTATATTCCAGTGTAACAATTTCAGAGAGTGTATAAAAATCATTTGGCTTGACTGGGATTCGAACCCAGATCCCCTCCAGTGTCCAGTCGAGTGCTTTAGCCAGTTAAGCTCACTTAAACACTTATTTGCTGTTTATACCTTGACAAAGTTCCAAAGGGAGATTCCCCAACAGTAACTTTTAAACAGAGTTTTAAGTAGGGCCTTTATCCTCGTGGACTGTGGCGCGCTGCCCACGTTGCTACCAGTGCCTGTGATGTTGAATGTACGGTATTTTGTCACAACATCTTGTTCCTTTAAAAGCTGCAATATTTCAAAGTTTAAGAGGACGCCTCGACACACTTCGTCCGTGGTTAAAAAGTTGTTTTTCTGAATAACTGTGCTTCAAAGCTATCAATAATTCCAACCAAATGTAATGGTCCGTTGCTAATGCAAATATTTCCTTCTATATTTTGTGAAGCCTGCCTTTGTTATTTCCTTCCGCAGTATTGTTCATGGTGACAATTGTTTTATGCAATGTATATGAATTTATGTCTATGTAAGTGTGTAACCATAATAAGAAAAAAATGTGCTGTAACCATAATCTGGAAGGTGACAATGTTTACAATGTAAACACTAGCAGTGTAACATACTAGACCGAATACAACTAAATTGAACCATAGCCTACCAGACCTTAGTTATCAGATCGGATCGTTATAGCTCTACTGAGGGCGATCTGATAACTAAGTATGTATCGAGTGGGGTTGTGTTTATGGAAATTTTCCACTTTTCTGTATGGGTAATGGGTCAGAATTGCTTTTGAAGAAGATTTACGTTCATAGTTAGTTAAACAATATACCGTTAAAAAACGATAACTATGAACAGCAGTTTCTAAATTCTTGAAAAAGAAGTTTAGAATGTAAAGTACATCCTACAAGAAATCGAAGTAAATCTCGTATTGCAACATCAATAGCGAAATTGATATTAGCGTGTCCTTTACAAATATTCATTTTACGCTTCTTCGGCCAAGCCTTTGCACATTGTACTTAAGAAAGGAGCACATAATGCATTTTTCTTAAAAAAAGACTTGAGGAAATCATTATCATATTCCACCATGCATTCAAGTACCGCAGAATGTGAACACGTTACGAATATCGTTTCTCACTTGTTATTTCCATAATATTGGGAGGGGGCCTCGACGGACTGGAAATGGATTGTTTACATTATATTCTGAGCAACGTTTTCCCGGAATTAAATGCGAAATATTAGCATTTCTAATAAAGGTACACTGTCTTTCATCCAAAAATAACCGTCGTAAGGATTTGGCAGAGATATTGGCTTCTGTTATTATGCGTGCCCAAGCATGATTTAGAAAATATCAACATTTTAAAAAATGATGAAATCCCAAAGTCTTGCATTGACAACACTGACACGGCATTGTAAAATAAATTCCAAAGAAGTAATCTCATTAGAAGAGCCGAATTACTGTCATGTTGAGGAGTAAGTACGTAAGGCATTGATTTAAACGATGGACATTTCCATTATATTTTATATGACGTCGAAAATACACTTCATTTCATCATCTCATGCGCCAATAGAAACGAGACTAAGCGATCTTAAATCGCACTTTTTAGATACACCTCACTCCGCTTATCAGTCGTGCTTCGTAATCCTGGTGCGATACGAGAGACCTTGAAAAATCTCCGACGATAGCTCACTCGGTTGGCGACTGCGAATTGGGAAGCAACAGACATTTAAACGCGCATCTGGCCACACCCGGTGCTTCGGTTCAAGGCAAGTAACCAAGTGTGACGGCGAAGGCACAAAGTAGCTCAAAACGCGAATACTCAGGGCGGTTCCTGTGAAGTTGGTAATACGTGTAAAGGAAAATGAGCGATATCAGTTATTACAGCAAGGATGCAATAAAATCAAGGATGAGTAATCACGCTGCCGTTGCACACGACTTATGAACGTAGTACGGAATACGGCGTAATTCTAATTCATTAACGTATCGACGTAACCAAAGTGTGGAGAACAGCAGGCAAATTATTCGTGATTCCAGATCTCTTTTACCAGGCGGATCAAGCATTAAATGACGGTGGGTTATGCACGCGTGAAGGAACGCATTATTTTGATGCCGATAGTGAAAAAGAGATATCTTTTAGTGAAGCTAGCGAAAGGAAAAGTAAAAATAGACGAGCTGACGAAATGGGTAGAGATGGTAATAGGTTGCTCGAACAAGGAAAATATGAAGAAGCGTATGAAAAATTCAAACAAGCCTACTCAACGTGCAGCAGTGGATATTGCAACGAGTCAAGATTTATGCGTGATAGAGATAATGCAAAAAACAAATGGGGTGAAGATTTGAACAAGCAAGGAAATGAACTGTGGGTAAAACACAAGTATTCAGAGGCCGCCGAGAAATACAGAGAGGCATATAATAAATGCACTAGTGATAGGAAAGATTTAGAAAAATGTTATCTCTCCAATGAAGGCAATTGCCAAAGGATGAAAGGCAATTATTCAAGAGCGATAGAGTTATTTGACAAGGCATTAGCAATTGACAGCAATTATGACCACGCCAAGAATAATCGAGACAACACATTCAATGATTGGGCTGTGGATTTGAACCAGCAAGGAAATGAACTGTGGGTAAAACACAGGTATTCAGAGGCCGCCGAGAAATACAGAGAGGCATATAATAAATGCACTAGCGATAGGAAAGATTTAGAAAAATGTTATCTCTCCAATGAAGGGTGTTGCCACAGGATGCAAGGCAATTATGCAAGAGCGATAGAGTTATTTGACAAGGCATTAGCAATTGACAGCAATTATGACTACGCCAAGAATAATTTTGCAGAGACATATAATTCGTTGGGAGAAATCTTATATAAACAAGGCGACTATGCAGGAGCAATATTAAAATTCAATCAAGCTTATGAAAAGTGCTCAACCAGCTACCAAAATAAAGAGAATTATGCCAAGGGCACTAAGAAATGTGAATGCGAGCTAGAAGCAATTGGTTTGAAAGAAGAAGGAGATAAGGATTATAGTGGAGGATATTATGAGAGTGCCATGAGGAAATATCAAGAAGCCTTTGGTAAATCAGGAATTGAACTTCTTAGAATGAGATATGAGGCCTGCATGAACAAAGCCCAGAATGAGTTGGACGCTCAAAGAGCGCATGAGGCTGGCATGGAATTATTTGGGAATGGAGAGTATGGTACGGCTCTGGAACATTTTCAGGTGGCTCTTGCAAAGTCACAAGTTAGCGAAATGAAGGACAAATACTGCAGCAGAATAAGTGAGGCAAAGAGTGAGGTAGAAGCGATGAGATTGAAGTCTTTGGGAGACGAGATGTTTGCTAAATGGCAGTACGAGGCAGCTCTGGAGAAATATGAGGCCGCATGCAAAACGTCTCAGATTTCAAAAGAGAAGAGCTTGCATGCAATGAACAAGGAGAAAGCAGAGACTATTATAAACATCTTATCTGCAGTTGGGGATCTTTGGAAAGCTGGTTGGGATATAGAGAATGATGTGGAGGAAAACGACAGATCGGAAGAGGCCAAGGAAACCTTTGGGAGAGTCTTGTGCAAAGTCAGGGAGGGTTTAAGAATATGTCCCGATGATCCAAGTCTAAAACAATACGAAAGACTTGTGCTGTGGAAAGAGGAAGGCAATGAGCTTTTCAATAAAGGCTTGGAGTACCAAATGAGAGGGCTGGAATTGCTGAGTGATGCAAAAGAGCTTAGAGAGAAACAAAATTTTGAATTAGCCAACGAAAAATTTGAGAGCGCAAAGGATAAATTCTCCAAGGCGATTGAGAAGTTTCGACTCGGAAGTGAAACTGATAAAAGATTTACGGATTGCGTGGAGTTTGTTCAGGAGCAAATAAACGATGTGGATCACTCAATAAAGGTTATCAAACAGGAAGTGCTCAATCTGAAATTCATTGACTTAACGATGAATTTCAGTGAAAGGAGGGCAAGAGAAGAAGATAATTCAGAACTATCTGAGAAAGCGGGTCACGTCACGTATCATGCCCAAATATAATCCATTTCATGATATGTGAATTGATCATTAGCTAATTTATAATTGATAAAAATAGAGAAACCTGAGTTATGATGAACTATATATGTGAGGTTGATTCAATGAATAAGACACATCACTGGACAGAGCCTTTAATAATTTAAGAAAATTCCCAAAAAGCATATTTTATCATTTCCCATTGTCCACCATCTTAACTCAGGGCACACTCATCCCATCCCTTTACTATACCTGGATATGCAGCCGTAGAGAAGTCTTTGTTTGGCCTTTGTATCCAATAGGTAACCTCTATGGGGATTAAAATGATTCCTTGGGGACTCTAGCAGATGAGAATCACTGGGGGCTAAGGCACGACCAAGTACGGTGGGTGTTGTACCAATAGTTCCCAATCAAATGTCTCTGAAAGCTATTGTATTTGTGTACAATTACTTGGACTGTCTTCTTGTGTATATTAATGCAAATCACTGGACATCTTACACTGATGGCAGGTGCTAGATGTAAACATTGTGTCAATGAAAAGGAAAAAGAAGTGCTGCAGCCTGTTGATAATGCAAATGAAAGTTTAAATGAAAAAAGGGAGGGGATAATCTAATGTTTGTTTCACTTACTCAACGACCTACCCTCCTGTCTCATGAAGAGTACTGATATTGTTTGAACTGAGACATTAGAACAGAATAAATTGGCATTAGTAAGTTAATTGTACTTATTATAAACTCTTTAATTACCGAGCAATGCTCTTCACTGATTTTAATTGTCATGTAATATTCATAGGGGAATGAGTGGATGAAATTTAGTCCATAATTCTTTGTATGAACATCATAAAAGAAAAGAAATGGGCCCTTTCTCTTCTTTTTCATTTGGAATTTAATAAGTAGAGAAACTGGTTGTTTGTGTGTGAGGTAGAACGGACCAATATTTGAAGGAATGGGAAAAGTATTTTGATAAGACCTAATTTTTTTCTATTACTCTTACAGACGAAGGAAATGAAGTATTTTATATAAAAATACAGAGAATGTTTACCTACTGGTGATTGAGAGCATTAGATTTATAAACCAAAAGAAGGACTATTTTATAATATATTCTAAATTAGGACCTTTTTCCAATACACAATATTTTTTGCTCAAGTTTTTAGGAAATATATTAAGTATTTTCTTAAGTGCCTAATGCATTTATCACATGTTTATAATAATGTAAATGGAACATCTTAAGGAGAAGGGATTTTTCATATGTAAGAAGGACTTCTGTTTGCAAAGAGTGAAATAATGAGTTTCATTTGAGGCTTTGTTCTGTCCTCGCAAAGTGTGTTGGTGTGCTAATGATTGGAGGTTTTACAAATGTATTTTTTATCATGAAAATGGTGGACTATTGATTATAGTCAATGGTACATATAAAACAAGAGATGTAGGAAATCTTTTTTACACATTTTTATATAGTTCAATCAATAGGAACTACGTTAATATTTCTGTTTCCACTTTACATGACACCTTGAGGGAGTTTTGGTATAATTAACCCAACTAGTGTTGTTATTTCTACGTGACTTGTGCTGAAATGGAAAACATATATTCAATTGTTAAAGAATTAAAAGCGTACCTTGCCCCTAATGTAATTGCAGCGCCCAGTCTTGTATTTTTCAGCTGTCAAAGTTTATCAACAAAGTATCTTGGTCATCAAAATTGAGATCCTTACAGAAATTTGCTTTTCAGGTGTTTCCCGTCAATTTAGGTTTCATGGTGGTTTCATCAAGAGTTTTCACACGGATGGTATTAAGAACGTGTATATTGTTCATAGTGTTTGTGAAGTGCCAAAAAGCATCATTTAACTGTTGTATGTTGTAATGTAATAATAACTGTGATTCAATGTATGTCTGAGCAATCAGCGTCTTTGTCGAGTGAAGACTGGGGAACTCAATGAGTAAACTGTATTTATGATTGGAGTTAGGTCGAGGAATGAAGAGAGGGAGAGGGAATGGAGGCAAAGACGCTTTGATGGAATCGGTTGGAAGGAGAGAGTTGAGATGCCCTTGGAAATCATCACTAGGAGATCTAATGTATCTTCCAGTTCCCAATTTCCTTTCTACCTTGACCAAGTGAGGTCAAGGTGCGAAGGAAAAGTCTTCTACAATGAATACTCCTAGCCTTAATGCTTCCTGTGACTGCAACGCACTGGACTTCTCCCAAGTCAGTGTGACCTCTGGGTCAATCTCCAGAGAAGACTCTTGGTGGACAGTTGACAACGTGCCAGTGTTGTTCCTGTGAGGGTTAGTACCATTCCATCAGCCAGCACCAACATTTTCCCATGTAATAAAGGGCCGTTAGTGTCACTCTGTGGACAGTTCACATTTGGAACTTCCTGTGATTGATGGCCCTGTCAATATACCTCTACCAATTACCATTTCATGGTTGCATATATCCCCTTGGCAGTGGATGGAGTGATATCTGTGACTGAATGTGTCAACTCCAACCCACCGAAGTGATCATCCTCCATCTACTCCAAAGGAGGAATCTATCTGTGAGCAGTATTCTTCTTGACAAGAAGTGTGGAATGGTTGATAATCCCGACTATGCACGACTCTTAGTGACCTCTGCCAGAATGACAGATTGTCTTAAAAGCCAAGAACGACTGCTCATCCCTGCAAACTTCATCAATTTCTGTGTTTCAAAAGGGACATGATAGGCACAGGTTTCCACTCAAACGTCAGATTTCCAAAAGAAGCAATTTGGATGTCACTGACAAACTTGAATGAGTGTAGAGACATGGCGGTCCAGCTCTCAGACAAAAATGCTGTAATTCCTGCAAGTACCAAACCTTCATACCATCTTCACGGATGCCTGATTCATTTTAATAGTACATCCAGTCTGGTGTGAAAGATACAGTATCTCTTCAGGATCTTCCACTCTTCAATGTCCAAGTCCTGAAATCCCTGAGGTATCAATTAGGCGAGGGGAAGAGAGGACTCTGCTTATAGTCTTCCCCTCCCTTGATCCTATCTACGTCTACGTCCAGACGTCCACACCATACCCACGGTGCACTCTGTCTGAATGCATTCACTTCCTGGAGACATGCCTTGAGGAATGAGCACACCGCAACGCAAGAGACAAGGAGCACTCTCTCTCGTCCAAAGAAGAACACACAGCCAGCACGCAGCGTGAACCTGGACGACCATTCCGTTCCTGCTTCCCTCCCTGCGAGCTTTCGCTATGGCTCCAGCTGGATCTCCAGGTCACCTTCCTGGGCCTCCTAGAGTACACCAGGCTGGAATGGGACAGGGCCAGTCATCAGTGCCAGTATCTCATTGACGGAGCAAAGGGGCAGCAACCTACTCTACTTGATCTTCCTGGAACGGAAAGAGTAAGTGACCCTCCTCATCTGGTCCTCATTTCGTCTCTCCGGACTCTTTCAAGGGGAGCCTCCCTCAGGGTTGCCCCTGCACACTGTCCATCGTCTGCATATGTGTCTTCATTAATAATCACTTACTCCATTCCAGATGAACCACACCTGGCACCAAGGCCACCGCCATTGGCCCCCAATCGATAGGGCGGATCCTCATGGAGAGAATGTTACAGATTTGACATCTGGCAGTCATAGGATCTCACCCAAGATGACCTTGCTTGTTCTCTGGGGAACATAAATGCAACAGACACCTCCGCAGTGGAGTCAAGACCATTGCTGGCATAAACAAGGCACGCAAATGGTGGAATCCTTGAGTAGTTCTTCCACCCTAAGCAAAGTTTCTGATATTGGTACGCAAGTAAATAAATTGCTAATGTCGAAGGAGACTAGCCTCGCTTTTTCGGGGGCATCAATATCTTTCAATTTTCGGGCTAGCTCTATAGAGTTTTTTGGAACTGGTTTTCTAGAAATGGTCAAAACAATCCATCAACGCACCTGCGAGCCCCCACCCCTCTCAAATCCTTCCAACCTTTCCCGCCACCACTCTGTCCTGAGGGTATATATGCTTGCTCTGTCTGTTTTGCAAATTTGTACCTGATGATGCCGCAAGTCGGTGAAACGCGTTGTACCATATAATAAATCTTTGGAAAGGTACGAGTCTTTCTTTCCTTTTAGTATGGATCTGAAATTGTTGGTTTTGATTAGAATGAGTGCATCTTCTCAACAGATGCACTGATTGTAGTGTAATTCTTTCACAGATAAGAGCGAAGGAATTTAACTTGCGTCAACAATTATTGAAAGGCTTATGCAAGATATCTTTCTTGCCTTTGACTGTTGTGCTGATTCATTTTTCTCTCTGCTAATTTAACTGTGACCAAGTTGCAATACAACCTCCAGGTGTAATAGTGTAATGATAACTCCTCATTGCCCTCAGTCGTGAGTAAAAGTATTCCGAGACTTTTGACCGCGAGTGCTTCTCTTGTCTCTATTGCCATTCTTCAGCTGAAGAAATGTTTCTTCCATTCGATAACAAATATCCTCTGCAACTACAACTTTTGTAAGTGAACATTAATTAGCGGAGAAGACTAAATTTGTTGAGTATCGAAAGGTTATATTTGTATTTTTCTCAAATATAGTAAATATATTTGTTAATTTTTTTATGTATAGTAAATGACATTATTTTTCATACTTTTTTGCGTCAACTATTAATAAAATGTATGATATAATAAACAAATAACAAATGTATCATTTAAATATCTACAACTATTTTATATATTGTTATATATCAAAATTAATTGACTATTGTTAAAGTCAAATGAACAGCAACAGGTTGTACAATTGTGATTAAAGTACAAAGTAATGTATGCTGCACTGATAGTTTTAATATTAAATTATTTACATGACATGTAGTACTACAATTTGTAATATCCTATTTCTTTTGTAATTAAATTAGCCGGAGTGACTATGTATTTATTTTCTGGTGTGATAATATTATATTTTTTATACGAAATGAAATAAATATGAATTGGTTGGGTAGTTATTGTGTGCATTTAAATTTTTCCGTCAATGGAGGAATCGTAAAGAGATGGGAGGAATGTCTCCGAGTGTACTCGGTGGACAAGTGGAAATATTAGATGTATATTATATTTCAGGATATTAATTTAATTATTATTCCCTCGGTCCAGGGATGCCATTTATTAAGTTGAATAATAATTTAGGTTTGTTCATATTTTTTATAATATTATTCAACAAGTAGTCATTTTAATCAGAATCGATTCTACACACAACTCATGGTATGGTATATTGTCTACTTTATTCTTCACATATTTTTACGAAAGGATGAAATTATCATTTTAATAAGAACAAACAATCATCGTATGAAGCGAAAGAGCAGAATGTATTCCCCTCGGAAAGCCAAACTAATCGCGCTGCCAGGCAAAACAGAATCGCCTGAAAAGAATAAATATTTATCAAGAACCACATATATATATATATTCAACATATTATATAATGGTTGAAATATGGAATTCTTGCTTTGACAGTGTCCAGTAACGGAAATATTTTTTCGCATGTGACCCGCTCATAGACCATAAACATAGAATGTCACCTTTATTTGAATCAATTGTAGACTTTTGAGAGCCGACTATTTTTAACAAAGTTAGCATGTCACCTTCACGAAACGATAATTAAGCAAACAATAAATATAAACATACAAGTTCCAAAGCAATACTTTCTCATAGTCCGCGCCACGTATCGCAAATAACACCCAGGTGCGAATATCGATGCTCACATTTACCAAACAGTGATGGTGGAATCTATGGCGTACGGAACGACGCAACAAGACGGCATTCTTTGTGCAAATTTTGCGGAAAACTCTGTATTTTAAAGACGTGACACTTCCTTCGTCCTATAGAAAACGTCTGAAAGAGTTGACCGAGGAATTGTCTCATTAGGTAATGCAAAACAAATTCTACCTTTTACTCCAGACACTAAATATTTTTATCTTTGACGCTGTTGAAGGAAATTTGTTCTCTCAAAACGTTGACGCTGCCAAAATTGGCAATATGCTGTAGAATATTCCTCGGAATAATTTAAATGGAATATTATTAATCCTGTTTATATTTTAAGAAAGCTCTGCAGTTTCATTTCAAATGAGTTTCATTTAACACTACCATGCCTTCTTTCAATGTCATTAAAAGTATGGTGATGAGTAATGGTGTGTTTCCCCATTGGTTACACAAATGTTCTGTACCAAAAGAGAGCTATGCACTCACTTGTTAATAATTTACCACCTCGCGATTCCTACAAACCTTTATTTATGAGGTATGGAACCATGAATGTATTAGTTTATTTATCTCTAAGCGTCTAAATCATGAGGATATTAATCTAGAAACTCACCAATGAAGATCACACGTCCGTAAATACACCACGAGGGTCAAAGCGAATCTATAATTTCAAAATTATTAAGGTTATTGTGGATATTACAAATATTTCCGTTGTAATTATATTGTGCATTAAGAATACCTATCTCGGCATGCTCTGGTAGTATTAGTTATCGCATGTTTGTATAGTTTATGGTTCTATCATTTTCTCAAAACGAATAAAGTATTAAGTAATAATGAAAGTAAGAAAATCTGATGACACATGCCGATGTAGACTAATAATGATTTCTCTCCTTTTACATATGCAAATGGCAACTAGGCGAAGTGATAGTGATTGTCACTCTACTGAACATCAGACCACCCAGCTTATAAGTCGTGGTTCGTGATAGCGGTGCGATACGAGAGACCTTGAATAATAACCGGCAAAAGCTGACTCGGTTCGCGACTGTTAATTGGGAAGCGGCACATATATTTATATCTTGTATCCGTCCATTCCCAGTGCTTTGGTTTTAGGTAAGTTCCCAAATTTGATCGGTGAGTTGTGAAAACCCGAATTATTTGAGTGGTTCCTTTGAAGTTGGAAATACGTGTGAAGGAAGATGAATCATATAAGTTACTACAGCGAGTATGCAATTAGATCAAGGATGAGTCCACGCCAAGCCATTGGTCATGAACTGACGACTTATGAGCGTAGTACGGAGTACGGCGTGGTTAAAATTCATTATCGTATCGAAATAAAAGACACAATGAAAGCATTCGCCGCACTCCTCATCGTTCCAGGTGCCTTCTACTATCTTGATCATTTATTAAATGACGGGAAGTTCTGTACTAGCGAAAAAACGCACTATTTTGATGCTAGTAGTGGGGAAGAGATATCTATTGATGAAGCTGATGAAATGTGGAGTAGAAATAGTGAGGCTGAGAACATGAGTATTCAAGGTTATTGGTTGATGTTAGAAGGGAAATATGAAGAAGCCTATAGGAAATTCAATCAAGCCTGTATATCGTGCACCAGTGGATATTTCAAAATGTCAGAATTTATTACTGGAAAACATAATGCCCGAATCAGATGGGCTGAAGACCTGAACGAGCAAGGGAATGAACTTCTGAAACAAAATAAGTATTTGGAGGCCGCCGAGAAATACAGAGAGGCATATGAAACATGCACTAGTTTTTCAATGTGCACTGGTGATAGGAAAGATTTGGAAAAACGTTATCTCTTCAATGAAGGAAATTGTTACAGGATGCAAGGTAATTATTCAAGGGCAGTTGAACTATTTGAGAAGGCATTAGCAATTGACAGCAATTATGGCCATGCCAAGAATAATCTAGCAGAGACGTTGAATTCTTTGGGAGACATCTTTTTAACCTTTAGTGATTATGGAGGAGCGATGATAAAATTCAATGAAGCCCTGAACAATGCACCGCCAGCTACAAAAATAAGGAGATATTTTCACAGAATGCTGAGAAATGCCAATGCGAACTAGATGCAAACGGTTTGGAAAGAGAAGGGGATGAGGATTACAGCGAAGGCAAATATGAGAGTGCCATGAGGAAATATCAAGAAGCCTTTTGTAAATCGGGAGTTGAATTTCACAGGAAAGGATATGAGGCCAGCTTGAACAAAGCACAGAATGAGTTGGACGTGTTGGATTTGGAACAGTTTCAGGCGGCTCTTGCAAAGTCCCAAGTGATCAAAATGAAGAACAAATACGGCAGCAGACTAAGCGAGGCAAAGAGTGAGGTATAAGCGATGAGAATGATGTCTTTGGGAGACGAGCTGTTTGCTAAATGGCAGTACGAGGCAGCTCTTGAGAAATATGAGGCCGCATGCAAAATTTCTCAGATTTTAAAAGAGAAGAGCTTGCATGCAATGAACAAGGAGAAAGCAGATACTATTATAAACATCTTATCTGTAGTTGGGGATCTTTGGAAAGCCGGTTGGGATATTGAGAATGATGTGGAGGAAAACGACAGATCGGAAGAGGCCAAGGAAACCTTTGGGAGAGTCTTGTGCAAAGTCAGGGAGGGTTTAAGAATATGTCCCGATGATCCAAGTCTAAAACGATACGAAAGACTTGTGCTGTGGAAAGAGGAAGGCAATGAGCTTTTCAATAAAGGCTTGGAGTATCAAGAGAGAGGGCTGGAATTGATGAGTGATGCAAAAGAGCTTAGAGGGAAACAAAATTTTGAATTAGCCAACGAAAAATTTGAGTGCGCTAAGGTCGAATTCTTCAAGGCGATGGAGAAGTTTCAAATCGGAATTGAAACCGATGCTAGATTTAAGGATTGCTTGGAGTTTGTTGAGGAGCAAATTAAGAAGGTCGATAACTCAATAAAGGTTATCGAACAGGAAGTGCTCAATCTGAAATTCATTGACCTGAAGATGAGTTTCAGTGAAAGGAGGGACAGAGACGATGAATTTCCTGAACTTGGTGGAGTTGGGAAACATGTCACGTATCATGCACTCATATAATTAATTTCATATTGTTTCAAATGAATATCAGCTAATTAATAAATGAAAAAATAGACAAACCTGAGTTGTTATAATAATATATATGGGAAGTTGATTCATTGAATAAGTCGCATCCCTGGACAGAGGCTGTAATGATAAAAGTAAATTCCTGAATGTGATATGTATATAACATATCCACTTGTCCACCCAGTTCGGTCTAACACACTCCTCGCATCTCTTAACGAGTCCTCTATGGACTGCAGCAGAGAAGTCTTTGGTTTGACTTGGCCTCTATGGCCATCCAAATGTTTTAATAGCGGCCTAGACGCATTAGAATCGCTGGGAGTCAATTTGGGACCAAGTACGTAGGGTTTTGTACAGACAGTTCCCAATCGAATGATAGTGACGGCTGTTCCTCCTGTGTAAAGTTACGTACACTGCACTTCTTGTGTGCATTAATTCAAAACACTGTCATGCAATGCAATATTCCAATGGAGCCTCTAATGTAAAGAAAAAGATAAGCTGTGCTCTGCTGTCATAATGTCTTGACATTTGATACAAACATGGTGTGAAGTAATCTGACTTTAGTGACCTATCAATGGATTAATCTCTTATCTGATGAAGAGTACTAATATTGTTTGCATAGAGTCATCAGAAAAGGATAAATTGGCATTATTTAAATAATTATTACATGTTGTAAACTGTTTATTAACAGAGCAATGCTCTCAAGAGATTCAATTGACATCCGATGTTCGGGAATAAAGATCGGGCGAAAGTGGATGTTATATTTTTTTAGGACTGACTTAAAAGGAAAGAAATGGGCCCTTGGTCTCATTTTTAATTGTAAATCCAAGTGGGCGAAGTGTTTATTTGTGTGTAATGTAGAATGGGCGTACATTAGAAGGGACGGGAAAGGTATTTTGATAGTTTTTTAATTCTCTTGCATATTAGGGAAATTAAGTATTTCAAATTAAAATGCATTGAATGTTTACTTACTGTTAATTAAGTAGATCGGAGTAATTTACAAAAGGATGGACTATTTTCTAATATATTCTAAATAAGGACCTTCCTCCGTGATATAATATTGATTGCAGAATTGTTCAGCAGATTCAATTCATATTTTCTGAAACATATGATGCCTTAATCGCATTTTGATAATAATATAAATGGAACGTTGCTAAAGAAGGAGGGGTTTTATATAAATAAGAACTATTGCTGTTTGCAAAGAGTGAAATGAAGGGTTTAATTCAAGGCTTTGCTCTTTCCTGAGTGACTTTGTTCGTTGGCTCACGATTGGAGGGCAAAGAATTGGTTTTATTCATGACCACGGTAGACTATTGATTATAATCAATCATTCCTATAAATAAAAAGGTGTAGGATAAAGTTTGGGTACATTTTGATATCATTTAATCAATAGAAAGTAAACAAATGATTCTGATTCTATATATAGAATAGTTTTATAAAGTTTGTACCATGTTATTAATATATCTAAGTTACCTGTGCTGAATTGGGAAACATAAATTCGATTGATAACGAGTTAATTGAGTGCCTTGCCCTTAATGTAATTGCAGAGCTCAGTGTTTTATTGTTCGTTGGTATGTAATTGTGCCCAATGTATTCCTATTTCCTTTGTGAATTATAGTTTTTACTTTGTACAACATTCCCCCATGTATTCAGTAATTCAGAATCATTGTGTCACTGTTCTTCCAATCAGATACCAACATGTGTTTAGGTATTTGCTGTGTCTGTGATGCATTTCAGATGGCCCATTGCATTTCACATGTGAGCTCAGCTGTTCTTGAATGCCCTGCAAAGTGAGAATAGCATTAGTCTTACAACGTCACTTGAATGGAGAATAAAATATATATCTTTCCAAAAATTGCTTCCATTTACACTTTTGGTGGCCATGGCCGCTGGATGATTGATTTCATTCGTGCAATTAAGTCTACAAGGACCCAAAGTGTGAATGTTTGGAGGAAATGTATTCCAGATAACCTTTTCTCTTTACTTTATAGACTATGGCCATGGATATACGAGGGTCATCCGGAAAGTAGTACCCGTTCGTGCCGCATGAAGTGCTGACGACGCGAGTAGCCGCTGGACGAGGTCAGATAGCTTCAGTAGCTTGTCTGCCTTCTCTGAGCCAAGTTGCGTGACGCTAGCATTGCCTGTGTTGTTTCTGTGATTGTTTACAATGTTTAAAAAAATTGAGAACGCCACCAGTTGTGAAGTGAGGGCAGTGATTAAATTCCTCAATGCAAGAAACGTTCGCCCACGTGATATTCATCGCCAATTAAAGGAGGTGTATGGAGACAATGTAATGGACGAGTCGTCTGTTCGGCGGTGGTGTCGCAACTTCAACATGGGGAGGGGGTACACACACGACGATAAGCGTTCGGGGAGACCGTCTGTCATTACAGACCAACTGGTGAGCTCAGTTGACGAATTCGTGAGGAACGATCGGCGCGTCACAATTGATGACATCTGTGAGCATTTTCCCAATGTTTCTCGAACAATTGTTCATGAAATTGTTAAACACCATCTGCATTATGAAAAAATTGGTGCAAGATGGGTCCCTCGCAAGCTTACAGATGAGCACAAAACCAAGGGTATGGCTCGTACTTAAAGTATGGTGACGGAAAGACATTCTTTGTGTCTATTGAGTCTTCTTGAAAGATTTATATTTTTAATAAAATTCAGTTAGCGTTGTATTCCAAAATATGTTTAATTTAAACCAAATGAATGAAATGCAATCTGTCTTTTGGTCCAAATTGAGACAAATTGTGCGAGTTGTATTTGTAAACATTGCAACGATTCCAAAGCATACAAATCCTATCGCTTGCTAAAGATGGGCCAATTATTCCGATGACCCCAATCAATGCAAATGATTTCTACGCTTTGATATCATTGCATTGTAATCCATAATTGCGGAAGACTCTTTCGAAAGTTACTCTCGCCACAACCTCTGCTGTTTTTTGAAATTGTAATTTTAAGGCATTAGTCCAATTCATTCTGTGCTGACCTAAGGCCTAACACATAATACACAGTGTGTTCTTACAGCCCACTGCACACTTGTATTTGAGAGACTCTTTGTTTGTATTTAATATTATTATATTCTTTATAATATTGTGATGATACGGAATATGAACTAAGGTACGTGAAATTTCAAGTTGTAATGTTGATGTTCAGATTTGTATGTTTATATATATTGTTGTTGTACATATTTTAAGATATTTGTTGCGACACTAAACGTGAATTTAATGTAAATGAAAATTACTTGATGGAAACTGTACACTCCGGGTCATACGATTACAAGGTGATTCATTTTGTGAATAATCACTGATATTGTTCTCCCAGGACGTAAAAATTATATTAATAATATAAACCTCCAAATATTATTTTGTAATAACCTTTTGTGTATACTTTTTCAATCATAAAATGTTTGAAATGCTTTGGTTTTCTTTGAAATGTATTCTGTCGTGGTCACAAAATCAAGAGTTATCACACGGATGGAATGAAGAGTGTTTGTATTGTTCATAGTGTTTGTGAAGTACCAAAAAGCATCATTTAACTGTTGTATGTTGCAAGTGTAATGTAATAATAACTGTGATTCAATGCATGTCTGAGCAATCAGTGTCTTCCTCGAGTGAAGACTGGGGAACTCAATGAGTAAACTGTATGTAAGATTGGAGTGGGGTCGAGGAGTAAGAGAGGGAGAGGGAATGGAGGCAAAGACGCTTTGATGGAATCGGTTGGAAGGGGATAGTTGAGATGCCCTTGGAAATCATCATTATGAGATCTAATGTATCTTCCAGTTGCCAATTTCCTTTCTACCTTGACCAAGTGAGGTCTAGGTGCAAGGGAAAGGTTTTCTACAATAAATACTCCTACACTTAATGCTTCCTGTGACTGCAATGCCCTGGACTTCTCCCAAATCAGTGTGACCTCTGGGTCCATCTCCAGAGAAGACTCTTGGTGGGCAGTTGACAACGTGCCAGTGTTGTTCCTGTGAGTGTTAGTACAATTCCATCGGCCAGCACCAACATTTTCCCATGCAATTAGGGGTCGTTAGTGTCACTCTGTGGACAGTTCACGTTTGGAACTTCCTGTGATTGATAGCCCTGTCAATATCCCTCTACCAATTACCATTTCATGGTTGCATATATCCCCTTGGCAGTGGATGGAGTGATATCTGTGACTGAATGTGTCAACTCCAACCCACCGAAGTGATCATCCTCCATCTACTCCAAAGGAGGAATCTATCTGTGAGCAGTATTCTTCTTGACAAGAAGTGTGGAATGGTTGATAATCCCGACTATGCACGACTCTTAGTGACCTCTGCCAGAATGACAGATTGTCTTAAAAGCCAAGAACGACTGCTCATCCCTGCAAACTTCATCAATTTCTGTGTTTCAAAAGGGACATGATAGGCACAGGTTTCCACTCAAACGTCAGATTTCCAAAAGAAGCAATTTGGATGTCACTGACAAACTTGAATGAGTGTAGAGACATGGCGGTCCAGCTCTCAGACAAAAATGCTGTAATTCCTGCAAGTACCAAACCTTCATACCATCTTCACGGATGCCTGATTCATTTTAATAGTACATCCAGTCTGGTGTGAAAGATACAGTATCTCTTCAGGATCTTCCACTCTTCAATGTCCAAGTCCCGAAGTCCCTGAGGTATCAATTAGGCGAGGGGACAAGAGGACTCTGCTTATAGTCTCCCCCTCCCTTGATCCAATCCACGTCTACGTCCAGACGTCCACATCATGCCCACGGTGCACTTTGGCTGAATGCATTCGCTTCCTGGAGACATGTCTGGAGGAATGAGCACACCGCAACTCAAGAGACAAGGAGCACCCTCTCTCGTCCCGAGAAGAACACACGGCCAGCACTCGGCGTGAACCTGGACGACCATTCGTTCCTCCTTCCATCCCGGCGAGCTTTCGCTATGGCTCCAGCTGGATCTCCAGGTCACCTTCCAGCGCCTCCTGGAGAACACCAGGCTGGAATGACACAGGGCCATTCATCAGTGCTATTATTTCATTGACGGAGCAAAGGGGCAGCAACCTACTCTCCTTGATATTCCTGGAACGGAAAGAGTGAGTGACTATCCTCATTTCGTCTCTCCGGACTCTTTCAAGGGCAGCCTCCCTCGTGGTTTCCCCTGCACACTGTCCATCGTCTGCATATGTGTCTTCATTAATAATCACTTACTCCATTCCAGATGAACCACACCTGGCACCAAGGCCACCGCCATTGGCCCCCAATCGATAGGGCGGACCCTCATGGAGAGAACTTCAAAGATTTGACATCTTGCAGTCACTGGATCTCACCCACAATGACCTTTCTTGTTCTCTGGGGAACATAAACGCAACAGACACCTCTACAGTGGAATGAAGACCTTGTCTTGCTCATACAAGGCAATTAACTGTTGCGTGCCTTGCGCAAATGTTGATTCTTTCCCGCCAATAGTTGCAATGCTGTAATCCCTTGGTTTGCTCTCATTCCAGTGATCTCTCGTCACTGCCCTCAGTCGTGAGTAAAAGTATTCCGAGACTTATGACCCCGAGTGCTTCTCCCGTCTCCATTGTCCTTCTTCAGCTGAAGAATTGTTTCTTCCATTCAATAACAAATATCCTCTGCAACTACAACTTTTGCAATTAAAGATTAATTAGCGGAGATGACTAAATTTGTTGCGTATCGAAAGGTTATATTTGTATATTCCTTAAATTTATGAAATATATTTGTTAATTTTGTTTTTTTATTGTAAATGACATTATTTTTCATACTTTTTTGCATCAACTTTTAATAAAATAAATGACATAATAAACAAATAACAAATTTATCATGTAAATATCTACAACTATTTTATATATTGTTAATTGTCAAAATTAATTGACATTCGTTAAAGTCAAATGAACAGCAGCAGGTTTTACAATTGTGATTAAAGTACAAAGTAATGTATGCTGCACTGATAGTTGTAATATTAAATTATTTACATGACATGTAATGCTACAATTTTTAATATCCAATGTCTTTTGTAATTAAATAAGCCGGAGTGACTATGTATTTATTTTCTGGTGTGATTACATTATATTTTTTACGAGAAGAAATAAATATGAATTTGTTGGATAGTTATTGTGTGCATTTGAAGTTTTCCATCTATCGAGGAATCATACAGAGATGGGAGGAGTGTCTCCGAGGGTACTCGGTGGACAAGTGGAAATGTTATATGTATATTATATTTCAGGATATTAATTTAATTATTATTCCCTCGGTCCAGGGATGCCACTTATTCAATTGAATACTAATTTAGGTTTGTTTATATCTTTGTAATATTATTCAACAAATAATCATTTGATACAATGTGAAATAAATTATATTTGTTCCTGATACGTGAAATGCTTCCCAATTCCACCAAGTTGGGAATTGTCGTAGTCTCCGTCCCGCCTTTCACTGAAATTCATCGTTAAGTCAATGAATTTCAGATTTAGCACTTCCTGTTCGATAACCTTTATTGAGTTATCGACCTTCTTAATTTGCTCCAGAACAAACTCCACGCAATCCGTAAATCTTGTATCAGTTTCACTTCCGATTTGAAACTTCTCAATCGCCTTGGAGAATTTATCCTTTGCGCTCTCAAATTTTTCGTTGGCTAATTCAAAATTTTGTTTCTCTCTAAGCTCTTTTGCATCACTCAGCAATTTCAGCCCTCTCATTTGGTATTCCAAGCCTTTATTGAAAAGCTCATTGCCTTCCTCTTTCAACAGCACAAGTCTTTCGTATTGTTTTAGACTTGGATCATCGGGACATATTCTTAAACCCTCCTTGACTTTGCACAAGACTCTCCCAAAGGTTTCCTTGGCCTCTTCCGATCTGTCGTTTTCCTCCACATCATTCTCTATATCCCAACCAGCTTTCCAAAGATCCCCAACTGCAGATAAGATTTCTATAATAGTCTCTGCTTTCTCCTTGTTCATTGCATGCAAGCTCTTCTCTTTTGAAATCTTAGATCTTTTGCATGCGGCCTCATATTTCTCCAAAGCTGCCTCATACTGCCATTTAGCAAACAGCTCGTCTCCCAGAGACATCAATCTCATCGCTTCTACCTCACTCTTTGCCTCGCTTAGTCTGCTGCTGTATTTGTCCTTCATTTTGCTAACTTGTGACTTTGAATGAGCCACCTCATACTGGACCAACGCCTCACTATACCTTCCTTCATTCGACTGCTCTTCACCGCGTTGACATGCAATCATTGCCTCTAATTCGGTTTGTCTGTGGTGACATTTTCCTGGTGCAGCGTTCCCTCCTCCTAACCTTTCCCATGAGCAAGAGTGTAATTCTCCAGGGCCTCTTCGTATCTCCCATCTGGAAACATAACACCACCTATTACACTCAGAGCAATGCACATGCTATGCCTTCTCATCCTAAGGCTCTCTTATGTTCCGTGTGTCTGCTTAGTGAGTGTTTTATTCGTGACACGGCCACTGATGAAGTGTCTTCGGAGACAAGGGTTGGGAAATGGTGTTTTTATTGGGTGACTGAATTTAGTTACTGTTAGAATATGTTTGAGGTATTTGTGTTTTTATGAAGTTTCAGTGGAGATTGTGTTGCCTTGTATTCTTGATTCAATGTTCTTCCAATAACATACCAAAATGCGTGTGCATATTTTGTGTGTATCTGAGGCATTTAAAATGGTCCGTTGCGTTTCACATTTGAGCTCAGCTTTTCTTGAGTACCCTGCACAGTGGGAATATTAATATTCTTACAACGTTTGTAAACTGAAAAATAAAATATATTTCCCTAATCGCTTATGATAGCACTTGTCATGATTTGTTTATCCCAGACATCCGTTAATTGTGTGCTGCCTGGAAATAGAGGAGTGACATTTTACAATTCCCACAATGGCCACATTGCCAGATGTATGGTTAAGGAAGAGCTGGCAACGCTTGGGAATTCCCCAATCAAGGGAATTGCACGGCTGCTGTGGGATGTTTGGCGAATGTCACTCATCGGAGGGAGGAGGGTTTACTCTCGTCCCTCAAATGTAAAGTGTTTCTTTAAGATGGGACCATGCTCCTTCCGGCCTTCGCTCATAGCATACTAATTATGTTGCCTATCGATACGCATCGAAATCCACCGTAAATCGCGGAGATCGTGTTGTTGATTCTAAACATTAGGGGTGACAGTTCAAAGGCAAACGAACATCGTTCGGCAATGATATCAACCAACGCACACTGAGAATACGAGAAGTACTTACCGAGGGCCTGCGATATTGAGCAAGGTCTCACGGAATAATAAAGTTCATCTATCCAATGGGGTCATGTTGATGAAAACAACTCTTCTGTACGTGTAATTGATCACAACTGCTTTAAATACCTAAGAAATTGAATGAAGACATGCATATTATCCCTACGAAAGCCATTTTCCGTGTCTACCTTATAAATTAGAACAACCCGTTTCTTCTTCATGAAGATGAGATTTCTCAAGGTTGGCACTCACCGCCTGTAATGATTCTCTATTATCTTCAGACAAGTCGCTATTTCTTCCTAAAACCAACAAATCGTAATCACTGCACTGCTCAGTTTTGTTAATGTCTTTGGAACGCCCAAACTTGGAATAACATTATTTGTATTCCCATTCCAAAGAATTTTGAAGTAACAAATAATTCAATATCCATCTTTGACAAACATACATTTTCCTCGTTAGAATTTCCCTTTCTGGACACTCTTTTCGGGCACGCGCTTGCATAAATATGTTGAAGGAAATTTGTATTCTCTCTAAGTAAGGGTGCACATGGAGAGAATTAATACAGAAGAAGGTTGACGTTCATAGTTAGGTTATCAATTCACTGTCACAAAACGATAATTATGAGCAGTAGTTACTAAATTCTTGAGGAAGAAGTTTAGCACCTCCTACAAGAAATCGAAGTAAATCTCGTATTGCAACATCAATAGCGAAATTGATATTAGCGTGTTCTTCACAAATATCCATTTCAATAATCTTCGGCTGAGTCTTCGCCAATTATACTTAATTTGCTAGCACATAATGCATTTGTCTTAAAAAGAAGACTTTATCATATTCCGCCATTCATTCAAGCATCGAGAAGTATAAACACGTTGCGAATATCGTTTCTCTCTTGTTATGTCCACATTATCAGTGGGAGGTATGGCGGACTGAATTGTTTACATTTATGTCTGTACAAAGTTTTTGCGGAATAAACTGCTGTATATTAGCGTATCTAAAAAAGGCACACTATCCTTCATTAAAAAAACGCCGTAAAGAGGTGGCAGAGGACTTCTCTTCTGTTAATATTTGTTGCCCTAATTTGAATTATTAAAATAAACATTTTAAAAAAATTATGAAATCCCAAATTCTTGCATTCCCAACACACACACGGGCACAACATTGTAAGAGATATACCAAGGAAGAAATCTCATGAGAAGAGCCGAATGATTTTCATCATGAGGAGTTGTGTAAGTGGGTAAGGCATTGATTAAAACGATGGAACTTTCCATTATATTTTATATGACGTCGAAAATACTATTCATTTCCTCATCTCATGCGCCAATAGAAAAGAGACTTACCGATCTTAAATCGCACTTTTTAGATACACCTCACTCCGCTTATCAGTCGTGCTTCGTAATCCTGATGCGATACGAGAGACCTTGAAAAATCTCCGAAAAAAGCTCACTCGGTTGGCGACTGCGAATAGGGAAGCAACATACATTTAAACGCGCATCTGGCCACACCCGGTGCTTCGGTTCAAGGCAAGTAACCAAGTGTGACGGCGAAGGCACAAAGTAGCTCAAAACGCGAATACTCAGGGCGGTTCCTGTGAAGTTGGAAATACGTGTAAAGGAAAATGAGCGATATCAGTTATTACAGCAAGGATGCAATAAAATCAAGGATGAGTAATCACAACTCCGTTGGTCACGATGTGACAAAATATGAACGTAGTACGGAATACGGCGTAATTCGAATTCACTATCGTATCGACATTAAAAAAACAATGGCATTTTTAGGTGGATTGACGGTGATTCCAGGTCTACTTTACATTGGAGATCAAGTATTCAATGACGGTGATTTATGTACCAGGGAAGGAACGCATTATTTTAATGCCCACAGTGAAAAAGAGATATCTTTTAGTGAAGCTATGGATAGGAAAAGTAAGAATAGACGAGCTGACGACATGAGTAGAGATGGTAATAGGTTGCTCGAACAAGGAAAATATGAAGAAGCGTATGAAAAATTCAAAGAAGCCTACTCAACGTGCAGCAGTGGATATTGCAACGAGTCAAGATTTATGCGTGATAGAGATAATGCAAAAAACAAATGGGCTGGTGACTTGAACAAGCAAGGAAATGAACTGTGGGAAAAAGACAGATATTCGGAGGCTGCCGAGAAATACAGAAAAGCATACAAAACATGCACTAGCGATAGGAAAGATTTAGAAAAATGTTATCTCTCCAATGAAGGCAATTGCCACAGGATGCAAGGCAATTATTCAAAGGCGATAGAGTTATTTGACAAGGCATT
Source organism: Hetaerina americana (assembly GCF_022747635.1). Lineage (NCBI taxonomy): Eukaryota > Metazoa > Arthropoda > Insecta > Odonata > Calopterygidae > Hetaerina > Hetaerina americana. The sequence continues at coordinate 374,357 of NW_027286592.1, read as the reverse complement.
AGCAATTGACAGCAATTATGACTACGTCAAGAATAATCGAGACAACACATTCAATGATTGGGCTGAACATCTAAACAAGCAAGGACATGGACTGTGGGAAAAAGAAAAGTATTCAGAGGCCGCGGAGAAATACAGGGAGGCATATAATAAATGCACTAGCGATAGGAAAGATTTAGAAAAATGTTATCTCTCCAATGAAGGCAATTGCCACAGGATGCAAGGCAATTATGCAAGAGCCATAGAGTTATTTGACAAGGCATTAGCAATTGACAGCAATTATGACTATGCCAAGAATAATCGAGACAACACATTCAATGATTGGGCTGGGGATTTGAACCAGCAAGGAAATGAACTGTGGGAAAAAGACAAGTATTCAGAGGCCGCCAAGAAATACAGAGAGGCATATAATAAATGCACTAGCGATAGGAAAGATTTAGAAAAATGTTATCTCTCCAATGAAGGCAATTGCCACAGGATGCAAGGCAATTATGCAAGAGCCATAGAGTTATTTGACAAGGCATTAGCAATTGACAGCAATTATGACTATGCCAAGAATAATCGAGACAACACATTCAATGATTGGGCTGGGGATTTGAACCAGCAAGGAAATGAACTGTGGGTAAAACACAAGTATTCAGAGGCCGCCGAGAAATACAGAGAGGCATATAATAAATGCACTAGCGATAGGAAAGATTTAGAAAAATGTTATCTCTGCAATGAAGGCAATTGCCACAGGATGCAAGGCAATTATGCAAGAGCGATAGAGTTATTTGACAAGGCATTAGCAATTGACAGCAATTATGACCATGCCAAGAATAATCTTGCAGAGACATTTAATTCGTTGGGAGAAATCTTATATAAACAAGGCGACTATGCAGGAGCAATATTAAAATTCAATCAAGCTAATGAAAAGTGCTCAACCAGCTTTAAAAATAAAAAGAATTATTCCCAGAATACTAAGAAATGTCAATGCGAGCTAGATGCAATTGGTTTGAAAGAAGAAGGAGATAAGGATTATGGTGAAGGACATTATGAGAGTGCCGTGAGGAAATATCAAGAGGCCTTTTGTAAATCGGGAATTGAAATTCTTAGAATGAGATATGAGACCTGCAAGAATAAAGCCCAGAATGAGTTGGAGGCTCAAAGAGCGCATGAGGCTGGCATGGAATTATTTGGGATCGGAGAGTATAGTATGGCTCTGGAACATTTTCAGGCAGCTCATGGAAAGTCCAAGCTTATAAATGAGAAATGTATTTATGAGAAATCAATGAGGGAAGCCCAAGTGGAGATAAAAGCAAAGCAGATGTACGAGCAAGGTGAGAAGTTATACGTTGCAGGGAATTATTCGGAAGAAATGAATAAATATAAAGATGCAATGAATGCTTCGAAAGTCAACAAAGAGCACTATCAGTCGTGTATTGAAAAGGCTCGGGCAGAGTTGGATGCTGCAGCGTTCAACGAAGAGGGCAATGCTTTATTTGCAGCTGCTGAATTTGTAAAAGCAAAGGAAAAATACGAAAAGGCATGGCACACTTCCAACATTGCCAAGATGGGAGATAATTTCATAATGCGACTCCTTACTGCTCCTCATGAGTACAGAAGAAATGTCTGCAGAGCTCAGGTCGAAGTGGATGCCATTGCTTTGAGTGACAAGGCTAAAAATCTGCTCAAACAGGGAAAGTTAGCGGAGGCCTCAAGTAGTATTAAAGAAGCATTTGAAAAGTCTGAGGTAGCAAGTCAGCGTGAACAATACAAGAAGAGTGGTGAATTAATTCAGGCAAGAATACATCATGAGTACGGCTGTCAGTTAACGGTTGAAGGGGATGGGGAACGAGAAGTTGATTTGAAAATAATGAAATATAAACATGCGGTACTTAAGTTTGAGATGGCTCTAAGTGTAAGTGCGCAAAGTGAGGATACCAGGCGTAGGATGTGTGTTGCTCTGAGTGCAATAGGTGATGTTGCATTTTCAGAGGGGAAGTACGGAGAGGCCCTGGAGAATTACACTCTTGCTCGTGAGAAAAGTAAAGAAGAGGGAACGCTGCACCAAGACAATATTTTGAAAGCACAGACGGAATTAGAGGCAATGATTGCATGTCAATGCGGTGAAGAGCTGTCGAATGAAGGGAGGTATAGTGAGGCATTGGTCCAGTATCAGACGGCCCATTCAAAGTCCCAAGTGAGCAAAATGAAGAACAAATACTGCAGCAGACTAAGCGAGGCAAAGAGTGAGGTAGAAGCGATGAGATTGAAGTCTCTGGGAGACGAGCTGTTTGCTAAATGGCAGTATGAGGCAGCTCTGGAGAAATATGAGGCCGCATGCAAAATATGTAAAATTTCAAAAGAGAAGAGCTTGCATGCAATGAACAAGGAGAAAGCAGAGACTATTATAAACATCTTATCTGCAGTTGGGGATCTTTGGAAAGCTGGTTGGGATATAGAGAATGATGTGGAGGAAAACGACAGATCGGAAGAGGCCAAGGAAACCTTTGGGAGAGTCTTGTGCAAAGTCAAGGAGGGTTTAAGAATATGTCCCGATGATCCAAGTCTAAAACGATACGAAAGACTTGTGCTGTTGAAAGAGGAAGGCAATGAGCTTTTCAATAAAGGCTTGGAGTACCAAATGAGAGGGCTGGAATATTTGAGAGATGCAAAGGAGCTGAGAGAGAAAGAGAGTTATGAATTAGCAAAGGTAAAACTTGAGAGCGCAAAGGATAAATTCTCCAAGGCGATTGAGAAGTTTCGACTCGGAATTGAAACTGATAAAAGATTTACGGATTGCGTGGAGTTTGTTCAGGAGCAAATAAATGATGTGGATCACTCAATAAAGGTTATCAAACAGGAAATGCTCAATCTGAAATTCATTGACTTAACGATGAATTTCGGTGAAAGGAGGGCAAGAGAAGAAGATAATTCAGAACTATCTGAGAAAGCGGGTCACATCACGTATCACGCCCAAATATAATTTATATCATGATATGTGAATTGATCATTAGCTAATTTATGATTGAAAAAATAGACAAACCTGAAATATGATGAAATATATACGTGAGGTTAATTCAATGAATAAAACACATCACTGGACAGAGCCTTTAATAATTTAAGAAAATTCCCAAAAAGCATATTTTATCATTTCCCATTGTCCACCATCTTAACTCAGGGCACACTCATCCCATCCCTTTACAATACCTGGATATGCAGCCGTAGAGAAGTCCTTGTTTCGCCTTTGTATCCAATAGGTAACCTCTATGGGGATTAAAATGATTCCTTGGGGAATCTAGCAGATGAGAATCACTCGGGGCTAAGTCGGGACCAAGTACGGTGGGTGTTGTACCAATAGTTCCCAATCAAATGTCTCTGAAAGCTATTGTTTTTGTGTACAATTACATGGACTGTTTTCTTGTTTGCATTAATGCAAATCACTGGACGTCATGCACTGTTGGCAGGTGAAAAGATGTAATCATTGTGTCTATGAAAAGGAAAAAGAAGTGCTGCAGCCTGCAGATAATGCAAATGAAATTGTAAATGAAAAAAGGGAGGGGATAATTCAATGTTTGTTTCACTTACTCAACGACCTACCCTCCTCTCTCATGAAGAGTACTGATATTGTTTGAACTGAAACATTAGAACAGAATAAATTGGCATTAGTAAGTTAATTGTACTTTTTATAAACTCTTTATTTACCAAGCAATGCTCTCCACTGATTGAATTGTCATGTAATATTCATAGGTGAATTAGTGGATGAAATTTAGTCCATAAATGTTTGTATGAACATCATAAAAGAAAAGAAATGGGGTCTTTCTCTTCTTTTTCATTTTGGAATTTAATAAGTAGAGAAACTGGTTGTCTGTGTGTGAGGTAGAACGGACCAATATTTGAAGGAATGGGAAAAGTATTTTGATAAGACTGAAAATTTTCTATTACTCTTACAGACGAAGGAAATGAAGTATTTTATATAAAAATGCAGAGAATGTTTACCTGCTGGTGGTTAAGAACATCAGATTATTAAACCAAAAGAAGGACTATTTTATAATATAATCTAAATTAGGACCTTTCTCCATTACACAATATTTTTTGCTCAAGTTTTTAGGAAATATATTAAGTATTTTCTTAAATGCCTAATGCATTTATCACATGTTTATAATAATGTAAATGGAACATCTTAAGGAGAAGAGATTTTTCATAAGTAAGAAGGACTTCTGTTTGCAAAAAGTGAAATAGTGAGTTTCTTTTGAGGCTTTGTTCTGTCCTCGGAAAGTGTGTCGATGTGCTAATGATTGGAGTTTTTAAAAATGTATTTTTTATCATGAAAATGGTGGACTATTGATTATAGTCAATGGTACATATAAAACGACAGATGTAGGAAAACATTTTACACAATTTTATATAGTTCAATCAATAGGAACTATGTTAATATTTCTGATTCCACTTTACATGACATCTTGAGGGAGTGACACCTCAAGGAAGTGTTTTTTATAATTAACTGAACTAGTGTTATTATTTCTATGTGACTTGTGCTGAAATGGAAAACATGTATTCAATCATTGAATAATTAGAAGCATGCCTTGCCTCTAATGTAATGAGGGGCCCAGTCATTTTTTTTTCAGCAGTCAAAGTTAATCAACAACGGCCCTTGGTCATCCAAATAGAGATCTCTACACAAATTTCCTTTATTGCTTTATCAATTTTATCAATGATCTTGAGTTATTTTAATGGTTGGTAATGTGTGGTTGGGAATGTTAGAATATGTTCAAGGTATTGGTGTTTATATAAAGTGTCAGTGGATATTGTGTTGCCTTGTGGTCATTGCAGACAGTGCCCTGCATTGCCAGTCCTTGCAAATATGATCACGGCAAAGAATGCATGTGGCAATGGATGGAATAATGTGAAATAACCACAAAGCACGTTCCTCCGCACTTTGCGTCAATTAATATAGAGCAATGGATGGTTTCTATAATATGTGAATGTGCCCCATGTATTCCTATTTCCTCTGTGGATTGTATTTTTCACTTTGTATTATATCATTTCTGCATGTATTCAGTATTTCAGCATCTTTGTGTCACTCTTCTTCCAATCAGATACCAACATGTGTGTAGGTATTTGTTGTGTCCGTGATGCATTTCAGATGGCCCATTGCATTTCACATTTGAGCTCAGCTGTTCTTGAATGCCCTGCAAAGTGAGAATAGCATTAGTCTTACAATGTTTGTTAATTGGAGAATAAAATATATATCTTTCCAAAAAGTGCTTCCATTTACACTTTTGGTGGCAATGGCCGCTGGATGATTGATTTCATCCGGGCAATTAAGTCTACAAGGACACAAAGGGTGAACGTTTGGAGGAAATGTGTTCCAGATAACCTTTTCTCTTTACTTTATAGACTATGGCCATGGATATACTTACATTATGGTGATGGAAAGACATTCTTTGTGTCTATTGAGTCTTCTTGAAAGGTATATATTTTTAATAAAATGCATTTAGCGTTGTATTCCATAATCTGTTTGATTTAAAACAAATGAATGAAATGCAATCTGTCTTTTAGTCCAAATTGAAACAATGGTGCGAGTTGTTTATGTAAACATTGCAATGATTCCAAAGCGTACAAATCCTATTTGCTTGACAAGGATGGGCCAATTATTCCGATGACCCCAATCAATGCAAATAATTTCTACGCTTTGATGTCATTGCAATGTAATCCTTATTCTCGGAAGATTCTTTCAAAAGTTAGTCTCGCCACGACCTCTGTTGTTTTTTATAATTATAATTTTAGGGCATTAGTCCTAACATTCCAATGCATAATGTGCTGACCTAAGGCATAACACATAATACACAGTGTGTTCTTACGGCCCACTGCACACTTGTATTTGAGAGACTCTTTGTTTGCATTTAAAATTATTAAATTATTTTATAATATTGCGATGATATGGTATATGACTTAAAATTAGTGAAATTTCAAACTGCAATGTTGATGTTCAGATTTGTATGTTTATATATATTGTTGTTGTACATGTTTTAAGATATTTGTTGGGTCACTAAACGTGAATTTAATGTAAATGGAAATTATTTGATAGAAACTGTACACTCCGGGTCATATGATTACAAGGAGATTCATTTTGTGAATAATCACTGATATTGTTCTCGCAGGATGTAAAAATTATATTAATAATATACACCTCGAAATTATTTTATGTAAAAACCTTTGGTATATACTTTTTTTATTAAAAAATGTTTGAAATGCTTTGGTTTTCTTTGAAATGTATACAGTCTTGGTCACAAAATCCAGAGTTATCACACGGATGGTATTAAGACATGTGTAAGACAAGTATATTGTTCATAGTGTTTGTGAAGTACCAAAAAGCATCATTTAACTTTTGTATGTTGCAAGCGCAATGTAATAATAACTGTGATTCAATGCATGTCTGAGCAATCAGTTTCTTCCTCAAGTGAAGACTGGGGAACTCAATGAGTAAACTGTATTTATATTTGGAGTGGGGTCGAGGAATGAAGAGAGGGTGAGGGAATGGAGGCAAAGACGCTTTGATGGAATCGGTTGGAAGGAGAGAGTTGAGATTCCCTTGGAAATCATCATTAAGAGATCTAATGTATCTTCCAGTTCCCAATTTCCTTTCTACCTTGACCAAGTGAGGTCAAGGTACAAAGGAAAGTTTTTCTACAATAAATACTCCAACACTTAATGCTTCCTGTGACTGCAATGCCCTGGACTTCTCCCAAATCAGTGCGACCTCTAGGTCAATCTCCAGAGAATACTTTTGGTAAACAGTTGACAACGTGCCAGTGTTGTTCCTGTGAGGGTTGGTACCATTCCATCAGCCAGCACCAACATTTTCCCATGCAATAATGGGCCGTTAGTGTCACTCTGTGGACAGTTCACATTTGGAACTTCCTGTGATTGATAGCCCTGTCAATATACCTCTACCAATTACCATTTCATGGTTGCATCTATCCCCTTGGCAGTGCATGGAGTGATATCTGTGACTGAATGTGTCAACTCCAACCCACAGAAGCGATCATCCTCCATCTGCTCCAAAGGAGGAATCTATGGGAAGGAGTCTGGGAAGGAGGAGGAAGCTGTCTATGTCCAGACGTCCACTTCTTGCCTACGGTGCACTTTGTCTGACTGCATTCACTTCCTGGAGACATGCCTGGAGGAATGAGCACACCGCAACGCAAGAGACAAGGAGCACCCTCTCTCGTCCAAAGAAGAACACACAGCCAGCACTCAGGGTGAACCTGGACGACCATTCCATTCCTGCTTCCCTCCCTGGGCTCTCTCGCTATGGCTCCAACTAGATCTACATGTCACCTTCCTGGGCCTCCTGGAGTACACCAGGCTGGAATGGGACAGGGCCAGTCATCAGTGCCAGTATCTCATTGACGGAGCAAAGGGGCAGCAACCTTCTCTGCTTGATCTTCCTGGAACAGAAAGAGTAAGTGATTCTCCTCATCTGGTCCTCATTTCGTCTCTCTGGACTCTGTCAAGGGGACCCTCCCTCAGGGCTGCCCCTGCACACTGTCCATCGTCTGCATATGTGTCTTCATTAATAATCACTTACTCCATTCCAGATGAACCACACCAAGGCCAACGCCATTGGCCCCCAATCGATAGGGCGGATCCTCATGGAGAGAACGTCACAGATTTGACATCTGGCAGTCATAGGATTTCACCCAAGATGACCTTGCTTGTTCTCTGGGGAACATAAATGCAACAGACACCTCCGCAGTGGAGTCAAGACCATTCCTGGCATAAACAAGGCACGCAAAGGGAGCAGGGGACTGTAATATATGTTGGCCAATGATTGAAGTATTATGTTCTTTATGGGTATGCCTACTTGTGTCTGAGTTGTGAGTTTTATTCATTATTCTCTTAGTTTTTGTAGTAAAACTTTAAAATGCAAAAGATAATAATATTCCAATCCAGTTGGATTGGTTTAATTAGCTGTGGTATCTTTTACTTAATTGGATTTTTGAATTTTATAATTCATATGTGCACATTGGAATGTGAGCAGTACTGTTTTGTCGACCAACTAATCCAAATGTTCGGTGAATTTACTCTTAAATTGTTGTTATATTCTATTGTTTCAGGCTTCACTTTGTGGAAGTATTTAATATCCATACTAAAAAGAAAGACTTGTACTTTTCCTCAGATTTTATTGTACGGTACAATGCGTTTCACCAACTTGCGGCATCATCAGGTACAAATTTGCAAAAGAGACAGAGCAAGAATATATACCCTCAGGACAGAGTGGGGGCGGGGAGGGTTGGAAGGATTTGAGAGGGGTGGGGGCTCGCAGGTGCGTTGATGGATTGTTTTGACCATTTCCGGGCTAGTTTCTCGGAGAGGAGTGGGGAGGGGTATGGGAACAATTGCTCATTCCAAAGTGTCGTGTTGGGGTTTACCTTAAGTGCCTTCCAAACTAATTGCTCGAGAGCGTCCATTTTTAATCCTTTTGGGAGTGTGTGTAATATCTCTGGGACAAAGTCACTGCTGTGGTTGAATTCTAGTAAATGCTTGGTGAAGAGAGAGTTGTTATTCTGATTTTTGTGACACCTAGCGTGTTCCTTGACTCGTAACTTGATATTCCTGCCGGTCTGACCGACATAAACGCTGTTGCAATCCTCGCATTTCAGTTTATAAATGCCTGATTTGAGAAGGCTATCCTGGGTGTCTTTTCCGTTGGCTAGAAGTTTGGAGAGGGTTATGGGTGAGTAGAAGGCTGCTTTGAGTGAGGTGGGTAGGCGGTTGGAAATCCTATATGAAATATCTCCCAGAAACGGGATCGAGCACCACTTAAAATCTTTAGATACTGCGGGCTGAGATACGGAAATGCTTTTTATGGCCATTGCTTTTCGTTTTTTCCGTACTGATGTGTCAACTGGTCTGGGGTTGAAACCATTGTTGGTAGGTATATTAGTGATATTCACGAGTTCAATTTTGAAGTTATTGGGGGAAAGGGGGATGTGTAGGAGGTGGTGGATCATGGAGTGGAGGGCTGCGTATTTGTGAGAAAAGTGGTGTGCGGAATCATTAGAAATTATATGGTCTGTATATGTGGGTTTCCTATAAATTGCAAATTCGTGTCTATTATCCCTAATTGTGATTGTCAAGTCGAGGAAGTTGATGGTGCCGTTGACGTCTTTTTCCATGGAGAAGGAGATATTCCGATGAAGAGTGTTTAGGAAATTAAGGAAGGAGTCTACCTGTTGGTTCCGGTCCATAGGCATAGTATATCGTCAACGTAAAGAAACCAATAGCCCACGTTTTTGTTATGCTGATTGTCAGCAATAAAAAGATGTTCTTCTACAGAATTGAGGAAGACTTCGGCTAGGAAGGGGGACAGTGGGGAACCCATAGCTAACCCATCCGTTTGGCTGCAAAGAGTGTGGTTGAACCTAAAGTAATTCTGGTTAACTGTCATTTTGATGAGCGGGACCAATTGGTCTGAGATATTTTGGGCAATGGTGGAATCCTTGAGTAGTTCTTCCACCCTAAGCAAAGTTTCCGATATTGGTAGGCAAGTAAATAAATTGCTAATGTCGAAGGAGACTAGCCTCGCTTTTTCCAAGGCATCAATATCTTTCAATTTTCGGGCTGGCTCTATAGAGTTTTTTGGAACTGGTTTTCTGGAAATGGTCAAAACAATCCATCAACGCACCTGCGAGCCCCCACCCCTCTCAAATCCTTCCAACCCTCCCCGCCCCCACTCTGTCCTGAGGGCATATATATTCTGGCACTGTCAGTTTTGCAAATTTGTACCTGATGATGCCGCAAGTCGGTGAAACGCATTGTACCGTATAATAAAATCTTTGGAAAAGTACGAGTCTTTCTTTCTTTTTAGTATGGATCTTAAATTGTCGGTTTTGATTAGAATGAGTGCATCTTCTCAACAGATGCACTGATTGTAGTGTAATTCTTTCACAGATGAGAGCGAAGGAATTTAACTTGCGTCAACAATTATTGAAAGGCTTATGCAAGATATCTTTCTTGCCTTTGACTGTTGTGCTGATTCATTTTTCTTTCTGCTAATTTAACTGTGACCAAGTTGCAATACAACCTCCAGGTGTAATAGTGTAATAATAACTCCTCGTTGCCCTCAGTCGTGAGTACAAGTATTCAGAGACTTTTGACCCCGAGTGCTTCTCCTGTCTCTATTGCCATTCTACAGCTGAAGAATTGTTTCTTCCATTTGATAACAAATATCCTCTGCAACTAAAACTTTTATAAGTAAACATTAATTAGCGGAGAAGACTAAATTTGTTGAGTTTCGAAGGGTTATATTTGTATTTTGCTTAAATTTCGTAAATATACTTCTTAATTTGTTTTATTTATTGTAAATGGCATTATTTTTCATACTTTTTTGCGTCAACTATTAATAAAATGTATGATATAATAAACAAATAACAAATGTATCATGTAAATATCTACAACTATTTTATATATTGTTATATATCAAAATTAATTGACTATTGTTAAAGTCAAACCCACAGCAGTAAGTTTTACAATTGTGATTAAAGTACAAAGTAATGTATGCTGCACTGATAGTTGTAATATTAAATTACTTACATGACATGTAATACTACAATTTGTAATATCCTATTTCTTTTGTAATTAAATTAGCCGGAGTGACTATGTATTTATTTTCTGGTGTGATAATGTTATATTTTTTATATGAAATGAAATAAATATGAATTGGTTGGGTAGTATTTGTGTTCATTAAAATTTTTCCATCAATGGAGGAATCGTAAAGAGATGGGAGGAATGTCTTCGAGTGTACTCGGTGGACAAGTGGAAATGTTATATGTATATTATATTTCAGGATATTAATTCAATTATCATTCCCTCGGTCCAGGGATGCCATTTATTAAGTTGAATAATAATTTAGGTTTGTTCATATTTTTTATAATATTATTCAACAAGTAGTTATTTGAATCAGAAAACATCAGAATCGATTCTACACATAACTCATGGTATGGTATATTGTCTAATTTATTCTTCACATATTTTTAGGAAAGAATTAGAAAAATTATCATATTTTAATAAGAACAAACAATCATCGTATGAAGCGAAAGAGCAGAATGTATTCCCCTCGGAAAGCCAAACCAATCGCGCTGCCAGGCAAAAAGAATAAATATTTAGAAAGGACCACTCATATATATATATATTCAACATATCATATAATGGTTGAAATATGGAATTCTTGCTTTGGCAGTGTCCAGTAACGGAAATATTTTTTCGCATGTGACCCGCTCATAGAGCATAAACATAGAATGTCACCTTTATTCGAATGAATTGTAGACTTTTGAGAGCCGACTATTTTGAACAAAGTTAGCATGTCACCTTCACGAAACGATAATTAAGCAAACAATAAATATAAAGATACAAGTTCCGAAGCAATACTTTCTCATAGACCGCGCCACGTATCACAATATAACAACCAGGTGCGAATATCGATGCTCATTTTTTTGTAAAAAGAAATGGTGGACATGGTGTACGGAACGACGCAATAAGACACAGTTCTCTGTGCACATTTTGCGGAAAATCCTGCGGAATACTCTGTATTTTAAGGAAGAGACATTTCCTCCGTCCTAAAGAAAACGTCTGAAGGAGTTGACCGAGGAATTGTCTCGTTAGGTAATGCAAAACAAATTCTACCTTTTACTCCAGACACTAAATATTTTTATTATTGACGCTGTTGAAGGAAATTTGTTCTCTCAAAACGTTGACGCTGCCAAAATTGGCAATATGCTGTAGAATCTTCCTCGGAATAATTTAAATGGAACATTATTAATCCTGTTTATATTTTAAGAAAGCTCAGCAGTTTCATTTCAAATGAGTTTCATTTAACACTACCATACCTTCTTTCAATGTCATTTAAAGTATGGTGATGAGTAATGCGGTGTTTCCCCACTGGTTACACAAATGGTGCTGTACCAAAAGAGAGCTATTCACTCTCTTGTTAGTAATTTGCCACCTCGCGATTCCTACAAACCTTTATTTATGAGGTATGGAACCATGAATGTATTTAGTTTATTTATCTCTAAGCGTCTAATTCATGAGGATATTAATCTAGAAACTCACTAATGAAGATCACACGTCCGTAAATACACCACGAGGGTCAAAGCGAATCTAAAATTTCAAAATTATTAAGGTTATTGTGGTAATTACAAATATTTCCGTTGTAATTATATTGTGCATTAAGAATACCTATCTCGGCATGCTCTGGTAGTATTAGTTATCGCATGTTTGTATAGTTTATGGTTCTATCATTTTCTCAAAACGAATAAAGTATTAAGTAATAATTAAAGTAAGAAAATCTGATGACACAAGCCGATGTAGACTAATAATGATTTCTCTCCTTTTACATATGCAAATGGCAACAAGGCGCAGTGATAGTGATTGGCACTCTACTGAGCATCAGACTACTCAGCTTATGAGTCGTGGTTCGTGATAGCGGTGCAATACGAGAGACCTTGAATAATAACCGGCAAAAGCTGACTCGGTTCGCGACTGTTAACTGGGAAGCAGCACATATATAAATATATCGTGTATCCGTCCATTCCCGGTGCTTTGGTTTTAGGTAAGTTCCCAAATTTGATGGGTGAGTTGTGAAAACCCGAATTATTTGAGTGGCTCCTTTGAAGTTGGAAATACGTGTGAAGGAAGATGAATCATATAAGTTACTACAGCGAGGATGCAATTAGATCAAGGATGAGTGTACGCCAAGCCATTGGTCATGAACTGACGACGTATGATCGTACTACGTGGTACGGCGTGGTTACAATTCATTATCGTATCGAAATAAAAGACACAATGAAAGCATTCGCCGCGCTCCTCATCGTTCCAGGTTTCTTTTACTTGGTAGATAAGGCATTATTTGACGGTGACATCTGTACTACCAAAAAAACGCACTATTTTGATGCTAGTAGTGGCCGAGAGATATCTATTGATGAAGCTAATGAAATGAGGAGTAGAAATAGTGAGGCTGTGAACATGAGTAGTCAAGGTCATGGGTTGAATTTACAAGGGAGATATGAAGAAGCCTATAGGAAATTCAATCAAGCCTGTATATCGTGCACCAGTGGATATATCAAAATGTCAGAATTTATTACTGGAAAACATAATGCCCGAATCAGATGGGCTGAAGACCTGAACGAGCAAGGGAATAAACTACTGGAACAAAAGAAATATTCGGAGGCTGCCGAGAAATACAGAGAGGCATACGAAACATGCACTAGTTATTCAATGTGCACTGGTGATAGGAAAGATTTAGAAAAACATTATCTCTCCAATGAAGGAAATTGTTACAGGATGCAAGGTAATTATTCAAGGGCGGTTGAACTATTTGAGAAGGCATTAGCAATTGACAGCGATTATGACCATGCCAAGAATAATCTAGCAGAGACGTTGAATTCTTGGGGAGACGCCTTTCTTAACTTACGTGATTATGCAGGAGCGATAGGAAAATTCAATGAAGCCTTTGAAAAATGCACCGCCAGCTACATAAATAAGGAGATATTTTCACAGAATGCCCAGAAATGCCAATGCGAACTAGATGCATATCGTTTGGAAAGAAAAGGGGATAAGAATTACAGAAAAGGCAAATTTGAGAGTGCCAAGAGAAAATATCAAGAAGCCTTTTGTAAATCTGGAGATGAATTTCACAGGAAAGGATATGAGGCCAGCATTAACAAAGCCCAGGATGAGTTGGACGCTCAAAGAGCGCATTTGGCTGGCATGGAATTATTCGGGAAAGGAGAGTATGGTATGGCTTTGGAACAGTTTCAGGCGGCTCTTACAAAGTCCCGAGTGATCAAAATGAAGAACAAATACGGCAGCAGACTAAGCGAGGCAAAGAGTGAGGTAGAAGCGAGGAGATTGAAGTCTCTGGGAGACAAGCTGTTTGCTAATTGGCAGTACGAGGCAGCTCTGGAGATATATGAGGCCGCATGCAAAACATCTAAGAATTCAAAAGAGAAGAGCTTGCATGCAATGAACAAAGAGAAAGCAGAGACTATTATAGGAATCTTATCTTCAGTTGGGGATCTTTGGAAAGCTGGTTGGGATATAGAGAATGATGTGGAGGAAAACGACAGATCGGAAGAGGCCAAGGAAACCTTTGGGAGAGTCTTGTGCAAAGTCAGGGAGGGTTTAAGAATATGTCCCGATGATCCAAGTCTAAAACGATACGAAAGACTTGTGCTGTGGAAAGAGGAAGGCAATGAGCTTTTCAATAAAGGCTTGGAGTATCAAGAGAGAGGGCTGGAATTGATGAGAGATGCGAGAGAGCATAGAGATAAACGGAAGTATGAATTAGCAAAAGAAAAATTAAAGTGCGCTAAGGTCGAATTCTTCAAGGCGATGGAGAAGTTTCAAATCGGAATTGAAACCGATGCTAGATTTAAGGATTGCTTGGAGTTTGTTGAGAAGCAAATTAAGAAGGTCGATAACTCAATAAAGGTTATCGAACGGGAAGTGCTCAATCTGAAACTCATTGACTTGAAGATGAATATCAGTGAAAGGAGGGACAGAGACGATGAATTTCCTGAACTTGGTGGAGTTGGGAAACATGTCACGTATCATGCGCAAATATAATTAATTTCATATTGTTTAAAATGAATATCAGCTAATTAATAAATGAAAAAATGCACAAACCTGAGTTATAATAATATGTATGGGAAGTTGATTCATTGAATAAGTCGCATCCCTGGACGGAGGCTGTAATGATAAAAGTAAATTCCTGAATGTGATATGTATATAACATATCCACTTGTCCACCCGGTACGGTCTGACACACTCATCGCATCTCATAACGAGTCCTCTATGGACTGCAGCAGAGAAGTCTTTGGTTTGAATTGGCCTGTATGGCCATCCAAATGTTTTAACAGCGGCCTAGATGGATTAGAATCACTGGGAGTCAATTTGCGACTTAGTACGGTGGGTTTTGTACAGACAGTTCCCAATCGAATGATAGTGACGGCTGTTCCTCCTGTGTAAAGTTACGTACACTGCACTTCTTGTGTGCATTAATTCAAAACACTGTCATGCAATGCAATATTCCAATGGAGCCTCTAATGTAAAGAAAAAGATAAGCTGTGCTCTGCTGTCATAATGTCTTGACATTTGAAACAAACATGGTGTGAAGTAATCTGACTTTAGTGACCTATCAATGGATTAATCTCTCATCTGATGAAGAGTAATGATATTGTTTGCATAGAGTCATCAGAAAAGGATAAATTGGCATTATTTAAATAATTATTACATGTTGTAAACTGTTTATTGACAGAGCAATGCTCTCAAGAGATTCAATTGACATCCGATGCTCGGGAATAAAGATCGGGCGAAAGTGGATGTTATATTTTTTTAGGACTGACTTAAAAGGAAAGAAATGGGCCCTTTGTCTCATTTTAATTGTAAATCCAAGTGGGCAAAGCGTTTATTTGTGTGTAATGTAGAATGGGCGTACATTAGAAGGGACGGGAAAGGTATTTTGATAGTTTTTTAATTCTCTTGCATATTAGGGAAATTAAGTATTTCAAATTAAAATGCATAGAATGTTTACTTACTGTTAATTGAGTAGATCGGAGTAATTAACAAATAGATGGACTATTTTATAATATATTCTAAATAAGGACCTTCCTCCGTTAGATAATATTGATTGCAGAATTGTTCAGCAGATTCAATTCATATTTTCTGAAACATATGATGCCTTAATCGCATTTTGATAATAATATAAATGGAACGTTGCTAAAGAAGGAGGGGTTTTATATAAATAAGAACTATTGCTGTTTGCAAAGAGTGAAATGGTGGGTTTAATTCAAGGCATTGCTCTTTCCTGATTGACTTTGTTCGTTGGCTCACGATTGGAGGGCAAAGAATTGGTTTTATTCATGACCACGGTAGACTATTGATTATAATCAATCATTCCTATAAATAAAAAGGTGTAGGATAAAGTATGGGTACATTTTGATATCATTTAATCAATAGAAAGTAAACAAATGATTCTGATTCTACTTTCCCCGACATCTCCAGAGAGTGTTTTATAAAGTTTATACAATGTTATTAATATATATAAGTTACCTGTGCTGAATTGGGAAACATATATTCGATTGATAACGAGTTAATTGAGTGCCTATCCCATAATGTAATTGCAGGGCTCAGTGTTTTATTGTTTGTTGGTATGTAATTGTGCCCTATGTATTCCTATTTCCTTTGTGAATTATAGTTTTTACTTTGTACAACATTTCCCCATGTATTCAGTAATTCAGAATCATTGTGTCACTGTTCTTCCAATAAGATACCAACATGTGTTTAGGTATTTGGTGTGTCTGTGATACATTTCAGATGGCCCATTGCATTTCACATTTGAGCTCAGCTTTTCTTGAATGCCCTGCAAAGTGAGAATAGTATTAGTCTTACAACGTTTTTTAATTGGAGAATAAAATATATATCTTTCCAAAAAGTGCTTCCATTTTCACTTTTGTTGGCCATGGCCGCTGGATGATGGATTCCATTGGGGCAATTAAGTCTACAAGGACACAAAGTGTGAACGTTTGGAGGAAATGTATTCCAGATAACCTTTTCTCTTTACTTTATAGACTATGGCCATGTATATACTTACAGTGTGGTGACGGAATGACATTCTTTGTGTCTATTGAGTCTTCTTGAAAGATATATATTTTTAATAAAATGCATTTCGCGTTGTATTCCATAATCTGATTGATTTAAAACAAATGAATGAAATGCAATCTGTCTTTTGGTCCAAATTGAGACAAATTGTGCGAGTTGTTTATGTAAACATTGCAATGATTACAAAGCGTACAAATCCTATCGCTTGACAAGGATGGGCCAATTATTCCGATGACCCCAATCAATGCAAATGATTTCTATGCTTTGATATCATTGCATTGTAATCCATATTTGCGGAAGGCTCTTTCAAAAGTTACTCTCGCCACAACCTCCGCTGTTTTTATTAAATTGTAATTTTAGGGCATTAGTCCAATGCATTCTGTGCTGACCTAAGGCCTAACAGATAATACACAGTGTGTTCTTACGGCCCACTGCACACTTGTATTTGAGAGACTCTTTGTTTGTATTTAATATTATTATATTATTTATAATATTGTGATGATACAGTATATGAATTAACATATGTGAAATTTCAAAATGCAATGTTGATGATCAGATTTGTATGTTTATATATATTGTTTGTTTACATGCTTTAAGATATTTGTTGGAAACTAAACGTGAATTGAAAAATGGAAATAACTTGATAGAAACTTTATACTCCGGGTCATATGATTACAAGGAGATTCATTTTGTGAATAATCACTGATATTGTTCTCCCAGGATGTAAAATTTGTATTAATAATATACACCTCGAAATATTTTTGTGTAATAACCCTTGGTATATACTTTTTTAGGAACTAAAATGTTTGAAATGCTTTGGTTTTCTTTGAAATGTATTCAGTCTTGGTCACAAAATCCAGAGTTATCACACGGATGGTATTAAGACATGTGTAAGACAAGTATATTGTTCATAGTGTTTGTGAAGTACCAAAAAGCATCATGAAACTGTTGTATGTTGCAAGTGTAATGTAATAATAACTGTGATTCAATGCATGTCTGAGCATTCAGTCTCATCCTCGAGTGAAGACTGGGGAACTGAATGAGTAAACTGCATTTATGATTGGAGTTGGGTCAAGGAATGAAGAGAGGGAGAGGGAATGGAGGCAAAGACGCTTTGATGGAATCGGTTGGAAGGAGAGAGTTGAGATGCCCTTGGAAATCATCATTAGGAGATCTAATGTATCTTCCAGTTCATAATTTCCTTTCAACCTTGACCGAGTGAGGTCAAGGTGCGAAGGAAAGGTTTTCTACAATAAATACTCCTCCACTTAATGCTTCCTGTGACTGCAATGCCCTGGACTTCTCCGAAATCAGTGCGACCTCTGGGTCAATCTCCAGAGAAGACTCTTGGTGAACAGTTGACAATGTGCCAGTGTTGTTCCTGTGAGTGTTAGTACCATTCCATCAGCCGGCACCAACAATTTCCCATGCAATAAAGGGCCCTTAGTGTCACTCTGTGGACAGTTCACGTTTGGAACCTCCTGTGATTGATAGCCCTGTCAATATCCCTCTACCAATTACCATTTCATGGTTGCATCTATCCCCTTGGCAGTGGATGGAGTGATATCTGTGAGTGAATGTGTCAACTCCAACCCACCGAAGTGATCATCCTCCATCTGCTCCAAAGGAGGAATCTATCTGTGAGCAGTATTCTTCTTGACAAGAAGTGTGGAATGGTTGATAATCCCTACTCTGCATGACTCTTAGTGACCTCTGCCAGAATGACAGATTGTCTTAAAAGCCAAGAACGACTGCTCATCCCTATAAACTTCAACAATTTCTGTGTTTCAAAAGGTACACAATAGGCACAGGTTTCCACTCAAACGTCAGATTACCAAAAGAAGCAATTTGGATGTCACTGAACCTTGAATGAGTGTAGAGACATGGCGGTCCAGCTCTCAGACACAAATGCTGTGCTTCAAGCATGTACCTAAACTTCATACCACCTTCACGGATGACTAATTCATTTTAATAGCAGATCCAGTCTTGTGTGAAAGATACAGTATCTCTTCAGGATCTTCCACTGTTCAATGTCCAAGTCCCGAAGTCCCTGAGGTATCATTTAGGCGAGGGGACAAGAGGACTCTGCTTATAGTCTCCCCCTCCCTTGATCCAATCCACGTCTACGTCCAGACGTCCACATTATGCCCACGGTGCACTCTGTCTGAATGCAATCACTTCCTGGAGGAATGAGCACACGGCAACGCAAGAGACAAGGAACACGCTCTCTCGTCCCGAGAAGAACACACAGCCAGCACTCAGCGTGAACCTGGACGACCATTCGTTCCTGCTTCCCTCCCGGCGAGCTTTCGCTATGGCTTCAGCTGGATCTCCAGGTCACCTTCCAGCGCCTCCTGGAGAACACCAGGCTGGAATTACACAGGGCCAGTCATCAGTACCAGTATCTCATTGACGGAGCAAAGGGGCAGCAACCTACTCTCCTTGATCTTCCTGGAACGGAAAGAGTAAGTGACTATCCTCATTTCGTCTCTCTGGACTCTGTCAAGGGCAGCCTCCCTCGGGGTTGCTCCTGGACGCTGTCCATAGTCTACGTATGTGTCTTCATTAATGGTCACTTACTCCATTCCAGATGAACCACACTTGGCACCCAGGTCACTGCCATTGGCCCCCAATCGATAGGGCGGACCCTCATGGAGAGAACTTCAAAGATTTGACATCTTGCAGTCACTGGATCTCACCCACAATGACCTTTCTTGTTCTCTGGGGAACATAAACGCAACAGACACCTCTACAGTGGAATGAAGACCTTGTCTGGCTCATACAAGGCAATTAACTGTTGCGTGCCTTGCGCAAATGTTGATTCTTTCCCGCCAATAGTTGCAATGCTGTAATCCCTTGGTTTGCTCTCATTTCAGTGATCTCTCGTCACTGCCCTCAGTCGTGAGTAAAAGTATTCCGAGACTTTTGACCCCGAGTGCTTCTCCTGTCTCTATTGCCATTCTTCAGCTGAAGAATTGTTCGTTCCATTCGATAACAAATATCCTCTGCAACTACAACTTTTGTAAGTAAACATTAATTAGCAGAGATGACTAAATTTGTTGAGTATCAAAAGGTTATATTTGTATTTTTCTCAAATGTAGTAAATATATTTGTTAATTTTCCATATGTATAGTAAATGACATTATTTTTCATACTTTTTTGCATCAACTATTAATAAAATGTATGGCATCATAAACAAATAACAAATGTATCATTTAATATATCTAACAATTATAGAATATATTTTTAAATATCAAAATTAATTGACATTTGTTAAAGTCAAATGAACAGCAGCAGGTTGTACAATTGTGATTAAAGTACAAAGTAATGTATGCTGCATTGACACTTGTAATATTAAATTACTTACATGACATGTAATACTACAATTTGTAATATCCTATTTCTTTTGTAATTAAATTAGCCGGAGTGACTATGTATTTATTTTCTGGGGTGATAATATTATATTTTTTATATGAAATGAAATAAATATGAATTGGTTGGGTAGTTATTGTGTGCATTTGAATTTTCCTGTCTATCGAGGAATCTTACAGAGATGGGAGGAGTGTCTCTGAGTGTACTCGGTGGACAAGTGGAAACGTTATATGTATATTATATTTCAGGATATTAATTTAATTATTATTGCCTCTGTCCAGGGATGTTACTTATTCAGTTGAATAATAATTTAGGCGTGTTTATATCTTTGTAATATTATTCAACAAATAATCATTTGAATAACGTTAAATAAATTATATTTGTGCCTGATACGTGAAATGCTTCCCAATTCCACCAAGTTCAGGAAATTCATCATCTCTGTCCCTCCTTTCACTGAAAATCATCTTCAAGTCAATGAATTTCAGATTGAGCACTTCCTGTTCGATGACCTTTATTGAGTTATCGACCTTTTTAATTTGCTCCTCAACAGACTCCAATCAATCCTTAAATCTTTTATCAGTTTCAATTCCGAGTCGAAACTTCTGAATCGCCTTGGAGAATTTATCCTTTGCACTCTCAAATTTTTCGTTGGCTATTTCACAACTCTGTTTCTCTCTAAGCTCTTTTGCATCACTCATCAATTCCAGCCCTCTCTCTTGATACTCCAAGCCTTTATTGAAAAGCTCATTGCCTTCCTCTTTCAACAGCACAAGTCTTTCGTATCGTTTTAGACTTGGATCATCGGGACATATTCTTAAACCCTCCCTGACTTTGCACAAGACTCTCCCAAAGGTTTCCTTGGCCTCTTCCGATCTGTCGTTTTCCTCCACATCATTCTCAATATCCCAACCAGCTTTCCAAAGATCCCCAACTGAAGATAAGATGTCTATAATAGTCTCTGCTTTCTCCTTGTTCATTACATGCAAACTCTTCTCTTTTGAAATCTTAGATCTTTTGCATGCGGCCTCATATTTCTCCAGAGCTGCCACATACTGCCATCTAGCAAACTGCTCTTCTCCCATAGACATCAATTTCATCGCTTCCACCTCACTCTTTGCCTCGCTTAGTCTGCTGCCGTATTTGTCCTTCATTTTGTTCACTCGGGACTTTGAATGAGCCGCCTCATACTGGACTAACGCCTCACTATACCTCCCTTCATTCGACAGCTCATCACCGCATTGACAAGCAATCATTGCCGCTAATTCTGTTTGTGCTTTTAAAACATTGCCATGGTGCAACTTTCCGTCCTCTCTTCTATTCCCATGAGCAAGAGTGTAATTCTCCAGGGCCTCTTCGTATCTCCCATCTGGAAACATAACACCACCTATTGCACTCAGATCAACGCACATGCTATGCCTTCTCATCCTAAGGCTCTCTTAAGTTCCGTGTGACTGCTTAGTGAGTGTTTTTTTCATGACACGGCCACTGATGAAGTTCCTTCGGAGACAAGGGTTGGGAAATGGTGTTTCTATTGGGTGACTGAATTTAGTTACTGTTAGAATATGTTTAAGGTATTTGTGTTTTTATGAAGTTTCAGTGGAGATTGTGTTGCCTTGTGGTTATTTCAGACAGTGCCCTGCATTGCCAGTCCTTGCATATATGTACACGGTGAAGATTAAATTTGGCAATGGATGGAATCTCGTGAAATAACCACAAAGCACGTTCCCCTTCACGTTACCTCAATTGATAGATCTATGTAATATTTTTATAGTATGTAATTGTGCCCCATGTATTCACATTTCTTTTGTGAATTTTGTTTTATAACTTTGTACATAATTTCCTCTTATATTGAGCATCCTTGTGTCAATGTTCTTCCAATAACATACCAAAATGCGTGTGCATATTTTGTGTGTATGTGAGGCATTTAAAATGGTCCATTGCGTTACACATTTGAGCTCAGCTTTTCTTGATTACCCTGCACAGTGATAATATTAATATTCTTACAGCGTTTGTAGAGTGAAAAATAAAATATATTTCCCTAATCGCTTTTGATAGCACTTGTCATGATTTGTTTATCCCAAACCTCCGTTAATTGTGTGCTGCCTGGTAATAGAGGAGTGACATTTTACAATTCCCACAAAGACCACGTTGCCAGATGTATGGTTAAGGAAGAGCTGGCAACGCTTGGGAATTCCCCCACCAAGGGAACTACAGGGCTGCTGTGGGATGATCCGCGAATGTCACTCATCGGAGGTAGGAGTGTTTACTCTCGTCCCTGGCAGAGGAAGTGTTTCTTTAAAATGGGATAACGCTCCCTTCGCCCATAGCATACTAATGATGTTGTATATCGATACGCATCGAAATCCACCGTAAATCGCGGAGATCGTATTGTTGATTCTAAACATTAGGGGTGACAGTTCAAAGGCAAACGAACATCGTTCGGCAATGATATCAACCAACGCACACTGAGAATACGAGAAGTACTTACCGAGGGCCTGCGATATTGAGCAAGGTCTCACGGAATAATAAAGTTCATCTATCCAATGGGGTCATGTTGATGAAAACAACTCTTCTGTACGTGTAATTGATCACAACTGCTTTAAATACCTAAGAAATTGAATGAAGACATGCATATTATCCCTACGAAAGCCATTTTCCGTGTCTACCTTATAAATTAGAACAACCCGTTTCTTCTTCATGAAGATGAGATTACTCAAGGTTGGCACTCAATGCCTGTAATGAATCTCTATTATCTTCAGACAAGTCGCTATTTCTTCCTAAACCCAATAAATCGTAATCACTGCCCTCTCAGTTTTGTTAATGTCTTTGGAACGCCCAAACTTGGAATAGCATAATTTGTATTCCCATTCGAAAATAATTTTGAAGTAACAAATAATTCAATATCCATCTTTGAGAAACATACATTTTCCTCGTTAGAATTTCACTTTCTGGCAACTCTTTGCGGCACGCGCTTGCATAAATATGTTGAGGGAAATTTGTATTCTCTCTAAGTCAGGGTGCATGTGGAGAGAATTAATACAGAAGAAGGTTGACGTTCATAGTTAGGTTATCAATTCACTGTCACAAAACGATAATTCTGAGCAGTAGTTACTAAATTCTTGAGGAAGAAGTTTAGAACCTCCTACAAGAAATCGAAGTAAATCTCATATTGCAACATCAATAGCGAAATTGATATTAGCGTGTTCTTCACAAATATCCATATCAATAATCTTCGGCTGAGCCTTCGCTAATTATACTTAATTTGCTAGCACATAATGCATTTGTCTTATAAAGAAGACTTTATCATATTCCGCCATTCATTCAAGCATCGAGAAGTATAAACACGTTGCGAATATCGTTTTTCTCTTGTTTTTCCACATTATCAGCGGGAGGTTTGGCGGATTGGATTGTTTACATTTATGTCTGTACAAAGATTTTGCAAAATAAACTGCTGAATGTCAGCATATCTAAAAAGGGCACACTATCCTTCATTAAAAAAAACGCCGTAAAGAGGTGGCAGAGGACTTCTCTTCTGTTAATATTTGTTGCCCTAATTTGGATTATTAAAATAAACATTTTAAAAAAATTATGAAATCCCAAATTCTTGCATTCCCAACCCAGACACGGGCACAACATTGTAAGAGATATACCAAGGAAGAAATCTCATGAGAAGAGCCGAATGATTTTCATCATGAGGAGTTGTGTAAGTGGGTAAGGCATTGATTTAAACGATGGAACTTTCCATTATATTTTATATGACGTCGAAAATACTCTTCATTTCCTCATCTCATGCGCCAATAGAAAAGAGACTTACCGATCTTAAATCGCACTTTTTAGATACACCTCACTCCGCTTATCAGTCGTGGTTCGTAATCCTCATGCGATACGAGAGACCTTGAAAAATCTCCGAAAAAAGCTCACTCGGTTGGCGACTGCGAATAGTGAAGCAACATACATTTAAACGCGCATCTGGCCACACCCGGTGCTTCGGTTCAAGGCAAGTAACCAAGTGTGACGGCGAAGGCACAAAGCTCAAAACGCGAATACTCAGGGCGGTTCCTGTGAAGTTGGAAATACGTGTAAAGGAAAATGAGCGATATCAGTTATTACAGCAAGGACGCAATAAAATCAAGGATGAGTAATCACGACTCCGTTGGTCACGATGTGACAAAATATGAACGTAGTACGGAATACGGCGTAATTCGAATCCACTATCGTATCGACATTAAAAAAACAATGGCATTTTTAAGTGGATTGACGGTGATTCCAGGTCTACTTTACATTGGAGATCAAGTATTCAATGACGGTGATTTATGTACCAGGGAAGGAACGCATTATTTTGATGCCCACAGTGAAAAAGAGATATCTTTTAGTGAAGCTATGGATAGGAAAAGTAAGAATAGACGAGCTGACGACATGAGTAGAGATGGTAATAGGTTGCTCGAACAAGGAAAATATGCAGAAGCGTATGAAAAATTCAAAGAAGCCTACTCAACGTGCAGCAGTGGATATTGCAACGAGTCAAGATTTATGCGTGATAGAGATAATGCAAAAAACAAATGGGCTGGTGACTTGAACAAGCAAGGAAATGAACTGTGGGAAAAAGACAGATATTCGGAGGCTGCCGAGAAATACAGAAAAGCATACAAAACATGCACTAGCGATAGGAAAGATTTAGTAAAATGTTATCTCTGCAATGAAGGCAATTGCCACAGGATGCAAGGCAATTATTCAAAGGCGATAGAGTTATTTGACAAGGCATTAGCAATTGACAGCAATTATGACTACGCCAAGAATAATCGAGACAACACATTCAATGATTGGGCTGGGGATTTGAACCAGCAAGGACATGAACTGTGGGTAAAACACAAGTATTCAGAGGCCGCCGAGAAATACAGAGAGGCATATAATAAATGCACTAGCGATAGGAAAGATTTAGAAAAATGTTATCTCTGCAATGAAGGCAATTGCCACAGGATGCAAGGCAATTATGCAAGAGCGATAGAGTTATTTGACAAGGCATTAGCAATTGACAGCAATTATGACCATGCCAAGAATAATCTTGCAGAGACCTTTAATTCGTTGGGAGAAATTTTATATAAACAAGGTAATTATGCAGGAGCAAAAATAAAATTCAAGGAAGCTGATAAAAAATGCACCGTTTGGTATAGAAATGAGAAATGTTTTGCACAAAAATCAGAGAAATGCCAATGCGAACTAGATGCAATTGGTTTGAAAGGAGAAGGAGATAAGGATTATAGTGAGGGTAAATATGACAGTGCCATGAGGAAATATCAAGAAGCCTTTGGTAAATCAAGAATTGAAATTCTTAGAATGAGATATGAGACTTGCAAGAATCAAGCCCAGAATGAGTTGGAGGCTCAAAGAGCGCATGAGGCTGGCAAGGAATTATTTTGGATCGGAGAGTATAGTAGGGCTTTGAAACATTTTCAGGCAGCTCATGGAAAGTCCAAGCTTATAAATGAGAAATGTATTTATGAAAAATCAATGAGGGAAGCCCAAGTGGAGATAAAAGCAAAGCAGATGTACGAGCAAGGTGAGAAGTTATATGTTGCAGGGAATTATTCGGAAGCAATGAATAAATATAAAGATGCAATGAATGCTTCGAAAGTGAAAAAAGAGCACTATCGGTGGTGTATTGAAAAGGCGCAGGCAGAGTTGGATGCTGCAGCGTTCAACGAAGAGGGAAATGCTTTATTTGCGGCTGCTGAATTTGCAAAAGCAAAGGAAAAATACGAAAAGGCATGGCACACTTCCAACATTGCCAAGATGGGTGATAATTTCATAATGCGACTCCTTACTGCTCCGCATGAGTACAGAAGAAATGTGTGCAGAGCTCAGGTCGAAGTGGATGCCATTGCTTTGAGTGACAAGGCTAAAAATCTGCTCAAACAGGGTAAGTTAGCGGAGGCCGCAAGTAGTATTAAAGAAGCATTTGAAAAGTCTGAGGTAGAAAGTCAGCGTGAACAATACAAGAAGAGTGGTGAATTAATTCAGGCAAGAATACATCATGAGGACGGCTGTCAATTAATGGTTGAAGGCGATGGAGAAGCAGATGTTGATTTGAAAATAATGAAATATAAACACGCGGTACTGAAGTTTGAGATGGCTTTAAGTGTAAGTGCGCAAAGTGGGGATAGCAGGCATAGGATGTGTGTTGCTCTGAGTGCAATAGGTGCTGTTGCATTTTCAGAGGGGAAGTACGGAGAGGCCCTGGAGAATTACACTCTTGCTCGTGAGAAAAGTAAAGAAGAGGGAACGCTGCACCAAGACAATATTTTGAAAGCACAAACGGAATTAGAGGCAATGATTGCATGTCAATGCGGTGAAGAGCTGTCGAATGAAGGGAGGTATAGTGAGGCATTGGTCCAGTATCAGACGGCCCATTCAAAGTCCCAAGTGAGCAAAATGAAGAACAAATACTGCAGCAGACTAAGCGAGGCAAAGAGTGAGGTAGAAGCGATGAGATTGAAGTCTCTGGGAGACGAGCTGTTTGCTAAATGGCAGTACGAGGCAGCTCTGGAGAAATATGAGGCCGCATGCAAAATATGTAAAATTTCAAAAGAGAAGAGCTTGCATGCAATGAACAAGGAGAAAGCAGAGACTATTATAAACATCTTATCTGCAGTTGGGGATCTTTGGAAAGCTGGTTGGGATATAGAGAATGATGTGGAGGAAAACGACAGATCGGAAGAGGCCAAGGAAACCTTTGGGAGAGTCTTCTGTAAAGTCAGGGAGGGTTTAAGGATATGTCCCGATGATCCAAGTCTAAAACGATACGAAAGACTTGTGCTGTTGAAAGAGGAAGGCAATGAGCTTTTCAATAAAGGCTTGGAGTACCAAATGAGAGGGCTGGAATATTTGAGAGATGCAAAGGAGCTGAGAGAGAAAGAGAGTTATGAATTAGCAAAGGTAAAACTTGAGAGCGCGAAGGATAAATTCTCCAAGGCAATTGAGAAGTTTCGACTCGGAATTGAAACTGATAAAAGATTTACGGATTGCATGGAGTTTGTTCAGGAGCAAATAAATGATGTGGATCACTCAATAAAGGTTATCAAACAGGAAGTGCTCAATCTGAAATTCATTGACTTAACGATGAATTTCGGTGAAAGGGTGGCAAGAGAAGAAGATAATTCAGAACTATCTGAGAAAGCGGGTCACATCACGTATCACGCCCAAATATAATTTATATCATGATATGTGAATTGATCATTAGCTAATTTATGATTGAAAAAATAGACAAACCTGAAATATGATGAAATATATACGTGAGGTTAATTCAATGAATAAAACACATCACTGGACAGAGCCTTTAATAATTTAAGAAAATTCCCAAAAAGCATATTTTATCATTTCCCATTGTCCACCATCTTAACTCAGGGCACACTCATCCCATCCCTTTACAATACCTGGATATGCAGCCGTAGAGAAGTCCTTGTTTCGCCTTTGTATCCAATAGGTAACCTCTATGGGGATTAAAATGATTCCTTGGGGACTCTAGCAGATGAGAATCACTGGGGGCTAAGGCACGACCAAGTACGGTGGGTGTTGTACCAATAGTTCCCAATCAAATGTCTCTGAAAGCTATTCTATTTGTGTACAATTACTTGGACTGTCTTCTTGTGTATATTAATGCAAATCACTGGACATCTTACACTGATGGCAGGTGCTAGATGTAAACATTGTGTCAATGAAAAGGAAAAAGAAGTGCTGCAGCCTGTTGATAATGCAAATGAAAGTTTAAATGAAAAAAGGGAGGGGATAATCTAATGTTTGTTTCACTTACTCAACGACCTACCCTCCTGTCTCATGAAGAGTACTGATATTGTTTGAACTGAGACATTAGAACAGAATAAATTGGCATTAGTAAGTTAATTGTACTTATTATAAACTCTTTAATTACCGAGCAATGCTCTTCACTGATTTTAATTGTCATGTAATATTCATAGGGGAATGAGTGGATGAAATTTAGTCCATAATTCTTTGTATGAACATCATAAAAGAAAAGAAATGGGCCCTTTCTCTTCTTTTTCATTTGGAATTTAATAAGTAGAGAAACTGGTTGTTTGTGTTTAAGGTAGAACGGACCAATATTTGAAGGAATGGGAAAAGTATTTTGATAAGACTGAAAATTTTCTATTACTCTTACAGACGAAGGAAATGAAGTATTTTATATAAAAATGCAGAGAATGTTTACCTACTGGTGGTTAAGAACATCAGATTATTAAACCAAAAGAAGGACTATTTTATAATATAATCTAAATTAGGACCTTTCTCCATTACACAATATTTTTTGCTCAAGTTTTTAGGAAATATATTAAGTATTTTCTTAAACGCTTAATATGCTTATCACATGTTTATAATAATGTAAATGGAACATCTTAAGGAGAAGGGATTTTTTATATGTAAGAAGGACTTCTGTTTGCAAAGAGTGAAATAATGAGTTTCATTTGAGGCTTTGTTCTGTCCTCGGAAATTGTGTCGATGTGCTAATGATTGGAGGTTTTAAAAATGTGTTTTTTATCATGAAAATGGTGGACTATTGATTATAGTCAATGGTACATATAAAACGAGAGATGTAGGAAAACATTTTATACAATTTTATATAGTTCAATCAATAGGAACTATGTTAATATTTCTGATTCCACTTTACATGACATCTTGAGGGAGTGACACCTCAAGGAAGTGTTTTTTATAATTAACTGAACTAGTGTTATTATTTCTATGTGACTTGTGGAATGGAAAACATGTATTCAATCATTGAATAATTAGAAGCATGCCTTGCCTCTAATGTAATGAGGGGCCCAGTCTTTTATTTTTAAGCAGTCAAAGTTTATCAACAACGGCCCTTGGTCATCCAAATAGAGATCTCTACACAAATTTCCTTTATTGCTTTATCAATTTTATCAATGATCTTGAGTTACTTTAATGGTTGGTAATGTGTGGTTGGGAATGTTAGAATATGTTCAAGGTATTGGTGTTTATATAAAGTGTCAGTGGATATTGTGTTGCCTTGTGGTCATTGCAGACAGTGCCCTGCATTGCCAGTCCTTGCAAATATGATCACGGCAAAGAATGCATGTGGCAATGGATGGAATAATGTGAAATAACCACAAAGCACGTTCCTCCGCACTTTGCGTCAATTAATATAGAGCAATGGATAGTTTCTATAATATGTGATTGTGCCCTATGTATTCCTATTTCCTCTGTGGATTGTATTTTTCACTTTGTATTATATCATTTCTGCATGTATTCAGTATTTCAGCATCTTTGTGTCACTCTTCTTCCAATCAGATACCAACATGTGTTTAGGTATTTTGTGCGTATGCGATGCATTTCAGCTGGCCCATTGCATTTCACATTTGAGCTCAGCTGTTCTTGAATGCCCTTCAAAGTGAGAATAGCATTAGTCTTACAATGTTTGTTAATTGGAGAATAAAATATATATCTTTCCAAAAAGTGCTTCCATTTACACTTTTGGTGGCAAAGGCCCCTGGATGATTGATTTCATCCGGGCAATTAAGTCTACAAGGACACAAAGAGTGAACTTTTGGAGGAAATGTGTTCCAGATAACCTTTTCTCTTTACTTTATAGACTATGGCCATGGATATACTTACAGTGTGGTGACAGAAAGACATTCTTTGTGTCTATTGAGTCTTCTTGAAAGGCATATAATTTTAATAAAGTTCAGTTAGCGTTGTATTCCATAATCTGTTTGATTTAAACCAAATGAATGAAATGCAATCTGTCTTTTGGTCCAAATTGAGACAAATTGTGCGAGTTGTTTATGTAAACATTGCAATGTTTCCAAAGCGTACA
This sequence comes from Hetaerina americana, assembly GCF_022747635.1. Lineage (NCBI taxonomy): Eukaryota > Metazoa > Arthropoda > Insecta > Odonata > Calopterygidae > Hetaerina > Hetaerina americana. Next base: position 344,500 of record NW_027286592.1, on the reverse strand, counting down.
AATCCTATTTGCTTGCTAAAGATGGGCCAATTATACCGATGACCCCAGTCAGTGCAAATGATTTCTACGCTTTGATGTCATTGCATTGTAATCCATATTTGCGGAAGACTTTCAAAAGTTAGTCTCGCCACGACCTCTGCTGTTTTTTATAATTGTAATTTTGAGGTATTATTCCTAACATTCCAATGCATTCTGTGCTGACCTAAGGCCTAACACATAATACACAGTGTGTTCTTACGGCCTACTGCACACTTGTATTTGAGAGACACTTTGTTTGTATTTAATATTATTACATTATTTATAATATTGTGACGATACAGTATATGAATTAACATATGTGAAATTTCAAATTGCAATGTTGATGATCAGATTTGTATGTTAATATATATTGTTTGTTTACAATTTTTAAGATATTTGTTGGAAACTAAATGTGAATTGAAAAATGGAAATAACTTGATAGAAACTTTACACTCTGGGTCATATGCTTATAAGGAGATTCATTTTGTGAATAATCACTAATATTGTCTTCCCAGGATGTAAAAATTATATTAATAATATACACCTCGAAATATTTTTGGGTAATAACCTTTGGTATATACTTTTTTAATTATAAAATGTTTGAAATGCTTTGGTTTTCTTTGAAATGTATTCAGTCTTGGTCACAAAATCCAGAGTTATCACACGGATGGTATTAAGAACGTGTATATTGTTCATAGTGTTTGTGAAGTACCAAAAAGCATCATGAAACTGTTGTATGTTGCAAGTGTAATGTAATAATAACTGTGATTCAATGCATGTCTGAGCAATCAGTGTCTTCCTCGAGTGAAGACTGGGGAACTCGATGAGTAAACTGTATTTATGATTTGAGTGGGGCGGAGGAATGAAGAGAGGGAGAGGGAATGGAGGCAAAGACGCTTTGATGGAATCGGTTGGAAGGAGAGAGATGAGATGCCCTTGGAAATCATCATTAGGAGATCTAATGTATCTTCCAGTTCCCAATTTCCTTTCAACCTGGAACGAGTGAGGTCAAAGTACAAAGGAAAGGTCTTATACAATGAATACCCCTCCACTTAATGCTTCCTGTGACTGCAATGCCCTGGACTTCTCCGAAATCAGTGCGACCCCTGGGTCAATCTCCAGAGAAGACTCTTGGTGAACAGTTGACAATGTGCCAGTGTTGTTCCTTTGGGGGTTGATAGAATTCTGTCAGCCAGCACCAACCTTTATCCTAGCAATAAAGGGCCATTATTGTCACCCTATTGACTTTATCTTGGCAACATCCTGTGATTGATAGCCCTGTCGATATCCCTCTGGCTATGATAATTTCATTGTTGCATCTATACCCTTGGCAGTGGATGGAGTGATATCTGTGACTGAATGTGTCAACTCCGACCCACCGAAGTGAACATCCTCCATCTGCTCCAAAGGAGGAATCTAGCTGTGAGCAGTATTCTTCTGGACAAGAAGTGTGGAATGGTTGATAATCCCTACTCTGCATGACTCTTAGTGACCTCTGCCAGAATGACAGATTGTCTTTAAAGCCAAGAACGACTGCTCATCCCTTTAAACTTCAACAATTTCTGTGTTTCAAAAGGTACATGATAGGCACAGGTTTCCACTTAAACGTCAGATTTCCAAAAGAAGCAATTTGGATGTCACTGACAATCTTGAATGAGTGTAGAGACATGGCGGTCCAGCTCTCAGACAAAAATGATGTAATTCCTGCAAGTACCAAAACTTCATACCATCTTCACGGATGCCTGATTCATTTTAATAGTACATCCAGTCTGGTGTGAAAGATACAGTATCTCTTCAGGATCTTCCACTCTTCAATATCCAAGTCCCGAAATCCCTGGGGTATCAATTAGGCGAGGGGACAAGAAGACTCTGCTTATAGTCTACCCCTCCCTTGATCCTATCTACGTCTACGTCCAGACGTCCACATCATGCCCACGGTGCACTTAATCTGAATGCATTCACTTCCTGGAGACATGCCTGGAGGAATGAGCACACCGCAACGCAAGAGACAAGGAACACTCTCTCTCTTCCAAAGAAGGACCCACAGCCAGCAGTCAGCGTGAACCTGGATGACCATTCCGTTCCTGCTTCCCTCCCTGGGCTCTCTCGCCATGGATCCAACTAGATCTACATGTCACCTTCCACTGCTTTTTTGAGAATACCAGGCTGGAATGAGACAGGTCCAGTCATCAGTTCCAGTATGTCATTGACGGAGCAAAGGGGCAGCAACCTACTCTGCTTGATCTTCCTGGAACGGAAAGAGTAAGTGATTCTCCTCATCTGGTCCTCATTTCGTCTCTCCGGACTCTGTCAAGGGGAGCCTCCCTCAGGGCTGCCCCTGAACACTGTCCATCGTGTGCATATGTGTCTTCATTAATAATCACTTACTCTATTCCAGATGAACCACACCTGGCACCAAGGCCAACGCCATTGGCCCACAATCGATAGGGTGGATCCTCATGGAGAGAATGTTACAGATTTGACATCTGGCAGTCATAGGATCTCACCCAAGATGACCTTGCTTGTTCTCTGGGGATGATAAATGCAACAGACACCTCCGCAGTGGAGTCAAGACCATTCCTGGCATAAACAAGGCACGCAAAGGGAGCAGGGGACTGTAATATATGTAGGCCAATGATTGAAGTATTATGTTCTTTATGGGTATGCCTACTTGTGTCTGAGTTGTGAGTTTTATTCATTATTTGCTAAGTTTTTGTAGTAAAACTTAAAAATATAAAAGATAATAATATTCCAATCCAGTTGGATTGGTCTAATTAGCTGTGGTATCTTTTATTTATTTGGTTTTTTGAATTTTACACTTCATAAGTGCACTTTGGAATGTGAGCAGTAGTGTTTTGTCGGATAACTAATCCAAATTTTTGGTGAATTTACTCTTAAATTGATGGTTTCGATTAGAATGAGCGCATCTTCTCAACAGATGCACTGATTCTACTTCATTTCCCTCGCAGATGAGAGCGAAGGAATTTAACTTGAGTCTACAATTTTTGAAAGGCTTATGCAAGATATCTTTCTTGCCTTTGACTGTGGTGCTGATTCATTTTTCTTTCTGCCAATTTAACTGTGACCATGTTGCAATACAACCTCCAGGTGTAATAGTGTAATGATAACTCCTCATTGCCCTCAGTCGTGAGTAAAAGTATTCCGTGACTTTTGACCCCGACTGCTTCTCCTGTCTCTATTGCCATTCTTCAGCTGAAGAAATGCTTCTTCCGTTCGATAACAAATATCCTCTGCAACTACAACTTTTGTAAGTAAAAAGTGGTTCTTTCGGGTTTTCTTCCGCGTGTATCCATTTTTCGGACGATATTTCGCCAACGTTCCAGTTGGATTCCTCAGGTACACTTCATTGGACCTGAGGAAGCCAACTTGAACGTTGGCGAAATATCGTCCGAAAAATGGATACACGCGGAAGAAAACCCGAAAGAACCACTTCCTACATCAATAATCTCCGCGGAAGCCTACATGGAGACTTTTGTAAGTAAACATTAATTAGCGGAGAAGACTAAATTTGTTGAGTATCGAAAGGTTATATTTGTATTTTTCTCAAATGTAGTAAATATATTTGTTAATTTTCTTTATGTATAGTAAATGACATTATTTTTCATACTTTTTTGCATCAACTATTAATAAAATGTATGGCATCATAAACAAATAACAAATGTATCATTTAATATATCTAACAATTATAGAATATATTTTTAAATATCAAAATTAATTGACAGTTGTTAAGTCAAACCAACAGCAGCAGGTTGTGATTAAAGTACAAAGTAATGTATGCTGCACTGATAGTTGTCATATAAAATTATTAACATGACATGTAATACTACAATTTGTTATATCCAATTTCTTTAGTAATTAAATTAGCCGGAGTGACTATGTATTTATTTTCTGGTGTGATAATATTATATTTTTTATACGAAATGAAATAAATATGAATTGGTTGGGTAGTTATTGTGTGCATTTAAATTTTTCCGTCAATGGAGGAATCGTAAAGAGATGGGAGGAATGTCTCCGAGTGTACTCGGTGGACAAGTGGAAATATTATATGTATATTATATTTCAGGATATTAATTTAATTATTATTCCCTCGGTCCAGGGATGCCATTTTTTAAGTTGAATAATAATTTAGGTTTGTTCATATTTTTTATAATATTATTCAACAAGTAGTTATTTTAATCAGAATCGATTCTACACACAACTCATGGTATGGTATATTGTCTACTTTATTCTTCACATATTTTTACGAAAGGATGAAATTATCATTTTAATAAGAACAAACAATCATCGTATGAAGCGAAAGAGCAGAATGTATTCCCCTCGGAGAGCCAAACTAATCGCGCTGCCAGGCAAAAAGAAACGCCTGAAAAGAATAAATATTTATTAAGGACCACTCATATATATATTCAACATATTATATAATGGTTGAAATATGGAATTCTTGCTTTGACAGTGTCCAGTAACGGAAATATTTTTTCGCATGTGACCCGCTCATAGACCATAAACATAGAATGTCACCTTTATTTGAATCAATTGTAGACTTTTGAGAGCCGACTATTTTTAACAAATTGAGCATGTCACATTCACGAAACGATAATTAAGCAAACAATAAATATAAACATAAAAGTTCCGAAGCAACACTTTCTCATACTCCGCGCCATCTATCACAAAATAACACCCAGGTGCGAATATCGATACTCACATTTTGTAAACAGTAATGGTGGAATCTTTGGCGTACGGAACGACGCAACAAGACGGCATTCTTTGTGCAAATTTTGCGGAAAATCCTGCGGAATACTCTTTATTTTAAAGAAGAGACACTTCCTCCGTCCTAAAGAAAACGTCTGAAGTAGTTGACCGAGGAATTCTCTCATATTGTCTCATTTGGTAATGCAAAACAAATTCTACCGTTTACTCCAGACGCTAAATATTTTTATCTTTGACGCTGTTGAAGAAAATTTGTTCTCTCAAAACGTTGACGCTGCCAAAATTGGCAATATGCTGTAGAATCTTCCTCCGAATAATTTAAATGGATTATTATTAATCCTGTTTATATTTTAAGAAAGCTCAGCAGTTTCATTTCAAATGAGTTTCATTTAACACTACCATGCCTTCTTTCAATGTCATTTAAAGTATGGTGATGAGTAATTGGGTGTTTCCCCACTGGTTACACAAATGTTGCTGTACCAAAAGAGAGCTATTCACTCTCTTGTTAATAATATACCACCTCGCGATTCCTACAAACCTTTATTTATGTGGTATGGAACCATGAATGTATTTAGTTTATTTATCTCTAAGCGTCTAATTCATGAGGATATTAATCTAGAAACTCACCAATGAAGATCACACGTCCGTAAATACACCACGAGGGTCAAAGCGAATCTATAATTTCAAAATTATTAAGGTTATTGTGGATATTACAATTATTTCCGTTGTAATTATATTGTGCATTAAGAATACCTATCTCGGCATGCTCTGGTAGTATTAGTTATCGCATGTTTGTATAGTTTATGGTTCTATCATTTTCCCAAAACGAATAAAGTATTAAGTAATAATTAAAGTAAGAAAATCTGATGACACAAGCCGATGTAGACTAATAATGATTTCTCTCCTTTTACATATGCAAATGGCAACTAGGCGAAGTGATAGTGATTGGCACTCTACTGAACATCAGACCACCCAGCTAATAAGTCGTGGTTCGTGATAGCGGTGCGATACGAGAGACCTTGAATAATAACCGGCAAAAGCTGACTCGGTTCGCGACTGTTAATTGGGAAGCGGCACATATATTTATATCGTGTATCCGTCCATTCTTGGTGCTTTGGTTTTAGGTAAGCTCCCAAATTTGATCGGTGAGTTGTGAAAACTCGAATTATTTGAGTGGCTCCTTTGAAGTTGGAAATACGTGTGAAGGAAGATGAATCATATAAGTTACTACAGCGAGGATGCAATTAGATCAAGGATGAGTGTACGCCAAGCCATTGGTCATGAACTGACGACGTATCATTGTACTACGGAGTACGGCGTGGTTAAAATCCATTATCGTATCGAAATAAAAGACACAATGAAAGCATTCGCCGCACTCCTCATCGTTCCAGGTGCTTTCTACTTTCTAGATAATGCATTAAATGACGGTGACCTCTGTACTACCAAAAAAACGCACTATTTTGATGCTAGTAGTGGCCGAGAGATATCTATTGATGAAGCTAATGAAATAGGCAGTAGAAATTGTGAGGCCGAGAACATGAGTAGACAAGGTTATTGGTTGAATTTACAAGGGAGATATGAAGAAGCCTATAGGAAATTCAATCAAGCCTGCATATCGTGCACCAGTGGATATATCAAAATGTCAGAATTTATTACTGGAAAAAATAATGCCCGAATCAGATGGGCTGAAGACCTGAACGAGCAAGGGAATAAACTACTGGAACAAAAGAAATATTCGGAGGCTGCCGAGAAATACAGAGAGGCATATGAAACATGCACTAGTTATTCAATGTGCACTGGTGATAGGGCTATGGCTTTGGAACAGTTTCAGGCGGCTCTTACAAAGTCCCGAGTGATGAAAATGAAGAACAAATACTGCAGCAGACTAAGCGAGGCAAAGAGTGAGATGGAAGCGATGAGATTGAAGTCTCTGGGAGACAAGCTGTTTGCTAATTGGCAGTACGAGGCAGCTCTGGAGAAATATGAGGCCGCATGCAAAATTTCTCAGATTTCAAAAGAGAAGAGCTTGCATGCAATGAACAAAGAGAAAGCAGAGACTATTATATTCATCTTATCTTCAGTTGGGGATCTTTGGAAAGCTGGTTGGGATATAGAGAATGATGTGGAGGAAAATGACAGATCGGAAGAGGCCAAGGAAACCTTTGGGAGAGTCTTGTGCAAAGTCAGGGAGGGTTTAAGGATATGTCCCGATGATCCAAGTCTAAAACGATACGAAAGACTTGTGCTGTGGAAAGAGGAAGGCAATGAGCTTTTCAATAAAGGCTTGGAGTATCAAGAGAGAGGGCTGGAATTGATGAGTGATGCAAAAGAGCTTAGAGGGAAACAAAATTTTGAATTAGCCAACGAAAAATTTGAGTGCGCTAAGGTCGAATTCTTCAAGGCGATGGAGAAGTTTCAAATCGGAATTGAAACCGATGCTAGATTTAAGGATTGCTTGGAGTTTGTTGAGGAGCAAATTAAGAAGGTCGATAACTCAATAAAGGTTATCGAACAGGAAGTGCTCAATCTGAAATTCATTGACCTGAAGATGAGTTTCAGTGAAAGGAGGGACAGAGACGATGAATTTCCTGAACTTGGTGGAGTTGGGAAACATGTCACGTATCATGCACTCATATAATTAATTTCATATTGTTTCAAATGAATATCAGCTAATTAATAAATGAAAAAATAGACAAACCTGAGTTGTTATAATAATATATATGGGAAGTTGATTCATTGAATAAGTCGCATCCCTGGACAGAGGCTGTAATGATAAAAGTAAATTCCTGAATGTGATATGTATATAACATATCCACTTGTCCACCCAGTTCGGTCTAACACACTCCTCGCATCTCTTAACGAGTCCTCTATGGACTGCAGCAGAGAAGTCTTTGGTTTGACTTGGCCTCTATGGCCATCCAAATGTTTTAATAGCGGCCTAGACGCATTAGAATCGCTGGGAGTCAATTTGGGACCAAGTACGTAGGGTTTTGTACAGACAGTTCCCAATCGAATGATAGTGACGGCTGTTCCTCCTGTGTAAAGTTACGTACACTGCACTTCTTGTGTGCATTAATTCAAAACACTGTCATGCAATGCAATATTCCAATGGAGCCTCTAATGTAAAGAAAAAGATAAGCTGTGCTCTGCTGTCATAATGTCTTGACATTTGATACAAACATGGTGTGAAGTAATCTGACTTTAGTGACCTATCAATGGATTAATCTCTTATCTGATGAAGAGTACTAATATTGTTTGCATAGAGTCATCAGAAAAGGATAAATTGGCATTATTTAAATAATTATTACATGTTGTAAACTGTTTATTAACAGAGCAATGCTCTCAAGAGATTCAATTGACATCCGATGTTCGGGAATAAAGATCGGGCGAAAGTGGATGTTATATTTTTTTAGGACTGACTTAAAAGGAAAGAAATGGGCCCTTGGTCTCATTTTTAATTGTAAATCCAAGTGGAGGAAGTGTTTATTTGTGTGTAATGTAGAATGGGCGTATGTTAGAAGGGACGGGAAAGGTATTTTGATAGTTTTGTAATTCTCTTACATATTAGGGAAATTAAGTATTTCAAATTAAAATGCATAGAATGTTTACTTACTGTTAATTAAGTAGTTCAGACTAATTAACAAATAGATGGACTATTTTCTAATATATTCTAAATAAGGACCTTCCTCCGTTAGATAATATTGATTGCAGAATTGTTCAGCAGATTCAATTCATATTTTCTGAAACATATGATGCCTTAATCGCATTTTGATAATAATATAAATGGAACGTTGCTAAAGAAGGAGGGGTTTTATATAAATAAGAACTATTGCTGTTTGCAAAGAGTGAAATGAAGGGTTTAATTCAAGGCTTTGCTCTTTCCTGAGTGACTTTGTTCGTTGGCTCACGATTGGAGGGCAAAGAATTGGTTTTATTCATGACCACGGTAGACTATTGATTATAATCAATCATTCCTATAAATAAAAAGGTGTAGGATAAAGTTTGGGTACATTTTGATATCATTTAATCAATAGAAAGTAAACAAATGATTCTGATTCTATATATAGAATAGTTTTATAAAGTTTGTACCATGTTATTAATATATCTAAGTTACCTGTGCTGAATTGGGAAACATAAATTCGATTGATAACGAGTTAATTGAGTGCCTTGCCCTTAATGTAATTGCAGAGCTCAGTGTTTTATTGTTCGTTGGTATGTAATTGTGCCCAATGTATTCCTATTTCCTTTGTGAATTATAGTTTTTACTTTGTACAACATTCCCCCATGTATTCAGTAATTCAGAATCATTGTGTCACTGTTCTTCCAATCAGATACCAACATGTGTTTAGGTATTTGCTGTGTCTGTGATGCATTTCAGATGGCCCATTGCATTTCACATGTGAGCTCAGCTGTTCTTGAATGCCCTGCAAAGTGAGAATAGCATTAGTCTTACAACGTCACTTGAATGGAGAATAAAATATATATCTTTCCAAAAATTGCTTCCATTTACACTTTTGGTGGCCATGGCCGCTGGATGATTGATTTCATTCGTGCAATTAAGTCTACAAGGACCCAAAGTGTGAATGTTTGGAGGAAATGTATTCCAGATAACCTTTTCTCTTTACTTTATAGACTATGGCCATGGATATACGAGGGTCATCCGGAAAGTAGTACCCGTTCGTGCCGCATGAAGTGCTGACGACGCGAGTAGCCGCTGGACGAGGTCAGATAGCTTCAGTAGCTTGTCTGCCTTCTCTGAGCCAAGTTGCGTGACGCTAGCATTGCCTGTGTTGTTTCTGTGATTGTTTACAATGTTTAAAAAAATTGAGAACGCCACCAGTTGTGAAGTGAGGGCAGTGATTAAATTCCTCAATGCAAGAAACGTTCGCCCACGTGATATTCATCGCCAATTAAAGGAGGTGTATGGAGACAATGTAATGGACGAGTCGTCTGTTCGGCGGTGGTGTCGCAACTTCAACATGGGGAGGGGGTACACACACGACGATAAGCGTTCGGGGAGACCGTCTGTCATTACAGACCAACTGGTGAGCTCAGTTGACGAATTCGTGAGGAACGATCGGCGCGTCACAATTGATGACATCTGTGAGCATTTTCCCAATGTTTCTCGAACAATTGTTCATGAAATTGTTAAACACCATCTGCATTATGAAAAAATTGGTGCAAGATGGGTCCCTCGCAAGCTTACAGATGAGCACAAAACCAAGGGTATGGCTCGTACTTAAAGTATGGTGACGGAAAGACATTCTTTGTGTCTATTGAGTCTTCTTGAAAGATTTATATTTTTAATAAAATTCAGTTAGCGTTGTATTCCAAAATATGTTTAATTTAAACCAAATGAATGAAATGCAATCTGTCTTTTGGTCCAAATTGAGACAAATTGTGCGAGTTGTAAGTGTAAACATTGCAATGATTCCAAAGCGTAGAAATCCTATCGCTTGCTAAAGATGGGCCAATTATTCCGATGACCCCAATCAATGCAAATGATTTCTACGCTTTGATTTCATTGCATTGTAATCCATAATTGCGGAAGACTCTTTCAAAAGTTACTCTCGCCACAACCTATGCTTTTTTTTGAAATTGTAATTTTATGATATTAATCCTAACATTCCAATGCATTCTGTGCTGACCTAAGGCCTAACACATTATACACAGTGTGTTCTTACGGCCCACTGCACACTTGTATTTCAGAGACTCTTTGTTTACATTTAAAATTATTAAATTATTTTATAATTTTGCGATGATATGGTATATGGCTTAAAATTAGTGAAATTTTAAATTGCAATGTTGATGTTCAGATTTGTATGTTTATATATATTGTTGTTGTACATGCTTTAAGATATTTGTTGGAAACTAAACGTGAATTGAAAAATGGAAATAACTTGATAGAAACTTTATACTCTGGGTCATATGCTTATTAGGAGATTAATTTTGTGAATAATCACTAATATTGTCTACCCAGGATGTAAAAATTTTATCAATAATATAAATCTCGAAATATTTTTAGGTAATAACCTTAGGTATATACTTTTTTAAGCATAAAATGTTTGAAATGCTTTGGTTTTCTTTGAAATGTATTCTGTCGTGGTCACAAAATCAAGATTTATCACACGGAATGTATTAAGCCAATAATATTGTTCATAGTGTTTGTGAAGTACCAAAAAGCATCATTGAACTATTGTGTGTTGCGAATGTAATGTAATAATAACTGTGATTCAATGTATGTCTGAGCAAAGAGTGTCTTTGTCGAGTGAAGACTGGGGAACTCAATGAGTAAACTGTATTTATGATTGGAGTTGGGTCGAGGAGTGAAGAGAGGGAGAGGGAATGGAGGCAAAGACGCTTTGATGGAATCGGTTGGAAGGGGATAGTTGAGATGCCCTTGGAAATCATCATTAGGAGATCTAATGTATCTTCCAGTTCCCAATTTCCTTTCAACCTTGAACGAGTGACGTCAAAGTACAAAGGAAAAGTCTTCTACAATGAATACTCCTAGACTTAATGCTTCCTGTGACTGCAATGCCCTGGACTTCTCCCAAGTCAGTTTTACCTCTGGGTCCATCTCCGGAGAAGACTCTTGGTGGACAGTTGACAACGTGCCAGTGTTGTTCCTGTGAGGGTTAGTACCATTCCATCAGCCAGCACCAACATTTTCCCATGCAATTAGGGGTCGTTAGTGTCAATCTGTGGACAGTTCACGTTTGGAACTTCCTGTGATTGATAGCCCTGTTGAAATCCCTCTGCCAATTACCATTTCATGGTTGCATATATCCCCTTGGCAGTGGATGGAGTGATATCTGTGACTGAATGTGTCAACTCCAACCCACCGAAGTGATCATCCTCCATCTACTCCAAAGGAGGAATCTATCTGTGAGCAGTATTCTTCTTGACAAGAAGTGTGGAATGGTTGATAATCCCGACTATGCACGACTCTTAGTGACCTCTGCCAGAATGACAGATTGTCTTAAAAGCCAAGAACGACTGCTCATCCCTGCAAACTTCATCAATTTCTGTGTTTCAAAAGGGACATGATAGGCACAGGTTTCCACTCAAACGTCAGATTTCCAAAAGAAGCAATTTGGATGTCACTGACAAACTTGAATGAGTGTAGAGACATGGCGGTCCAGCTCTCAGACAAAAATGCTGTAATTCCTGCAAGTACCAAACCTTCATACCATCTTCACGGATGCCTGATTCATTTTAATAGTACATCCAGTCTGGTGTGAAAGATACAGTATCTCTTCAGGATCTTCCACTCTTCAATGTCCAAGTCCTGAAATCCCTGAGGTATCAATTAGGCGAGGGGAAGAGAGGACTCTGCTTATAGTCTTCCCCTCCCTTGATCCTATCTACGTCTACGTCCAGATGTCCACACCATACCCACGGTGCACTCTGTCTGAATGCATTCACTTCCTGGAGACATGCCTTGAGGAATGAGCACACCGCAACGCAAGAGACAAGGAGCACTCTCTCTCGTCCAAAGAAGAACACACAGCCAGCACGCAGCGTGAACCTGGACGACCATTCCGTTCCTGCTTCCCTCCCTGCGAGCTTTCGCTATGGCTCCAGCTGGATCTCCAGGTCACCTTCCTGGGCCTCCTAGAGTACACCAGGCTGGAATGGGACAGGGCCAGTCATCAGTGCCAGTATCTCATTGACGGAGCAAAGGGGCAGCAACCTACTCTACTTGATCTTCCTGGAACGGAAAGAGTAAGTGACCCTCCTCATCTGGTCCTCATTTCGTCTCTCCGGACTCTTTCAAGGGGAGCCTCCCTCAGGGTTGCCCCTGCACACTGTCCATCGTCTGCATATGTGTCTTCATTAATAATCACTTACTCCATTCCAGATGAACCACACCAAGGCCAACGCCATTGGCCCCCAATCGATAGGGCGGATCCTCATGGAGAGAATGTTACAGATTTGACATCTGGCAGTCATAGGATCTCACCCAAGATGACCTTGCTTGTTCTCTGGGGAACATAAATGCAACAGACACCTCCGCAGTGGAGTCAAGACCATTGCTGGCATAAACAAGGCACGCAAATGGTGGAATCCTTGAGTAGTTCTTCCACCCTAAGCAAAGTTTCTGATATTGGTACGCAAGTAAATAAATTGCTAATGTCGAAGGAGACTAGCCTCGCTTTTTCGGGGGCATCAATATCTTTCAATTTTCGGGCTAGCTCTATAGAGTTTTTTGGAACTGGTTTTCTAGAAATGGTCAAAACAATCCATCAACGCACCTGCGAGCCCCCACCCCTCTCAAATCCTTCCAACCTTTCCCGCCACCACTCTGTCCTGAGGGTATATATGCTTGCTCTGTCTGTTTTGCAAATTTGTACCTGATGATGCCGCAAGTCGGTGAAACGCGTTGTACCATATAATAAATCTTTGGAAAGGTACGAGTCTTTCTTTCCTTTTAGTATGGATCTGAAATTGTTGGTTTTGATTAGAATGAGTGCATCTTCTCAACAGATGCACTGATTGTAGTGTAATTCTTTCACAGATAAGAGCGAAGGAATTTAACTTGCGTCAACAATTATTGAAAGGCTTATGCAAGATATCTTTCTTGCCTTTGACTGTTGTGCTGATTCATTTTTCTCTCTGCTAATTTAACTGTGACCAAGTTGCAATACAACCTCCAGGTGTAATAGTGTAATGATAACTCCTCATTGCCCTCAGTCGTGAGTAAAAGTATTCCGAGACTTTTGACCGCGAGTGCTTCTCTTGTCTCTATTGCCATTCTTCAGCTGAAGAAATGTTTCTTCCATTCGATAACAAATATCCTCTGCAACTACAACTTTTGTAAGTGAACATTAATTAGCGGAGAAGACTAAATTTGTTGAGTATCGAAAGGTTATATTTGTATTTTTCTCAAATATAGTAAATATATTTGTTAATTTTTTTATGTATAGTAAATGACATTATTTTTCATACTTTTTTGCGTCAACTATTAATAAAATGTATGATATAATAAACAAATAACAAATGTATCATTTAAATATCTACAACTATTTTATATATTGTTATATATCAAAATTAATTGACTATTGTTAAAGTCAAATGAACAGCAACAGGTTGTACAATTGTGATTAAAGTACAAAGTAATGTATGCTGCACTGATAGTTTTAATATTAAATTATTTACATGACATGTAGTACTACAATTTGTAATATCCTATTTCTTTTGTAATTAAATTAGCCGGAGTGACTATGTATTTATTTTCTGGTGTGATAATATTATATTTTTTATACGAAATGAAATAAATATGAATTGGTTGGGTAGTTATTGTGTGCATTTAAATTTTTCCGTCAAAGGAGGAATCGTAAAGAGATGGGAGGAATGTCTCCGAGTGTACTCGGTGGACAAGTGGAAATATTATATGTATATTATATTTCAAGATATTAATTTAATTATTATTCCCTCGGTCCAGGGATGCCATTTATTAAGTTGAATAATAATTTAGGTTTGTTCATATTTTTTATAATATTATTCAACAAGTAGTCATTTTAATCAGAATCGATTCTACACACAACTCATGGTATGGTATATTGTCTACTTTATTCTTCACATATTTTTACGAAAGGATGAAATTATCATTTTAATAAGAACAAACAATCATCGTATGAAGCGAAAGAGCAGAATGTATTCCCCTCGGAAAGCCAAACTAATCGCGCTGCCAGGCAAAACAGAATCGCCTGAAAAGAATAAATATTTATCAAGAACCACATATATATATATATATATTCAACATATTATATAATGGTTGAAATATGGAATTCTTGCTTTGACAGTGTCCAGTAACGGAAATATTTTTTCGCATGTGACCCGCTCATAGACCATAAACATAGAATGTCACCTTTATTTGAATCAATTGTAGACTTTTGAGAGCCGACTAATTTTAACAAAGTTAGCATGTCTCCTTCACGAAACGATAATTAAGCAAACAATAAATATAAACATACAAGTTCCAAAGCAATACTTTCTCATAGTCCGCGCCACGTATCGCAAATAACACCCAGGTGAGAATATCGATGCTCACATTTACCAAACAGTGATGGTGGAATCTATGGCGTACGGAACGACGCAACAAGACGGCATTCTTTGTGCAAATTTTGCGGAAAACTCTGTATTTTAAAGACGTGACACTTCCTTCGTCCTATAGAAAACGTCTGAAAGAGTTGACCGAGGAATTGTCTCATTAGGTAATGCAAAACAAATTCTACCTTTTACTCCAGACACTAAATATTTTTATCTTTGACGCTGTTGAAGGAAATTTGTTCTCTCAAAACGTTGACGCTGCCAAAATTGGCAATATGCTGTAGAATATTCCTCGGAATAATTTAAATGGAATATTATTAATCCTGTTTATATTTTAAGAAAGCTCTGCAGTTTCATTTCAAATGAGTTTCATTTAACACTACCATGCCTTCTTTCAATGTCATTAAAAGTATGGTGATGAGTAATGGTGTGTTTCCCCATTGGTTACACAAATGTTCTGTACCAAAAGAGAGCTATTCACTCACTTGTTAATAATTTACCACCTCGCGATTCCTACAAACCTTTATTTATGAGGTATGGAACCATGAATGTATTAGTTTATTTATCTCTAAGCGTCTAAATCATGAGGATATTAATCTAGAAACTCACCAATGAAGATCACACGTCCGTAAATACACCACGAGGGTCAAAGCGAATCTATAATTTCAAAATTATTAAGGTTATTGTGGATATTACAAATATTTCCGTTGTAATTATATTGTGCATTAAGAATACCTATCTCGGCATGCTCTGGTAGTATTAGTTATCGCATGTTTGTATAGTTTATGGTTCTATCATTTTCTCAAAACGAATAAAGTATTAAGTAATAATGAAAGTAAGAAAATCTGATGACACATGCCGATGTAGACTAATAATGATTTCTCTCCTTTTACATATGCAAATGGCAACTAGGCGAAGTGATAGTGATTGTCACTCTACTGAACATCAGACCACCCAGCTTATAAGTCGTGGTTCGTGATAGCGGTGCGATACGAGAGACCTTGAATAATAACCGGCAAAAGCTGACTCGGTTCGCGACTGTTAATTGGGAAGCGGCACATATATTTATATCTTGTATCCGTCCATTCCCAGTGCTTTGGTTTTAGGTAAGTTCCCAAATTTGATCGGTGAGTTGTGAAAACCCGAATTATTTGAGTGGTTCCTTTGAAGTTGGAAATACGTGTGAAGGAAGATGAATCATATAAGTTACTACAGCGAGTATGCAATTAGATCAAGGATGAGTCCACGCCAAGCCATTGGTCATGAACTGACGACTTATGAGCGTAGTACGGAGTACGGCGTGGTTAAAATTCATTATCGTATCGAAATAAAAGACACAATGAAAGCATTCGCCGCACTCCTCATCGTTCCAGGTGCCTTCTACTATCTTGATCATTTATTAAATGACGGGAAGTTCTGTACTAGCGAAAAAACGCACTATTTTGATGCTAGTAGTGGCGAAGAGATATCTATTGATGAAGCTGATGAAATGTGGAGTAGAAATAGTGAGGCTGAGAACATGAGTAGTCAAGGTTATTGGTTGATGTTAGAAGGGAAATATGAAGAAGCCTATAGGAAATTCAATCAAGCCTGTATATCGTGCACCAGTGGATATTTCAAAATGTCAGAATTTATTACTGGAAAACATAATGCCCGAATCAGATGGGCTGAAGACCTGAACGAGCAAGGGAATGAACTTCTGAAACAAAATAAGTATTTGGAGGCCGCCGAGAAATACAGAGAGGCATATGAAACATGCACTAGTTTTTCAATGTGCACTGGTGATAGGAAAGATTTGGAAAAACGTTATCTCTTCAATGAAGGAAATTGTTACAGGATGCAAGGTAATTATTCAAGGGCAGTTGAACTATTTGAGAAGGCATTAGCAATTGACAGCAATTATGGCCATGCCAAGAATAATCTAGCAGAGACGTTGAATTCTTTGGGAGACATCTTTTTAACCTTTAGTGATTATGGAGGAGCGATGATAAAATTCAATGAAGCCTTTGAACAATGCACCGCCAGCTACAAAAATAAGGAGATATTTTCACAGAATGCTGAGAAATGCCAATGCGAACTAGATGCAAACGGTTTGGAAAGAGAAGGGGATGAGGATTACAGCGAAGGCAAATATGAGAGTGCCATGAGGAAATATCAAGAAGCCTTTTGTAAATCTGGAGTTGAATTTCACAGGAAAGGATATGAGGCCAGCTTGAACAAAGCACAGAATGAGTTGGACGCGTTGGATTTGGAACAGTTTCAGGCGGCTCTTGCAAAGTCCCAAGTGATCAAAATGAAGAACAAATACGGCAGCAGACTAAGCGAGGCAAAGAGTGAGGTATAAGCGATGAGAATGATGTCTTTGTGAGACGAGCTGTTTGCTAAATGGCAGTACGAGGCAGCTCTTGAGAAATATGAGGCCGCATGCAAAATTTCTCAGATTTGAAAAGAGAAGAGCTTGCATGCAATGAACAAGGAGAAAGCAGATACTATTATAAACATCTTATCTGTAGTTGGGGATCTTTGGAAAGCCGGTTGGGATATCGAGAATGATGTGGAGGAAAACGACAGATCGGAAGAGGCCAAGGAAACCTTTGGGAGAGTCTTGTGCAAAGTCAGGGAGGGTTTAAGAATATGTCCCGATGATCCAAGTCTAAAACGATACGAAAGACTTGTGCTGTGGAAAGAGGAAGGCAATGAGCTTTTCAATAAAGGCTTGGAGTATCAAGAGAGAGGGCTGGAATTGATGAGTGATGCAAAAGAGCTTAGAGGGAAACAAAATTTTGAATTAGCCAACGAAAAATTTGAGTGCGCTAAGGTCGAATTCTTCAAGGCGATGGAGAAGTTTCAAATCGGAATTGAAACCGATGCTAGATTTAAGGATTGCTTGGAGTTTGTTGAGGAGCAAATTAAGAAGGTCGATAACTCAATAAAGGTTATCGAACAGGAAGTGCTCAATCTGAAATTCATTGACCTGAAGATGAGTTTCAGTGAAAGGAGGGACAGAGACGATGAATTTCCTGAACTTGGTGGAGTTGGGAAACATGTCACGTATCATGCACTCATATAATTAATTTCATATTGTTTCAAATGAATATCAGCTAATTAATAAATGAAAAAATAGACAAACCTGAGTTGTTATAATAATATATATGGGAAGTTGATTCATTGAATAAGTCGCATCCCTGGACAGAGGCTGTAATGATAAAAGTAAATTCCTGAATGTGATATGTATATAACATATCCACTTGTCCACCCAGTTCGGTCTAACACACTCCTCGCATCTCTTAACGAGTCCTCTATGGACTGCAGCAGAGAAGTCTTTGGTTTGACTTGGCCTCTATGGCCATCCAAATGTTTTAATAGCGGCCTAGACGCATTAGAATCGCTGGGAGTCAATTTGGGACCAAGTACGTAGGGTTTTGTACAGACAGTTCCCAATCGAATGATAGTGACGGCTGTTCCTCCTGTGTAAAGTTACGTACACTGCACTTCTTGTGTGCATTAATTCAAAACACTGTCATGCAATGAAATATTACAATGGAGCCTCTAATGTAAAGAAAAAGATAAGCTGTGCTCTGCTGTCATAATGTCTTGACATTTGATACAAACATGGTGTGAAGTAATCTGACTTTAGTGACCTATCAATGGATTAATCTCTTATCTGATGAAGAGTAATGATATTGTTTGCATAGAGTTATCAGAAAAGGATAAATTGGCATTATTTAAATAATTATTACATGTTGTAAACTGTTTATTGACAGAGCAATGCTCTCAAGAGATTCAATTGACATCCGATGCTCGGGAATAAAGATCGGGCGAAAGTGGATGTTATATTTTTTTAGGACTGACTTAAAAGGAAAGAAATGGGCCCTTTGTCTCATTTTTAATTGTAAATCCAAGTGGAGGAGGTGTTTATTTGTGTGTAATGTAGAATGGGCGTATATTAGAAGGGACGGGAAAGGTATTTTGATAGTTTTGTAATTCTCTTACATATTAGGGAAATTAAGTATTTCAAATTAAAATGCATTGAATGTTTACTTACTGTTAATTAAGTAGATCGGAGTAATTTACAAAAGGATGGACTATTTTCTAATATATTCTAAATAAGGACCTTCCTCCGTTAGATAATATTGATTGCAGAATTGTTCAGCAGATTCAATTCATATTTTCTGAAACATATGATGCCTTAATCGCGTTTTGATAATAATATAAATGGAACGTTGCTAAAGAAGGAGGGGTTTTATATAAATAAGAACTATTGCTGTTTGCAAAGAGTGAAATGAAGGGTTTAATTCAAGGCTTTGCTCTTTCCTGAGTGACTTTGTTCGTTGGCTCACGATTGGAGGGCAAAGAATTGGTTTTATTCATGACCACGGTAGACTATTGATTATAATCAATCATTCCTATAAATAAAAAGGTGTAGGATAAAGTTTGGGTACATTTTGATATCATTTAATCAATAGAAAGTAAACAAATGATTCTGATTCTATATATAGAATAGTTTTATAAAGTTTGTACCATGTTATTAATATATCAAAGTTACCTGTACTGAATTAAAAAACATATATTCGATTGAAAACAAGTTAATTGAGTGCCTTGCCCTTAATGTAATTGCAGAGCTCAGTGTTTTATTGTTCGTTGGTATGTAATTGTGCCCAATGTATTCCTATTTCCTTTGTGAATTATAGTTTTTACTTTGTACAACATTCCCCCATGTATTCAGTAATTCAGAATCATTGTGTCACTGTTCTTCCAATCAGATACCAACATGTGTTTAGGCATTTCGTGTGTCTGTGATGCATTTCAGATGGCCCATTGCATTTCACATGTGAGCTCAGCTGTTCTTGAATGCCCTGCAAAGTGAGAATAGCATTAGTCTTACAACGTCACTTGAATGGAGAATAAAATATATATCTTTCCAAAAATTGCTTCCATTTACACTTTTGGTGGCCATGGCCGCTGGATGATTGATTTCATTCGTGCAATTAAGTCTACAAGGACCCAAAGTGTGAATGTTTGGAGGAAATGTATTCCAGATAACCTTTTCTCTTTACTTTATAGACTATGGCCATGGATATACGAGGGTCATCCGGAAAGTAGTACCCGTTCGTGCCGCATGAAGTGCTGACGACGCGAGTAGCCGCTGGACGAGGTCAGATAGCTTCAGTAGCTTGTCTGCCTTCTCTGAGCCAAGTTGCGTGACGCTAGCATTGCCTGTGTTGTTTCTGTGATTGTTTACAATGTTTAAAAAAATTGAGAACGCCACCAGTTGTGAAGTGAGGGCAGTGATTAAATTCCTCAATGCAAGAAACGTTCGCCCACGTGATATTCATCGCCAATTAAAGGAGGTGTATGGAGACAATGTAATGGACGAGTCGTCTGTTCGGCGGTGGTGTCGCAACTTCAACATGGGGAGGGGGTACACACACGACGATAAGCGTTCGGGGAGACCGTCTGTCATTACAGACCAACTGGTGAGCTCAGTTGACGAATTCGTGAGGAACGATCGGCGCGTCACAATTGATGACATCTGTGAGCATTTTCCCAATGTTTCTCGAACAATTGTTCATGAAATT
Organism: Hetaerina americana; assembly: GCF_022747635.1. Lineage (NCBI taxonomy): Eukaryota > Metazoa > Arthropoda > Insecta > Odonata > Calopterygidae > Hetaerina > Hetaerina americana. The sequence continues at coordinate 324,122 of NW_027286592.1, read as the reverse complement.
GTTAAACACCATCTGCATTATGAAAAAATTGGTGCAAGATGGGTCCCTCGCAAGCTTACAGATGAGCACAAAACCAAGGGTATGGCTCGTACTTAAAGTATGGTGACGGAAAGACATTCTTTGTGTCTATTGAGTCTTCTTGAAAGATTTATATTTTTAATAAAATTCAGTTAGCGTTGTATTCCAAAATATGTTTAATTTAAACCAAATGAATGAAATGCAATCTGTCTTTTGGTCCAAATTGAGACAAATTGTGCGAGTTGTAAGTGTAAACATTGCAATGATTCCAAAGCGTAGAAATCCTATCGCTTGCTAAAGATGGGCCAATTATTCCGATGACCCCAATCAATGCAAATGATTTCTACGCTTTGATTTCATTGCATTGTAATCCATAATTGCGGAAGACTCTTTCAAAAGTTACTCTCGCCACAACCTATGCTTTTTTTTGAAATTGTAATTTTATGATATTAATCCTAACATTCCAATGCATTCTGTGCTGACCTAAGGCCTAACACATTATACACAGTGTGTTCTTACGGCCCACTGCACACTTGTATTTCAGAGACTCTTTGTTTACATTTAAAATTATTAAATTATTTTATAATTTTGCGATGATATGGTATATGGCTTAAAATTAGTGAAATTTTAAATTGCAATGTTGATGTTCAGATTTGTATGTTTATATATATTGTTGTTGTACATGCTTTAAGATATTTGTTGGAAACTAAACGTGAATTGAAAAATGGAAATAACTTGATAGAAACTTTATACTCTGGGTCATATGCTTATTAGGAGATTAATTTTGTGAATAATCACTAATATTGTCTACCCAGGATGTAAAAATTTTATCAATAATATAAATCTCGAAATATTTTTAGGTAATAACCTTAGGTATATACTTTTTTAAGCATAAAATGTTTGAAATGCTTTGGTTTTCTTGGAAATGTATTCAGTCTTGGTCACAAAATCAAGATTTATCACACGGAATGTATTAAGCCAATAATATTGTTCATAGTGTTTGTGAAGTACCAAAAAGCATCGTTGAACTATTGTGTGTTGCGAATGTAATGTAATAATAACTGTGATTCAATGTATGTCTGAGCAAAGAGTGTCTTTGTCGAGTGAAGACTGGGGAACTCAATGAGTAAACTGCATTTATGATTGGAGTTGGGTCGAGGAGTGAAGAGAGGGAGAGGGAATGGAGGCAAAGACGCTTTGATGGAATCGGTTGGAAGGGGATAGTTGAGATGCCCTTGGAAATCATCATTAGGAGATCTAATGTATCTTCCAGTTCCCAATTTCCTTTCAACCTTGAACGAGTGACGTCAAAGTACAAAGGAAAAGTCTTCTACAATGAATACTCCTAGACTTAATGCTTCCTGTGACTGCAATGCCCTGGACTTCTCCCAAGTCAGTTTTACCTCTGGGTCCATCTCCGGAGAAGACTCTTGGTGGACAGTTGACAACGTGCCAGTGTTGTTCCTGTGAGGGTTAGTACCATTCCATCAGCCAGCACCAACATTTTCCCATGCAATTAGGGGTCGTTAGTGTCACTCTGTGGACAGTTCACGTTTGGAACTTCCTGTGATTGATAGCCCTGTTGAAATCCCTCTGCCAATTACCATTTCATGGTTGCATATATCCCCTTGGCAGTGGATGGAGTGATATCTGTGACTGAATGTGTCAACTCCAACCCACCGAAGTGATCATCCTCCATCTACTCCAAAGGAGGAATCTATCTGTGAGCAGTATTCTTCTTGACAAGAAGTGTGGAATGGTTGATAATCCCGACTATGCACGACTCTTAGTGACCTCTGCCAGAATGACAGATTGTCTTAAAAGCCAAGAACGACTGCTCATCCCTGCAAACTTCATCAATTTCTGTGTTTCAAAAGGGACATGATAGGCACAGGTTTCCACTCAAACGTCAGATTTCCAAAAGAAGCAATTTGGATGTCACTGACAAACTTGAATGAGTGTAGAGACATGGCGGTCCAGCTCTCAGACAAAAATGCTGTAATTCCTGCAAGTACCAAACCTTCATACCATCTTCACGGATGCCTGATTCATTTTAATAGTACATCCAGTCTGGTGTGAAAGATACAGTATCTCTTCAGGATCTTCCACTCTTCAATGTCCAAGTCCTGAAATCCCTGAGGTATCAATTAGGCGAGGGGAAGAGAGGACTCTGCTTATAGTCTTCCCCTCCCTTGATCCTATCTACGTCTACGTCCAGACGTCCACACCATACCCACGGTGCACTCTGTCTGAATGCATTCACTTCCTGGAGACATGCCTTGAGGAATGAGCACACCGCAACGCAAGAGACAAGGAGCACTCTCTCTCGTCCAAAGAAGAACACACAGCCAGCACGCAGCGTGAACCTGGACGACCATTCCGTTCCTGCTTCCCTCCCTGCGAGCTTTCGCTATGGCTCCAGCTGGATCTCCAGGTCACCTTCCTGGGCCTCCTAGAGTACACCAGGCTGGAATGGGACAGGGCCAGTCATCAGTGCCAGTATCTCATTGACGGAGCAAAGGGGCAGCAACCTACTCTACTTGATCTTCCTGGAACGGAAAGAGTAAGTGACCCTCCTCATCTGGTCCTCATTTCGTCTCTCCGGACTCTTTCAAGGGGAGCCTCCCTCAGGGTTGCCCCTGCACACTGTCCATCGTCTGCATATGTGTCTTCATTAATAATCACTTACTCCATTCCAGATGAACCACACCAAGGCCAACGCCATTGGCCCCCAATCGATAGGGCGGATCCTCATGGAGAGAATGTTACAGATTTGACATCTGGCAGTCATAGGATCTCACCCAAGATGACCTTGCTTGTTCTCTGGGGAACATAAATGCAACAGACACCTCCGCAGTGGAGTCAAGACCATTGCTGGCATAAACAAGGCACGCAAATGGTGGAATCCTTGAGTAGTTCTTCCACCCTAAGCAAAGTTTCTGATATTGGTACGCAAGTAAATAAATTGCTAATGTCGAAGGAGACTAGCCTCGCTTTTTCCGGGGCATCAATATCTTTCAATTTTCGGGCTAGCTCTATAGAGTTTTTTGGAACTGGTTTTCTAGAAATGGTCAAAACAATCCATCAACGCACCTGCGAGCCCCCACCCCTCTCAAATCCTTCCAACCTTTCCCGCCACCACTCTGTCCTGAGGGTATATATGCTTGCTCTGTCTGTTTTGCAAATTTGTACCTGATGATGCCGCAAGTCGGTGAAACGCGTTGTACCATATAATAAATCTTTGGAAAGGTACGAGTCTTTCTTTCCTTTTAGTATGGATCTGAAATTGTTGGTTTTGATTAGAATGAGTGCATCTTCTCAACAGATGCACTGATTGTAGTGTAATTCTTTCACAGATAAGAGCGAAGGAATTTAACTTGCGTCAACAATTATTGAAAGGCTTATGCAAGATATCTTTCTTGCCTTTGACTGTTGTGCTGATTCATTTTTCTCTCTGCTAATTTAACTGTGACCAAGTTGCAATACAACCTCCAGGTGTAATAGTGTAATGATAACTCCTCATTGCCCTCAGTCGTGAGTAAAAGTATTCCGAGACTTTTGACCGCGAGTGCTTCTCTTGTCTCTATTGCCATTCTTCAGCTGAAGAAATGTTTCTTCCATTCGATAACAAATATCCTCTGCAACTACAACTTTTGTAAGTGAACATTAATTAGCGGAGAAGACTAAATTTGTTGAGTATCGAAAGGTTATATTTGTATTTTTCTCAAATATAGTAAATATATTTGTTAATTTTTTTATGTATAGTAAATGACATTATTTTTCATACTTTTTTGCGTCAACTATTAATAAAATGTATGATATAATAAACAAATAACAAATGTATCATTTAAATATCTACAACTATTTTATATATTGTTATATATCAAAATTAATTGACTATTGTTAAAGTCAAATGAACAGCAACAGGTTGTACAATTGTGATTAAAGTACAAAGTAATGTATGCTGCACTGATAGTTTTAATATTAAATTATTTACATGACATGTAGTACTACAATTTGTAATATCCTATTTCTTTTGTAATTAAATTAGCCGGAGTGACTATGTATTTATTTTCTGGTGTGATAATATTATATTTTTTATACGAAATGAAATAAATATGAATTGGTTGGGTAGTTATTGTGTGCATTTAAATTTTTCCGTCAATGGAGGAATCGTAAAGAGATGGGAGGAATGTCTCCGAGTGTACTCGGTGGACAAGTGGAAATATTATATGTATATTATATTTCAAGATATTAATTTAATTATTAGTCCCTCGGTCCAGGGATGCCATTTATTAAGTTGAATAATAATTTAGGTTTGTTCATATTTTTTATAATATTATTCAACAAGTAGTCATTTTAATCAGAATCGATTCTACACACAACTCATGGTATGGTATATTGTCTACTTTATTCTTCACATATTTTTACGAAAGGATGAAATTATCATTTTAATAAGAACAAACAATCATCGTATGAAGCGAAAGAGCAGAATGTATTCCCCTCGGAAAGCCAAACTAATCGCGCTGCCAGGCAAAACAGAATCGCCTGAAAAGAATAAATATTTATCAAGAACCACATATATATATATATATATTCAACATATTATATAATGGTTGAAATATGGAATTCTTGCTTTGACAGTGTCCAGTAACGGAAATATTTTTTCGCATGTGACCCGCTCATAGACCATAAACATAGAATGTCACCTTTATTTGAATCAATTGTAGACTTTTGAGAGCCGACTATTTTTAACAAAGTTAGCATGTCACCTTCACGAAACGATAATTAAGCAAACAATAAATATAAACATACAAGTTCCAAAGCAATACTTTCTCATAGTCCGCGCCACGTATCGCAAATAACACCCAGGTGCGAATATCGATGCTCACATTTACCAAACAGTGATGGTGGAATCTATGGCGTACGGAACGACGCAACAAGACGGCATTCTTTGTGCAAATTTTGCGGAAAACTCTGTATTTTAAAGACGTGACACTTCCTTCGTCCTATAGAAAACGTCTGAAAGAGTTGACCGAGGAATTGTCTCATTAGGTAATGCAAAACAAATTCTACCTTTTACTCCAGACACTTAAATATTTTTATCTTTGACGCTGTTGAAGGAAATTTGTTCTCTCAAAACGTTGACGCTGCCAAAATTGGCAATATGCTGTAGAATATTCCTCGGAATAATTTAAATGGAATATTATTAATCCTGTTTATATTTTAAGAAAGCTCTGCAGTTTCATTTCAAATGAGTTTCATTTAACACTACCATGCCTTCTTTCAATGTCATTAAAAGTATGGTGATGAGTAATGGTGTGTTTCCCCATTGGTTACACAAATGTTCTGTACCAAAAGAGAGCTATTCACTCACTTGTTAATAATTTACCACCTCGCGATTCCTACAAACCTTTATTTATGAGGTATGGAACCATGAATGTATTAGTTTATTTATCTCTAAGCGTCTAAATCATGAGGATATTAATCTAGAAACTCACCAATGAAGATCACACGTCCGTAAATACACCACGAGGGTCAAAGCGAATCTATAATTTCAAAATTATTAAGGTTATTGTGGATATTACAAATATTTCCGTTGTAATTATATTGTGCATTAAGAATACCTATCTCGGCATGCTCTGGTAGTATTAGTTATCGCATGTTTGTATAGTTTATGGTTCTATCATTTTCTCAAAACGAATAAAGTATTAAGTAATAATGAAAGTAAGAAAATCTGATGACACATGCCGATGTAGACTAATAATGATTTCTCTCCTTTTACATATGCAAATGGCAACTAGGCGAAGTGATAGTGATTGTCACTCTACTGAACATCAGACCACCCAGCTTATAAGTCGTGGTTCGTGATAGCGGTGCGATACGAGAGACCTTGAATAATAACCGGCAAAAGCTGACTCGGTTCGCGACTGTTAATTGGGAAGCGGCACATATATTTATATCTTGTATCCGTCCATTCCCAGTGCTTTGGTTTTAGGTAAGTTCCCAAATTTGATCGGTGAGTTGTGAAAACCCGAATTATTTGAGTGGTTCCTTTGAAGTTGGAAATACGTGTGAAGGAAGATGAATCATATAAGTTACTACAGCGAGTATGCAATTAGATCAAGGATGAGTCCACGCCAAGCCATTGGTCATGAACTGACGACTTATGAGCGTAGTACGGAGTACGGCGTGGTTAAAATTCATTATCGTATCGAAATAAAAGACACAATGAAAGCATTCGCCGCACTCCTCATCGTTCCAGGTGCCTTCTACTATCTTGATCATTTATTAAATGACGGGAAGTTCTGTACTAGCGAAAAAACGCACTATTTTGATGCTAGTAGTGGCGAAGAGATATCTATTGATGAAGCTGATGAAATGTGGAGTAGAAATAGTGAGGCTGAGAACATGAGTAGTCAAGGTTATTGGTTGATGTTAGAAGGGAAATATGAAGAAGCCTATAGGAAATTCAATCAAGCCTGTATATCGTGCACCAGTGGATATTTCAAAATGTCAGAATTTATTACTGGAAAACATAATGCCCGAATCAGATGGGCTGAAGACCTGAACGAGCAAGGGAATGAACTTCTGAAACAAAATAAGTATTTGGAGGCCGCCGAGAAATACAGAGAGGCATATGAAACATGCACTAGTTTTTCAATGTGCACTGGTGATAGGAAAGATTTGGAAAAACGTTATCTCTTCAATGAAGGAAATTGTTACAGGATGCAAGGTAATTATTCAAGGGCAGTTGAACTATTTGAGAAGGCATTAGCAATTGACAGCAATTATGGCCATGCCAAGAATAATCTAGCAGAGACGTTGAATTCTTTGGGAGACATCTTTTTAACCTTTAGTGATTATGGAGGAGCGATGATAAAATTCAATGAAGCCTTTGAACAATGCACCGCCAGCTACAAAAATAAGGAGATATTTTCACAGAATGCTGAGAAATGCCAATGCGAACTAGATGCAAACGGTTTGGAAAGAGAAGGGGATGAGGATTACAGCGAAGGCAAATATGAGAGTGCCATGAGGAAATATCAAGAAGCCTTTTGTAAATCGGGAGTTGAATTTCACAGGAAAGGATATGAGGCCAGCTTGAACAAAGCACAGAATGAGTTGGACGCGTTGGATTTGGAACAGTTTCAGGCGGCTCTTGCAAAGTCCCAAGTGATCAAAATGAAGAACAAATACGGCAGCAGACTAAGCGAGGCAAAGAGTGAGGTATAAGCGATGAGAATGATGTCTTTGGGAGACGAGCTGTTTGCTAAATGGCAGTACGAGGCAGCTCTTGAGAAATATGAGGCCGCATGCAAAATTTCTCAGATTTTAAAAGAGAAGAGCTTGCATGCAATGAACAAGGAGAAAGCAGATACTATTATAAACATCTTATCTGCAGTTGGGGATCTTTGGAAAGCCGGTTGGGATATCGAGAATGATGTGGAGGAAAACGACAGATCGGAAGAGGCCAAGGAAACCTTTGGGAGAGTCTTGTGCAAAGTCAGGGAGGGTTTAAGAATATGTCCCGATGATCCAAGTCTAAAACGATACGAAAGACTTGTGCTGTGGAAAGAGGAAGGCAATGAGCTTTTCAATAAAGGCTTGGAGTATCAAGAGAGAGGGCTGGAATTGATGAGTGATGCAAAAGAGCTTAGAGGGAAACAAAATTTTGAATTAGCCAACGAAAAATTTGAGTGCGCTAAGGTCGAATTCTTCAAGGCGATGGAGAAGTTTCAAATCGGAATTGAAACCGATGCTAGATTTAAGGATTGCTTGGAGTTTGTTGAGGAGCAAATTAAGAAGGTCGATAACTCAATAAAGGTTATCGAACAGGAAGTGCTCAATCTGAAATTCATTGACCTGAAGATGAGTTTCAGTGAAAGGAGGGACAGAGACGATGAATTTCCTGAACTTGGTGGAGTTGGGAAACATGTCACGTATCATGCACTCATATAATTAATTTCATATTGTTTCAAATGAATATCAGCTAATTAATAAATGAAAAAATAGACAAACCTGAGTTGTTATAATAATATATATGGGAAGTTGATTCATTGAATAAGTCGCATCCCTGGACAGAGGCTGTAATGATAAAAGTAAATTCCTGAATGTGATATGTATATAACATATCCACTTGTCCACCCAGTTCGGTCTAACACACTCCTCGCATCTCTTAACGAGTCCTCTATGGACTGCAGCAGAGAAGTCTTTGGTTTGACTTGGCCTCTATGGCCATCCAAATGTTTTAATAGCGGCCTAGACGCATTAGAATCGCTGGGAGTCAATTTGGGACCAAGTACGTAGGGTTTTGTACAGACAGTTCCCAATCGAATGATAGTGACGGCTGTTCCTCCTGTGTAAAGTTACGTACACTGCACTTCTTGTGTGCATTAATTCAAAACACTGTCATGCAATGCAATATTCCAATGGAGCCTCTAATGTAAAGAAAAAGATAAGCTGTGCTCTGCTGTCATAATGTCTTGACATTTGATACAAACATGGTGTGAAGTAATCTGACTTTAGTGACCTATCAATGGATTAATCTCTTATCTGATGAAGAGTACTAATATTGTTTGCATAGAGTCATCAGAAAAGGATAAATTGGCATTATTTAAATAATTATTACATGTTGTAAACTGTTTATTAACAGAGCAATGCTCTCAAGAGATTCAATTGACATCCGATGTTCGGGAATAAAGATCGGGCGAAAGTGGATGTTATATTTTTTTAGGACTGACTTAAAAGGAAAGAAATGGGCCCTTGGTCTCATTTTTAATTGTAAATCCAAGTGGAGGAAGTGTTTATTTGTGTGTAATGTAGAATGGACGTATGTTAGAAGGGACGGGAAAGGTATTTTGATAGTTTTGTAATTCTCTTACATATTAGGGAAATTAAGTATTTCAAATTAAAATGCATAGAATGTTTACTTACTGTTAATTAAGTAGTTCAGACTAATTAACAAAAAGATGGACTATTTTCTAATATATTCTAAATAAGGACCTTCCTCCGTTAGATAATATTGATTGCAGAATTGTTCAGCAGATTCAATTCATATTTTCTGAAACATATGATGCCTTAATCGCATTTTGATAATAATATAAATGGAACGTTGCTAAAGAAGGAGGGGTTTTATATAAATAAGAACTATTGCTGTTTGCAAAGAGTGAAATGAAGGGTTTAATTCAAGGCTTTGCTCTTTCCTGAGTGACTTTGTTCGTTGGCTCACGATTGGAGGGCAAAGAATTGGTTTTATTCATGACCACGGTAGACTATTGATTATAATCAATCATTCCTATAAATAAAAAGGTGTAGGATAAAGTTTGGGTACATTTTGATATCATTTAATCAATAGAAAGTAAACAAATGATTCTGATTCTATATATAGAATAGTTTTATAAAGTTTGTACCATGTTATTAATATATCTAAGTTACCTGTGCTGAATTGGGAAACATAAATTCGATTGATAACGAGTTAATTGAGTGCCTTGCCCTTAATGTAATTGCAGAGCTCAGTGTTTTATTGTTCGTTGGTATGTAATTGTGCCCAATGTATTCCTATTTCCTTTGTGAATTATAGTTTTTACTTTGTACAACATTCCCCCATGTATTCAGTAATTCAGAATCATTGTGTCACTGTTCTTCCAATCAGATACCAACATGTGTTTAGGTATTTGCTGTGTCTGTGATGCATTTCAGATGGCCCATTGCATTTCACATGTGAGCTCAGCTGTTCTTGAATGCCCTGCAAAGTGAGAATAGCATTAGTCTTACAACGTCACTTGAATGGAGAATAAAATATATATCTTTCCAAAAATTGCTTCCATTTACACTTTTGGTGGCCATGGCCGCTGGATGATTGATTTCATTCGTGCAATTAAGTCTACAAGGACCCAAAGTGTGAATGTTTGGAGGAAATGTATTCCAGATAACCTTTTCTCTTTACTTTATAGACTATGGCCATGGATATACGAGGGTCATCCGGAAAGTAGTACCCGTTCGTGCCGCATGAAGTGCTGACGACGCGAGTAGCCGCTGGACGAGGTCAGATAGCTTCAGTAGCTTGTCTGCCTTCTCTGAGCCAAGTTGCGTGACGCTAGCATTGCCTGTGTTGTTTCTGTGATTGTTTACAATGTTTAAAAAAATTGAGAACGCCACCAGTTGTGAAGTGAGGGCAGTGATTAAATTCCTCAATGCAAGAAACGTTCGCCCACGTGATATTCATCGCCAATTAAAGGAGGTGTATGGAGACAATGTAATGGACGAGTCGTCTGTTCGGCGGTGGTGTCGCAACTTCAACATGGGGAGGGGGTACACACACGACGATAAGCGTTCGGGGAGACCGTCTGTCATTACAGACCAACTGGTGAGCTCAGTTGACGAATTCGTGAGGAACGATCGGCGCGTCACAATTGATGACATCTGTGAGCATTTTCCCAATGTTTCTCGAACAATTGTTCATGAAATTGTTAAACACCATCTGCATTATGAAAAAATTGGTGCAAGATGGGTCCCTCGCAAGCTTACAGATGAGCACAAAACCAAGGGTATGGCTCGTACTTAAAGTATGGTGACGGAAAGACATTCTTTGTGTCTATTGAGTCTTCTTGAAAGATTTATATTTTTAATAAAATTCAGTTAGCGTTGTATTCCAAAATATGTTTAATTTAAACCAAATGAATGAAATGCAATCTGTCTTTTGGTCCAAATTGAGACAAATTGTGCGAGTTGTAAGTGTAAACATTGCAATGATTCCAAAGCGTAGAAATCCTATCGCTTGCTAAAGATGGGCCAATTATTCCGATGACCCCAATCAATGCAAATGATTTCTACGCTTTGATTTCATTGCATTGTAATCCATAATTGCGGAAGACTCTTTCAAAAGTTACTCTCGCCACAACCTATGCTTTTTTTTGAAATTGTAATTTTATGATATTAATCCTAACATTCCAATGCATTCTGTGCTGACCTAAGGCCTAACACATTATACACAGTGTGTTCTTACGGCCCACTGCACACTTGTATTTCAGAGACTCTTTGTTTACATTTAAAATTATTAAATTATTTTATAATTTTGCGATGATATGGTATATGGCTTAAAATTAGTGAAATTTTAAATTGCAATGTTGATGTTCAGATTTGTATGTTTATATATATTGTTGTTGTACATGCTTTAAGATATTTGTTGGAAACTAAACGTGAATTGAAAAATGGAAATAACTTGATAGAAACTTTATACTCTGGGTCATATGCTTATTAGGAGATTAATTTTGTGAATAATCACTAATATTGTCTACCCAGGATGTAAAAATTTTATCAATAATATAAATCTCGAAATATTTTTAGGTAATAACCTTAGGTATATACTTTTTTAAGCATAAAATGTTTGAAATGCTTTGGTTTTCTTGGAAATGTATTCAGTCTTGGTCACAAAATCAAGATTTATCACACGGAATGTATTAAGCCAATAATATTGTTCATAGTGTTTGTGAAGTGCCAAAAAGCATCATTTAACTGTTGTATGTTGTAATGTAATAATAACTGTGATTCAATGTATGTCTGAGCAATCAGCGTCTTTGTCGAGTGAAGACTGGGGAACTCAATGAGTAAACTGTATTTATGATTGGAGTTGGGTCGAGGAGTGAAGAGAGGGAGAGGGAATGGAGGCAAAGACGCTTTGATGGAATCGGTTGGAAGGGGATAGTTGAGATGCCCTTGGAAATCATCATTAGGAGATCTAATGTATCTTCCAGTTCCCAATTTCCTTTCAACCTTGAACGAGTGACGTCAAAGTACAAAGGAAAAGTCTTCTACAATGAATACTCCTAGACTTAATGCTTCCTGTGACTGCAATGCCCTGGACTTCTCCCAAGTCAGTTTTACCTCTGGGTCCATCTCCGGAGAAGACTCTTGGTGGACAGTTGACAACGTGCCAGTGTTGTTCCTGTGAGGGTTAGTACCATTCCATCAGCCAGCACCAACATTTTCCCATGCAATTAGGGGTCGTTAGTGTCACTCTGTGGACAGTTCACGTTTGGAACTTCCTGTGATTGATAGCCCTGTTGAAATCCCTCTGCCAATTACCATTTCATGGTTGCATATATCCCCTTGGCAGTGGATGGAGTGATATCTGTGACTGAATGTGTCAACTCCAACCCACCGAAGTGATCATCCTCCATCTACTCCAAAGGAGGAATCTATCTGTGAGCAGTATTCTTCTTGACAAGAAGTGTGGAATGGTTGATAATCCCGACTATGCACGACTCTTAGTGACCTCTGCCAGAATGACAGATTGTCTTAAAAGCCAAGAACGACTGCTCATCCCTGCAAACTTCATCAATTTCTGTGTTTCAAAAGGGACATGATAGGCACAGGTTTCCACTCAAACGTCAGATTTCCAAAAGAAGCAATTTGGATGTCACTGACAAACTTGAATGAGTGTAGAGACATGGCAGTCCAGCTCTCAGACAAAAATGCTGTAATTCCTGCAAGTACCAAACCTTCATACCATCTTCACGGATGCCTGATTCATTTTAATAGTACATCCAGTCTGGTGTGAAAGATACAGTATCTCTTCAGGATCTTCCACTCTTCAATGTCCAAGTCCTGAAATCCCTGAGGTATCAATTAGGCGAGGGGAAGAGAGGACTCTGCTTATAGTCTTCCCCTCCCTTGATCCTATCTACGTCTACGTCCACACCATACCCACGGTGCACTCTGTCTGAATGCATTCACTTCCTGGAGACATGCCTTGAGGAATGAGCACACCGCAACGCAAGAGACAAGGAGCACTCTCTCTCGTCCAAAGAAGAACACACAGCCAGCACGCAGCGTGAACCTGGACGACCATTCCGTTCCTGCTTCCCTCCCTGCGAGCTTTCGCTATGGCTCCAGCTGGATCTCCAGGTCACCTTCCTGGGCCTCCTAGAGTACACCAGGCTGGAATGGGACAGGGCCAGTCATCAGTGCCAGTATCTCATTGACGGAGCAAAGGGGCAGCAACCTACTCTACTTGATCTTCCTGGAACGGAAAGAGTAAGTGACCCTCCTCATCTGGTCCTCATTTCGTCTCTCCGGACTCTTTCAAGGGGAGCCTCCCTCAGGGTTGCCCCTGCACACTGTCCATCGTCTGCATATGTGTCTTCATTAATAATCACTTACTCCATTCCAGATGAACCACACCTGGCACCAAGGCCACCGCCATTGGCCCCCAATCGATAGGGCGGATCCTCATGGAGAGAATGTTACAGATTTGACATCTGGCAGTCATAGGATCTCACCCAAGATGACCTTGCTTGTTCTCTGGGGAACATAAATGCAACAGACACCTCCGCAGTGGAGTCAAGACCATTGCTGGCATAAACAAGGCACGCAAATGGTGGAATCCTTGAGTAGTTCTTCCACCCTAAGCAAAGTTTCTGATATTGGTACGCAAGTAAATAAATTGCTAATGTCGAAGGAGACTAGCCTCACTTTTTCCGGGGCATCAATATCTTTCAATTTTCGGGCTAGCTCTATAGAGTTTTTTGGAACTGGTTTTCTAGAAATGGTCAAAACAATCCATCAACGCACCTGCGAGCCCCCACCCCTCTCAAATCCTTCCAACCTTTCCCGCCACCACTCTGTCCTGAGGGTATATATGCTTGCTCTGTCTGTTTTGCAAATTTGTACCTGATGATGCCGCAAGTCGGTGAAACGCGTTGTACCATATAATAAATCTTTGGAAAGGTACGAGTCTTTCTTTCCTTTTAGTATGGATCTGAAATTGTTGGTTTTGATTAGAATGAGTGCATCTTCTCAACAGATGCACTGATTGTAGTGTAATTCTTTCACAGATAAGAGCGAAGGAATTTAACTTGCGTCAACAATTATTGAAAGGCTTATGCAAGATATCTTTCTTGCCTTTGACTGTTGTGCTGATTCATTTTTCTCTCTGCTAATTTAACTGTGACCAAGTTGCAATACAACCTCCAGGTGTAATAGTGTAATGATAACTCCTCATTGCCCTCAGTCGTGAGTAAAAGTATTCCGAGACTTTTGACCGCGAGTGCTTCTCTTGTCTCTATTGCCATTCTTCAGCTGAAGAAATGTTTCTTCCATTCGATAACAAATATCCTCTGCAACTACAACTTTTGTAAGTGAACATTAATTAGCGGAGAAGACTAAATTTGTTGAGTATCGAAAGGTTATATTTGTATTTTTCTCAAATATAGTAAATATATTTGTTAATTTTTTTATGTATAGTAAATGACATTATTTTTCATACTTTTTTGCGTCAACTATTAATAAAATGTATGATATAATAAACAAATAACAAATGTATCATTTAAATATCTACAACTATTTTATATATTGTTATATATCAAAATTAATTGACTATTGTTAAAGTCAAATGAACAGCAACAGGTTGTACAATTGTGATTAAAGTACAAAGTAATGTATGCTGCACTGATAGTTTTAATATTAAATTATTTACATGACATGTAGTACTACAATTTGTAATATCCTATTTCTTTTGTAATTAAATTAGCCGGAGTGACTATGTATTTATTTTCTGGTGTGATAATATTATATTTTTTATACGAAATGAAATAAATATGAATTGGTTGGGTAGTTATTGTGTGCATTTAAATTTTTCCGTCAAAGGAGGAATCGTAAAGAGATGGGAGGAATGTCTCCGAGTGTACTCGGTGGACAAGTGGAAATATTATATGTATATTATATTTCAAGATATTAATTTAATTATTATTCCCTCGGTCCAGGGATGCCATTTATTAAGTTGAATAATAATTTAGGTTTGTTCATATTTTTTATAATATTATTCAACAAGTAGTCATTTTAATCAGAATCGATTCTACACACAACTCATGGTATGGTATATTGTCTACTTTATTCTTCACATATTTTTACGAAAGGATGAAATTATCATTTTAATAAGAACAAACAATCATCGTATGAAGCGAAAGAGCAGAATGTATTCCCCTCGGAAAGCCAAACTAATCGCGCTGCCAGGCAAAACAGAATCGCCTGAAGAGAATAAATATTTATCAAGAACCACATATATATATATATATTCAACATATTATATAATGGTTGAAATATGGAATTCTTGCTTTGACAGTGTCCAGTAACGGAAATATTTTTTCGCATGTGACCCGCTCATAGACCATAAACATAGAATGTCACCTTTATTTGAATCAATTGTAGACTTTTGAGAGCCGACTATTTTTAACAAAGTTAGCATGTCACCTTCACGAAACGATAATTAAGCAAACAATAAATATAAACATACAAGTTCCAAAGCAATACTTTCTCATAGTCCGCGCCACGTATCGCAAATAACACCCAGGTGCGAATATCGATGCTCACATTTACCAAACAGTGATGGTGGAATCTATGGCGTACGGAACGACGCAACAAGACGGCATTCTTTGTGCAAATTTTGCGGAAAACTCTGTATTTTAAAGACGTGACACTTCCTTCGTCCTATAGAAAACGTCTGAAAGAGTTGACCGAGGAATTGTCTCATTAGGTAATGCAAAACAAATTCTACCTTTTACTCCAGACACTAAATATTTTTATCTTTGACGCTGTTGAAGGAAATTTGTTCTCTCAAAACGTTGACGCTGCCAAAATTGGCAATATGCTGTAGAATATTCCTCGGAATAATTTAAATGGAATATTATTAATCCTGTTTATATTTTAAGAAAGCTCTGCAGTTTCATTTCAAATGAGTTTCATTTAACACTACCATGCCTTCTTTCAATGTCATTAAAAGTATGGTGATGAGTAATGGTGTGTTTCCCCATTGGTTACACAAATGTTCTGTACCAAAAGAGAGCTATTCACTCACTTGTTAATAATTTACCACCTCGCGATTCCTACAAACCTTTATTTATGAGGTATGGAACCATGAATGTATTAGTTTATTTATCTCTAAGCGTCTAAATCATGAGGATATTAATCTAGAAACTCACCAATGAAGATCACACGTCCGTAAATACACCACGAGGGTCAAAGCGAATCTATAATTTCAAAATTATTAAGGTTATTGTGGATATTACAATTATTTCCGTTGTAATTATATTGTGCATTAAGAATACCTATCTCGGCATGCTCTGGTAGTATTAGTTATCGCATGTTTGTATAGTTTATGGTTCTATCATTTTCTCAAAACGAATAAAGTATTAAGTAATAATGAAAGTAAGAAAATCTGATGACACATGCCGATGTAGACTAATAATGATTTCTCTCCTTTTACATATGCAAATGGCAACTAGGCGAAGTGATAGTGATTGTCACTCTACTGAACATCAGACCACCCAGCTTATAAGTCGTGGTTCGTGATAGCGGTGCGATACGAGAGACCTTGAATAATAACCGGCAAAAGCTGACTCGGTTCGCGACTGTTAATTGGGAAGCGGCACATATATTTATATCTTGTATCCGTCCATTCCCAGTGCTTTGGTTTTAGGTAAGTTCCCAAATTTGATCGGTGAGTTGTGAAAACCCGAATTATTTGAGTGGTTCCTTTGAAGTTGGAAATACGTGTGAAGGAAGATGAATCATATAAGTTACTACAGCGAGTATGCAATTAGATCAAGGATGAGTCCACGCCAAGCCATTGGTCATGAACTGACGACTTATGAGCGTAGTACGGAGTACGGCGTGGTTAAAATTCATTATCGTATCGAAATAAAAGACACAATGAAAGCATTCGCCGCACTCCTCATCGTTCCAGGTGCCTTCTACTATCTTGATCATTTATTAAATGACGGGAAGTTCTGTACTAGCGAAAAAACGCACTATTTTGATGCTAGTAGTGGCGAAGAGATATCTATTGATGAAGCTGATGAAATGTGGAGTAGAAATAGTGAGGCTGAGAACATGAGTAGTCAAGGTTATTGGTTGATGTTAGAAGGGAAATATGAAGAAGCCTATAGGAAATTCAATCAAGCCTGTATATCGTGCACCAGTGGATATTTCAAAATGTCAGAATTTATTACTGGAAAACATAATGCCCGAATCAGATGGGCTGAAGACCTGAACGAGCAAGGGAATGAACTTCTGAAACAAAATAAGTATTTGGAGGCCGCCGAGAAATACAGAGAGGCATATGAAACGCACTAGTTTTTCAATGTGCACTGGTGATAGGAAAGATTTGGAAAAACGTTATCTCTTCAATGAAGGAAATTGTTACAGGATGCAAGGTAATTATTCAAGGGCAGTTGAACTATTTGAGAAGGCATTAGCAATTGACAGCAATTATGGCCATGCCAAGAATAATCTAGCAGAGACGTTGAATTCTTTGGGAGACATCTTTTTAACCTTTAGTGATTATGGAGGAGCGATGATAAAATTCAATGAAGCCTTTGAACAATGCACCGCCAGCTACAAAAATAAGGAGATATTTTCACAGAATGCTGAGAAATGCCAATGCGAACTAGATGCAAACGGTTTGGAAAGAGAAGGGGATGAGGATTACAGCGAAGGCAAATATGAGAGTGCCATGAGGAAATATCAAGAAGCCTTTTGTAAATCTGGAGTTGAATTTCACAGGAAAGGATATGAGGCCAGCTTGAACAAAGCACAGAATGAGTTGGACGCGTTGGATTTGGAACAGTTTCAGGCGGCTCTTGCAAAGTCCCAAGTGATCAAAATGAAGAACAAATACGGCAGCAGACTAAGCGAGGCAAAGAGTGAGGTATAAGCGATGAGAATGATGTCTTTGTGAGACGAGCTGTTTGCTAAATGGCAGTACGAGGCAGCTCTTGAGAAATATGAGGCCGCATGCAAAATTTCTCAGATTTTAAAAGAGAAGAGCTTGCATGCAATGAACAAGGAGAAAGCAGATACTATTATAAACATCTTATCTGTAGTTGGGGATCTTTGGAAAGCCGGTTGGGATATCGAGAATGATGTGGAGGAAAACGACAGATCGGAAGAGGCCAAGGAAACCTTTGGGAGAGTCTTGTGCAAAGTCAGGGAGGGTTTAAGAATATGTCCCGATGATCCAAGTCTAAAACGATACGAAAGACTTGTGCTGTGGAAAGAGGAAGGCAATGAGCTTTTCAATAAAGGCTTGGAGTATCAAGAGAGAGGGCTGGAATTGATGAGTGATGCAAAAGAGCTTAGAGGGAAACAAAATTTTGAATTAGCCAACGAAAAATTTGAGTGCGCTAAGGTCGAATTCTTCAAGGCGATGGAGAAGTTTCAAATCGGAATTGAAACCGATGCTAGATTTAAGGATTGCTTGGAGTTTGTTGAGGAGCAAATTAAGAAGGTCGATAACTCAATAAAGGTTATCGAACAGGAAGTGCTCAATCTGAAATTCATTGACCTGAAGATGAGTTTCAGTGAAAGGAGGGACAGAGACGATGAATTTCCTGAACTTGGTGGAGTTGGGAAACATGTCACGTATCATGCACTCATATAATTAATTTCATATTGTTTCAAATGAATATCAGCTAATTAATAAATGAAAAAATAGACAAACCTGAGTTGTTATAATAATATATATGGGAAGTTGATTCATTGAATAAGTCGCATCCCTGGACAGAGGCTGTAATGATAAAAGTAAATTCCTGAATGTGATATGTATATAACATATCCACTTGTCCACCCAGTTCGGTCTAACACACTCCTCGCATCTCTTAACGAGTCCTCTATGGACTGCAGCAGAGAAGTCTTTGGTTTGACTTGGCCTCTATGGCCATCCAAATGTTTTAATAGCGGCCTAGACGCATTAGAATCGCTGGGAGTCAATTTGGGACCAAGTACGTAGGGTTTTGTACAGACAGTTCCCAATCGAATGATAGTGACGGCTGTTCCTCCTGTGTAAAGTTACGTACACTGCACTTCTTGTGTGCATTAATTCAAAACACTGTCATGCAATGCAATATTCCAATGGAGCCTCTAATGTAAAGAAAAAGATAAGCTGTGCTCTGCTGTGATAATGTCTTGACATTTGATACAAACATGGTGTGAAGTAATCTGACTTTAGTGACCTATCAATGGATTAATCTCTTATCTGATGAAGAGTACTAATATTGTTTGCATAGAGTTATCAGAGAAGGATAAATTGGCATTATTTAAATAATTATGACATGTTGTAAACTGTTAATTAACAGAGCAATGCTCTCAAGAGATTCAATTGACATCCGATGCTTGAGAATAAAGATCGGGCGAAAGTGGATGTTATATTTTTTTAGGACTGACTTAAAAGGAAAGAAATGGGCCCTTGGTCTCATTTTTAATTGTAAATCCAAGTGGAGGAAGTGTTTATTTGTGTGTAATGTAGAATGGACGTATGTTAGAAGGGACGGGAAAGGTATTTTGATAGTTTTGTAATTCTCTTACATATTAGGGAAATTAAGTATTTCAAATTAAAATGCATAGAATGTTTACTTACTGTTGATAAGTAGTTCAGACTAATTAACAAATAGATGGACTATTTTCTAATATATTCTAAATAAGGACCTTCCTCCGTTACATAATATTGATTGCAGAATTGTTCAGCAGATTCAATTCATATTTTCTGAAACATATGATGCCTTAATCGCATTTTGATAATAATATAAATGGAACGTTGCTAAAGAAGGAGGGGTTTTATATAAATAAGAACTATTGCTGTTTGCCAAGAGTGAAATGATGGGTTTAATTCAAGGCTTTGCTCTTTCCTGAGTGACTTTGTTCGTTGGCTCACGATTGGAGGGCAAAGAATTGGTTTTATTCATGACCACGGTAGACTATTGATTATAATCAATCATTCCTATAAATAAAAAGGTGTAGGATAAAGTTTGGGTACATTTTGATATCATTTAATCAATAGAAAGTAAACAAATGATTCTGATTCTATATATAGAATAGTTTTATAAAGTTTGTACCATGTTATTAATATATCAAAGTTACCTGTGCTGAATTAAAAAACATATATTCGATTGAAAACAAGTTAATTGAGTGCCTTGCCCTTAATGTAATTGCAGAGCTCAGTGTTTTATTGTTCGTTGGTATGTAATTGTGCCCAATGTATTCCTATTTCCTTTGTGAATTATAGTTTTTACTTTGTACAACATTCCCCCATGTATTCAGTAATTCAGAATCATTGTGTCACTGTTCTTCCAATCAGATACCAACATGTGTTTAGGTATTTGCTGTGTCTGTGATGCATTTCAGATGGCCCATTGCATTTCACATGTGAGCTCAGCTGTTCTTGAATGCCCTGCAAAGTGAGAATAGCATTAGTCTTACAACGTCACTTGAATGGAGAATAAAATATATATATCTTTCCAAAAATTGCTTCCATTTACACTTTTGGTGGCCATGGCCGCTGGATGATTGATTTCATTCGTGCAATTAAGTCTACAAGGACCCAAAGTGTGAATGTTTGGAGGAAATGTATTCCAGATAACCTTTTCTCTTTACTTTATAGACTATGGCCATGGATATACGAGGGTCATCCGGAAAGTAGTACCCGTTCGTGCCGCATGAAGTGCTGACGACGCGAGTAGCCGCTGGACGAGGTCAGATAGCTTCAGTAGCTTGTCTGCCTTTTCTGAGCCAAGTTGCGTGACGCTAGCATTGCCTGTGTTGTTTCTGTGATTGTTTACAATGTTTAAAAAAATTGAGAACGCCACCAGTTGTGAAGTGAGGGCAGTGATTAAATTCCTCAATGCAAGAAACGTTCGCCCACGTGATATTCATCGCCAATTAAAGGAGGTGTATGGAGACAATGTAATGGACGAGTCGTCTGTTCGGCGGTGGTGTCGCAACTTCAACATGGGGAGGGGGTACACACACGACGATAAGCGTTCGGGGAGACCGTCTGTCATTACAGACCAACTGGTGAGCTCAGTTGACG
Source organism: Hetaerina americana (assembly GCF_022747635.1). Taxonomy (NCBI): domain Eukaryota; kingdom Metazoa; phylum Arthropoda; class Insecta; order Odonata; family Calopterygidae; genus Hetaerina; species Hetaerina americana. The sequence goes on along the minus strand of NW_027286592.1, from coordinate 303,241 downwards.
AATTCGTGAGGAACGATCGGCGCGTCACAATTGATGACATCTGTGAGCATTTTCCCAATGTTTCTCGAACAATTGTTCATGAAATTGTTAAACACCATCTGCATTATGAAAAAATTGGTGCAAGATGGGTCCCTCGCAAGCTTACAGATGAGCACAAAACCAAGGGTATGGCTCGTACTTAAAGTATGGTGACGGAAAGACATTCTTTGTGTCTATTGAGTCTTCTTGAAAGATTTATATTTTTAATAAAATTCAGTTAGCGTTGTATTCCAAAATATGTTTAATTTAAACCAAATGAATGAAATGCAATCTGTCTTTTGGTCCAAATTGAGACAAATTGTGCGAGTTGTAAGTGTAAACATTGCAATGATTCCAAAGCGTAGAAATCCTATCGCTTGCTAAAGATGGGCCAATTATTCCGATGACCCCAATCAATGCAAATGATTTCTACGCTTTGATTTCATTGCATTGTAATCCATAATTGCGGAAGACTCTTTCAAAAGTTACTCTCGCCACAACCTATGCTTTTTTTTGAAATTGTAATTTTATGATATTAATCCTAACATTCCAATGCATTCTGTGCTGACCTAAGGCCTAACACATTATACACAGTGTGTTCTTACGGCCCACTGCACACTTGTATTTCAGAGACTCTTTGTTTACATTTAAAATTATTAAATTATTTTATAATTTTGCGATGATATGGTATATGGCTTAAAATTAGTGAAATTTTAAATTGCAATGTTGATGTTCAGATTTGTATGTTTATATATATTGTTGTTGTACATGCTTTAAGATATTTGTTGGAAACTAAACGTGAATTGAAAAATGGAAATAACTTGATAGAAACTTTATACTCTGGGTCATATGCTTATTAGGAGATTAATTTTGTGAATAATCACTAATATTGTCTACCCAGGATGTAAAAATTTTATCAATAATATAAATCTCGAAATATTTTTAGGTAATAACCTTAGGTATATACTTTTTTAAGCATAAAATGTTTGAAATGCTTTGGTTTTCTTGGAAATGTATTCAGTCTTGGTCACAAAATCAAGATTTATCACACGGAATGTATTAAGCCAATAATATTGTTCATAGTGTTTGTGAAGTACCAAAAAGCATCGTTGAACTATTGTGTGTTGCGAATGTAATGTAATAATAACTGTGATTCAATGTATGTCTGAGCAAAGAGTGTCTTTGTCGAGTGAAGACTGGGGAACTCAATGAGTAAACTGTATTTATGATTGGAGTTGGGTCGAGGAGTGAAGAGAGGGAGAGGGAATGGAGGCAAAGACGCTTTGATGGAATCGGTTGGAAGGGGATAGTTGAGATGCCCTTGGAAATCATCATTAGGAGATCTAATGTATCTTCCAGTTCCCAATTTCCTTTCAACCTTGAACGAGTGACGTCAAAGTACAAAGGAAAAGTCTTCTACAATGAATACTCCTAGACTTAATGCTTCCTGTGACTGCAATGCCCTGGACTTCTCCCAAGTCAGTTTTACCTCTGGGTCCATCTCCGGAGAAGACTCTTGGTGGACAGTTGACAACGTGCCAGTGTTGTTCCTGTGAGGGTTAGTACCATTCCATCAGCCAGCACCAACATTTTCCCATGCAATTAGGGGTCGTTAGTGTCACTCTGTGGACAGTTCACGTTTGGAACTTCCTGTGATTGATAGCCCTGTTGAAATCCCTCTGCCAATTACCATTTCATGGTTGCATATATCCCCTTGGCAGTGGATGGAGTGATATCTGTGACTGAATGTGTCAACTCCAACCCACCGAAGTGATCATCCTCCATCTACTCCAAAGGAGGAATCTATCTGTGAGCAGTATTCTTCTTGACAAGAAGTGTGGAATGGTTGATAATCCCGACTATGCACGACTCTTAGTGACCTCTGCCAGAATGACAGATTGTCTTAAAAGCCAAGAACGACTGCTCATCCCTGCAAACTTCATCAATTTCTGTGTTTCAAAAGGGACATGATAGGCACAGGTTTCCACTCAAACGTCAGATTTCCAAAAGAAGCAATTTGGATGTCACTGACAAACTTGAATGAGTGTAGAGACATGGCGGTCCAGCTCTCAGACAAAAATGCTGTAACTCCTGCAAGTACCAAACCTTCATACCATCTTCACGGATGCCTGATTCATTTTAATAGTACATCCAGTCTGGTGTGAAAGATACAGTATCTCTTCAGGATCTTCCACTCTTCAATGTCCAAGTCCTGAAATCCCTGAGGTATCAATTAGGCGAGGGGAAGAGAGGACTCTGCTTATAGTCTTCCCCTCCCTTGATCCTATCTATGTCTACGTCCAGACGTCCACACCATACCCACGGTGCACTCTGTCTGAATGCATTCACTTCCTGGAGACATGCCTTGAGGAATGAGCACACCGCAACGCAAGAGACAAGGAGCACTCTCTCTCGTCCAAAAAGAACACACAGCCAGCACGCAGCGTGAACCTGGACGACCATTCCGTTCCTGCTTCCCTCCCTGCGAGCTTTCGTTATGGCTCCAGCTGGATCTCCAGGTCACCTTCCTGGGCCTCCTAGAGTACACCAGGCTGGAATGGGACAGGGCCAGTCATCAGTGCCAGTATCTCATTGACGGAGCAAAGGGGCAGCAACCTACTCTACTTGATCTTCCTGGAACGGAAAGAGTAAGTGACCCTCCTCATCTGGTCCTCATTTCGTCTCTCCGGACTCTTTCAAGGGGAGCCTCCCTCAGGGTTGCCCCTGCACACTGTCCATCGTCTGCATATGTGTCTTCATTAATAATCACTTACTCCATTCCAGATGAACCACACCTGGCACCAAGGCCACCGCCATTGGCCCCCAATCGATAGGGCGGATCCTCATGGAGAGAATGTTACAGATTTGACATCTGTCAGTCATAGGATCTCACCCAAGATGACCTTGCTTGTTCTCTGGGGAACATAAATGCAACAGACACCTCCGCAGTGGAGTCAAGACCATTGCTGGCATAAACAAGGCACGCAAATGGTGGAATCCTTGAGTAGTTCTTCCACCCTAAGCAAAGTTTCTGATATTGGTACGCAAGTAAATAAATTGCTAATGTCGAAGGAGACTAGCCTCGCTTTTTCCGGGGCATCAATATCTTTCAATTTTCGGGCTAGCTCTATAGAGTTTTTTGGAACTGGTTTTCTAGAAATGGTCAAAACAATCCATCAACGCACCTGCGAGCCCCCACCCCTCTCAAATCCTTCCAACCTTTCCCGCCACCACTCTGTCCTGAGGGTATATATGCTTGCTCTGTCTGTTTTGCAAATTTGTACCTGATGATGCCGCAAGTCGGTGAAACGCGTTGTACCATATAATAAATCTTTGGAAAGGTACGAGTCTTTCTTTCCTTTTAGTATGGATCTGAAATTGTTGGTTTTGATTAGAATGAGTGCATCTTCTCAACAGATGCACTGATTGTAGTGTAATTCTTTCACAGATAAGAGCGAAGGAATTTAACTTGCGTCAACAATTATTGAAAGGCTTATGCAAGATATCTTTCTTGCCTTTGACTGTTGTGCTGATTCATTTTTCTCTCTGCTAATTTAACTGTGACCAAGTTGCAATACAACCTCCAGGTGTAATAGTGTAATGATAACTCCTCATTGCCCTCAGTCGTGAGTAAAAGTATTCCGAGACTTTTGACCGCGAGTGCTTCTCTTGTCTCTATTGCCATTCTTCAGCTGAAGAAATGTTTCTTCCATTCGATAACAAATATCCTCTGCAACTACAACTTTTGTAAGTGAACATTAATTAGCGGAGAAGACTAAATTTGTTGAGTATCGAAAGGTTATATTTGTATTTTTCTCAAATATAGTAAATATATTTGTTAATTTTTTTATGTATAGTAAATGACATTATTTTTCATACTTTTTTGCGTCAACTATTAATAAAATGTATGATATAATAAACAAATAACAAATGTATCATTTAAATATCTACAACTATTTTATATATTGTTATATATCAAAATTAATTGACTATTGTTAAAGTCAAATGAACAGCAACAGGTTGTACAATTGTGATTAAAGTACAAAGTAATGTATGCTGCACTGATAGTTTTAATATTAAATTATTTACATGACATGTAGTACTACAATTTGTAATATCCTATTTCTTTTGTAATTAAATTAGCCGGAGTGACTATGTATTTATTTTCTGGTGTGATAATATTATATTTTTTATACGAAATGAAATAAATATGAATTGGTTGGGTAGTTATTGTGTGCATTTAAATTTTTCCGTCAAAGGAGGAATCGTAAAGAGATGGGAGGAATGTCTCCGAGTGTACTCTGTGGACAAGTGGAAATATTATATGTATATTATATTTCAAGATATTAATTTAATTATTATTCCCTCGGTCCAGGGATGCCATTTATTAAGTTGAATAATAATTTAGGTTTGTTCATATTTTTTATAATATTATTCAACAAGTAGTCATTTTAATCAGAATCGATTCTACACACAACTCATGGTATGGTATATTGTCTACTTTATTCTTCACATATTTTTACGAAAGGATGAAATTATCATTTTAATAAGAACAAACAATCATCGTATGAAGCGAAAGAGCAGAATGTATTCCCCTCGGAAAGCCAAACTAATCGCGCTGCCAGGCAAAACAGAATCGCCTGAAAAGAATAAATATTTATCAAGAACCACATATATATATATTCAACATATTATATAATGGTTGAAATATGGAATTCTTGCTTTGACAGTGTCCAGTAACGGAAATATTTTTTCGCATGTGACCCGCTCATAGACCATAAACATAGAATGTCACCTTTATTTGAATCAATTGTAGACTTTTGAGAGCCGACTAATTTTAACAAAGTTAGCATGTCTCCTTCACGAAACGATAATTAAGCAAACAATAAATATAAACATACAAGTTCCAAAGCAATACTTTCTCATAGTCCGCGCCACGTATCGCAAATAACACCCAGGTGCGAATATCGATGCTCACATTTACCAAACAGTGATGGTGGAATCTATGGCGTACGGAACGACGCAACAAGACGGCATTCTTTGTGCAAATTTTGCGGAAAACTCTGTATTTTAAAGACGTGACACTTCCTTCGTCCTATAGAAAACGTCTGAAAGAGTTGACCGAGGAATTGTCTCATTAGGTAATGCAAAACAAATTCTACCTTTTACTCCAGACACTAAATATTTTTATCTTTGACGCTGTTGAAGGAAATTTGTTCTCTCAAAACGTTGACGCTGCCAAAATTGGCAATATGCTGTAGAATATTCCTCGGAATAATTTAAATGGAATATTATTAATCCTGTTTATATTTTAAGAAAGCTCTGCAGTTTCATTTCAAATGAGTTTCATTTAACACTACCATGCCTTCTTTCAATGTCATTAAAAGTATGGTGATGAGTAATGGTGTGTTTCCCCATTGGTTACACAAATGTTCTGTACCAAAAGAGAGCTATGCACTCACTTGTTAATAATTTACCACCTCGCGATTCCTACAAACCTTTATTTATGAGGTATGGAACCATGAATGTATTAGTTTATTTATCTCTAAGCGTCTAAATCATGAGGATATTAATCTAGAAACTCACCAATGAAGATCACACGTCCGTAAATACACCACGAGGGTCAAAGCGAATCTATAATTTCAAAATTATTAAGGTTATTGTGGATATTACAAATATTTCCGTTGTAATTATATTGTGCATTAAGAATACCTATCTCGGCATGCTCTGGTAGTATTAGTTATCGCATGTTTGTATAGTTTATGGTTCTATCATTTTCTCAAAACGAATAAAGTATTAAGTAATAATGAAAGTAAGAAAATCTGATGACACATGCCGATGTAGACTAATAATGATTTCTCTCCTTTTACATATGCAAATGGCAACTAGGCGAAGTGATAGTGATTGTCACTCTACTGAACATCAGACCACCCAGCTTATAAGTCGTGGTTCGTGATAGCGGTGCGATACGAGAGACCTTGAATAATAACCGGCAAAAGCTGACTCGGTTCGCGACTGTTAATTGGGAAGCGGCACATATATTTATATCTTGTATCCGTCCATTCCCAGTGCTTTGGTTTTAGGTAAGTTCCCAAATTTGATCGGTGAGTTGTGAAAACCCGAATTATTTGAGTGGTTCCTTTGAAGTTGGAAATACGTGTGAAGGAAGATGAATCATATAAGTTACTACAGCGAGTATGCAATTAGATCAAGGATGAGTCCACGCCAAGCCATTGGTCATGAACTGACGACTTATGAGCGTAGTACGGAGTACGGCGTGGTTAAAATTCATTATCGTATCGAAATAAAAGACACAATGAAAGCATTCGCCGCACTCCTCATCGTTCCAGGTGCCTTCTACTATCTTGATCATTTATTAAATGACGGGAAGTTCTGTACTAGCGAAAAAACGCACTATTTTGATGCTAGTAGTGGCGAAGAGATATCTATTGATGAAGCTGATGAAATGTGGAGTAGAAATAGTGAGGCTGAGAACATGAGTAGTCAAGGTTATTGGTTGATGTTAGAAGGGAAATATGAAGAAGCCTATAGGAAATTCAATCAAGCCTGTATATCGTGCACCAGTGGATATATCAAAATGTCAGAATTTATTACTGGAAAACATAATGCCCGAATCAGATGGGCTGAAGACCTGAACGAGCAAGGGAATGAACTTCTGAAACAAAATAAGTATTTGGAGGCCGCCGAGAAATACAGAGAGGCATATGAAACGCACTAGTTTTTCAATGTGCACTGGTGATAGGAAAGATTTGGAAAAACGTTATCTCTTCAATGAAGGAAATTGTTACAGGATGCAAGGTAATTATTCAAGGGCAGTTGAACTATTTGAGAAGGCATTAGCAATTGACAGCAATTATGGCCATGCCAAGAATAATCTAGCAGAGACGTTGAATTCTTTGGGAGACATCTTTTTAACCTTTAGTGATTATGGAGGAGCGATGATAAAATTCAATGAAGCCTTTGAACAATGCACCGCCAGCTACAAAAATAAGGAGATATTTTCACAGAATGCTGAGAAATGCCAATGCGAACTAGATGCAAACGGTTTGGAAAGAGAAGGGGATGAGGATTACAGCGAAGGCAAATATGAGAGTGCCATGAGGAAATATCAAGAAGCCTTTTGTAAATCTGGAGTTGAATTTCACAGGAAAGGATATGAGGCCAGCTTGAACAAAGCACAGAATGAGTTGGACGCGTTGGATTTGGAACAGTTTCAGGCGGCTCTTGCAAAGTCCCAAGTGATCAAAATGAAGAACAAATACGGCAGCAGACTAAGCGAGGCAAAGAGTGAGGTATAAGCGATGAGAATGATGTCTTTGTGAGACGAGCTGTTTGCTAAATGGCAGTACGAGGCAGCTCTTGAGAAATATGAGGCCGCATGCAAAATTTCTCAGATTTTAAAAGAGAAGAGCTTGCATGCAATGAACAAGGAGAAAGCAGATACTATTATAAACATCTTATCTGTAGTTGGGGATCTTTGGAAAGCCGGTTGGGATATCGAGAATGATGTGGAGGAAAACGACAGATCGGAAGAGGCCAAGGAAACCTTTGGGAGAGTCTTGTGCAAAGTCAGGGAGGGTTTAAGAATATGTCCCGATGATCCAAGTCTAAAACGATACGAAAGACTTGTGCTGTGGAAAGAGGAAGGCAATGAGCTTTTCAATAAAGGCTTGGAGTATCAAGAGAGAGGGCTGGAATTGATGAGTGATGCAAAAGAGCTTAGAGGGAAACAAAATTTTGAATTAGCCAACGAAAAATTTGAGTGCGCTAAGGTCGAATTCTTCAAGGCGATGGAGAAGTTTCAAATCGGAATTGAAACCGATGCTAGATTTAAGGATTGCTTGGAGTTTGTTGAGGAGCAAATTAAGAAGGTCGATAACTCAATAAAGGTTATCGAACAGGAAGTGCTCAATCTGAAATTCATTGATCTGAAGATGAGTTTCAGTGAAAGGAGGGACAGAGACGATGAATTTCCTGAACTTGGTGGAGTTGGGAAACATGTCACGTATCATGCACTCATATAATTAATTTCATATTGTTTCAAATGAATATCAGCTAATTAATAAATGAAAAAATAGACAAACCTGAGTTGTTATAATAATATATATGGGAAGTTGATTCATTGAATAAGTCGCATCCCTGGACAGAGGCTGTAATGATAAAAGTAAATTCCTGAATGTGATATGTATATAACATATCCACTTGTCCACCCAGTTCGGTCTAACACACTCCTCGCATCTCTTAACGAGTCCTCTATGGACTGCAGCAGAGAAGTCTTTGGTTTGACTTGGCCTCTATGGCCATCCAAATGTTTTAATAGCGGCCTAGACGCATTAGAATCGCTGGGAGTCAATTTGGGACCAAGTACGTAGGGTTTTGTACAGACAGTTCCCAATCGAATGATAGTGACGGCTGTTCCTCCTGTGTAAAGTTACGTACACTGCACTTCTTGTGTGCATTAATTCAAAACACTGTCATGCAATGCAATATTCCAATGGAGCCTCTAATGTAAAGAAAAAGATAAGCTGTGCTCTGCTGTGATAATGTCTTGACATTTGATACAAACATGGTGTGAAGTAATCTGACTTTAGTGACCTATCAATGGATTAATCTCTTATCTGATGAAGAGTACTAATATTGTTTGCATAGAGTTATCAGAGAAGGATAAATTGGCATTATTTAAATAATTATGACATGTTGTAAACTGTTAATTAACAGAGCAATGCTCTCAAGAGATTCAATTGACATCCGATGCTTGAGAATAAAGATCGGGCGAAAGTGGATGTTATATTTTTTTAGGACTGACTTAAAAGGAAAGAAATGGGCCCTTGGTCTCATTTTTAATTGTAAATCCAAGTGGAGGAAGTGTTTATTTGTGTGTAATGTAGAATGGACGTATGTTAGAAGGGACGGGAAAGGTATTTTGATAGTTTTGTAATTCTCTTACATATTAGGGAAATTAAGTATTTCAAATTAAAATGCATAGAATGTTTACTTACTGTTGATAAGTAGTTCAGACTAATTAACAAATAGATGGACTATTTTCTAATATATTCTAAATAAGGACCTTCCTCCGTTACATAATATTGATTGCAGAATTGTTCAGCAGATTCAATTCATATTTTCTGAAACATATGATGCCTTAATCGCATTTTGATAATAATATAAATGGAACGTTGCTAAAGAAGGAGGGGTTTTATATAAATAAGAACTATTGCTGTTTGCCAAGAGTGAAATGATGGGTTTAATTCAAGGCTTTGCTCTTTCCTGAGTGACTTTGTTCGTTGGCTCACGATTGGAGGGCAAAGAATTGGTTTTATTCATGACCACGGTAGACTATTGATTATAATCAATCATTCCTATAAATAAAAAGGTGTAGGATAAAGTTTGGGTACATTTTGATATCATTTAATCAATAGAAAGTAAACAAATGATTCTGATTCTATATATAGAATAGTTTTATAAAGTTTGTACCATGTTATTAATATATCAAAGTTACCTGTACTGAATTAAAAAACATATATTCGATTGAAAACAAGTTAATTGAGTGCCTTGCCCTTAATGTAATTGCAGAGCTCAGTGTTTTATTGTTCGTTGGTATGTAATTGTGCCCAATGTATTCCTATTTCCTTTGTGAATTATAGTTTTTACTTTGTACAACATTCCCCCATGTATTCAGTAATTCAGAATCATTGTGTCACTGTTCTTCCAATCAGATACCAACATGTGTTTAGGTATTTGCTGTGTCTGTGATGCATTTCAGATGGCCCATTGCATTTCACATGTGAGCTCAGCTGTTCTTGAATGCCCTGCAAAGTGAGAATAGCATTAGTCTTACAACGTCACTTGAATGGAGAATAAAATATATATATCTTTCCAAAAATTGCTTCCATTTACACTTTTGGTGGCCATGGCCGCTGGATGATTGATTTCATTCGTGCAATTAAGTCTACAAGGACCCAAAGTGTGAATGTTTGGAGGAAATGTATTCCAGATAACCTTTTCTCTTTACTTTATAGACTATGGCCATGGATATACGAGGGTCATCCGGAAAGTAGTACCCGTTCGTGCCGCATGAAGTGCTGACGACGCGAGTAGCCGCTGGACGAGGTCAGATAGCTTCAGTAGCTTGTCTGCCTTTTCTGAGCCAAGTTGCGTGACGCTAGCATTGCCTGTGTTGTTTCTGTGATTGTTTACAATGTTTAAAAAAATTGAGAACGCCACCAGTTGTGAAGTGAGGGCAGTGATTAAATTCCTCAATGCAAGAAACGTTCGCCCACGTGATATTCATCGCCAATTAAAGGAGGTGTATGGAGACAATGTAATGGACGAGTCGTCTGTTCGGCGGTGGTGTCGCAACTTCAACATGGGGAGGGGGTACACAAACGACGATAAGCGTTCGGGGAGACCGTCTGTCATTACAGACCAACTGGTGAGCTCAGTTGACGAATTCGTGAGGAACGATCGGCGCGTCACAATTGATGACATCTGTGAGCATTTTCCCAATGTTTCTCGAACAATTGTTCATGAAATTGTTAAACACCATCTGCATTATGAAAAAATTGGTGCAAGATGGGTCCCTCGCAAGCTTACAGATGAGCACAAAACCAAGGGTATGGCTCGTACTTAAAGTATGGTGACGGAAAGACATTCTTTGTGTCTATTGAGTCTTCTTGAAAGATTTATATTTTTAATAAAATTCAGTTAGCGTTGTATTCCAAAATATGTTTAATTTAAACCAAATGAATGAAATGCAATCTGTCTTTTGGTCCAAATTGAGACAAATTGTGCGAGTTGTAAGTGTAAACATTGCAATGATTCCAAAGCGTAGAAATCCTATCGCTTGCTAAAGATGGGCCAATTATTCCGATGACCCCAATCAATGCAAATGATTTCTACGCTTTGATTTCATTGCATTGTAATCCATAATTGCGGAAGACTCTGTCGAAAGTTACTCTCACCACAACCTCCGCTGTTTTTTTTAACTTGTAATTTTAAGGCATTAGTCCAATGCATTCTGTGCTGACCTAAGGCCTAACACATAATACACAGTGTGTCCTTACGGCCAACTGCACACTTGTATTTGAGAGACTCTTTGTTTGTATTTAATATTATTATATTATTTATAATATTGTGATGAAACGGTATATGAATTAACATATGTGAAATTTCAAATTGCAATGTTGATGTTCAGGTTTGTATGTTTATATTTATTGTTGTTGTACATGTTTTTAGATATATGTTGGGACACTAAACGTGAATTTAATGTAAGTGGAAATTACTTGATAGAAACTGTACACTCCAGGTCATACGCTTACAAGGTGATTCATTTTGTGAATAATCACTGATATTGTTCTCCCAGGATGTAAAATTTATATTAATAATATACACCTCGAAATATTTTTGTGTAATAACCCTTGGTATATACTTTTTTAGGAACTAAAATGTTTGAAATGCTTTGGTTTTCTTTGAAATGTATTCTGTCGTGGTCACAAAATCAAGATTTATCACACGGAATGTTTTAAGGCAATTAATATTGTTCATAGTGTTTGTGAAGTACCAAAAAGCATCATTGAACTGTGGTATATTGCAAGTGTAATGTAATAATATCTGTGATTCAATGCATGTCTGAGCAATCAGTGTCTTCCTCAAGTGAAGACTGGGGAACTCAATGAGTGAACTGTATTTATGATTGGAATTGGGTCGAGGAATGAAGAGAGGGTGAGGGAATGGAGGCAAAGACGCTTTGATGGAATCGGTTGGAAGGAGAGAGTGGAGATGCCCTTGGAAATCATCATTAGGAGATCTAATGTATCTTCCAGTTCCCAATTTCCTTTCAACCTTGACCAAGTGAGGTCAAGGTACAAAGGAAAGGTTTTCTAGAATAAATACTCCTCCACTTAATGCTTCCTGTGACTGCAATGCCCTGGACTTCTCCGAAATCAGTGCGACCTCTGGGTCAATCTCCAGAGAAGACTCTTGGTGAACAGTTGACAATGTGCCAGTGTTGTTCCTGTGAGTGTTAGTACCATTCCATCAGCCGGCACCAACAATTTCCCATGCAATAAAGGGCCCTTAGTGTCACTCTGTGGACAGTTCACGTTTGGAACCTCCTGTGATTGATAGCCCTGTCAATATCCCTCTACCAATTACCATTTCATGGTTGCATCTATCCCCTTGGCAGTGCATGGAGTGATATCTGTGAGTGAATGTGTCAACTCCAACCCACCGAAGTGATCATCCTCCATCTGCTCCAAAGGAGGAATCTATCTGTGAGCAGTATTCTTCTTGACAAGAAGTGTGGAATGGTTGATAATCCCTACTCTGCATGACTCTTAGTGACCTCTGCCAGAATGACAGATTGTCTTAAAAGCCAAGAACGACTGCTCATCCCTGTAAACTTCATCACTTTCTGTGTTTAAAAAGGGACATGATTGGCAAAGGTTTCCACTCAAACGTCAGATTTCCAAAAGAAGCAATTTGGATGTAAGCGACAATCTTGAATGAGTGTAGAGACATGGCGGTCCAGCTCTCAGACATAAATGCTTTAATTCCTGCAAGTACCAAAACTTCATACCACCTTCACGGATGACTAATTCATTTTAATAGTACATCCAGTCTGGTGTGAAAGATACAGTATCTCTTCAGGATCTTCCACTGTTCAATGTCCAAGTCCCGAAGTCCCTGAGGTATCAATTAGGCGAGGGGAAGAGAGGACTCTGCTTATAGTCTCCCCCTCCCTTGATCCTATCTACGTCTACGTCCAGACGTCCACTTCTTGCCCATGGTGCACTCTGTCTGAATGTATTCACTTCCTGGAGACATGCCTGGAGGAATGAGCACACCGCAACGCAAGAGACAAGGAGCACCCTCTCTCGTCCCGAGAAGGACACTCAGCCAGCACTCAGCGTGAACCTGGACGACCATTCCGTTCCTGCTTCCCTCCCTGGGCTCTCTCGCTATGGCTCCAACTAGATCTACATGTCACCTTCCTGGGCCTCCTGGAGTACACCAGGCTGGAATGGGACAGGTCCAGTCATCAGTGCCAGTATCTCATTGACGGAGCAAAGGGGCAGCAACCTACTCTGCTTGATCTTCCAGGAACGGAAAGAGTAAGTGACCCTCCTCATCTGGTCTTCATTACGTCTCTCCGGACTCTGTCAAGGGGAGCCTCCCTCAGGGTTGCCCCTGCACACTGTCCATCGTCTGCATATGTGTCTTCATTAATAATCACATACTCCATTCCAGATGAACCACACCTGGCACCAAGGCCAACGCCATTGGCCCCCAATCGATAGGGCGGATCCTCATGAAGAGAACATCACAGATTTGACATCTGGTAGTCACCGGATCTCACCCACGATGACCTTGCTTGTTCTCTGGGCGTCATAAACGCAACAGACACCTCTATCGTGGAATGAAGACCATTCCTGCTTATGCAGAGCATGCAATTAAATTAATATTAAATTACTTACATGACATGTATCACTATAATTTGTAATATCCAATTTCTTTTGTAATTAAATTAGCCGGAGTGACTATGTATTTATTTTCTGGTGTGATAACATTATATTTTTTACGAGAAGAAATAAATATAAATTGGTTGGGTAGTTATTGTGTGCATTTGAATTTTTCCATCTATGGAGGAATCATAAATAGATGGGATGAGTGTCTCCGAGGGTACTCGGTGGACAAGTGGAAATGTTATATGTATATCATATTTCAGGATATTAATTTAATTTCTATTGCCTCTGTCCAGGGATGCCACTTATTCAATTGAATAATAATTTATGTTTGTTTACACTTTTTATAATATTATTCAACAAATAATAATTTGAATCAGAATCGATTCTACCAATACACATAACTCATGGTATGGTATATTGTCTACTTCATTCTTCACATATTTTTAGGAAAGAATTAGAAAAATTATCATATTTTAATAAGAACAAACATTCATCATAAGAAGTGAAAGAGCAGAATGCATTCCCATTGGAAAGCCAAACCAATCGCGCTGCCAGGCTAATTAAACAACTAAAAAGAACAAATATTGATCAAGGACCATTAATATATGTAAATTCAACATGTAATATGATGGTTGAAATATGGAATTCTTGCTTTGACGGAGTTCAGTAATAGAAATATTTTTTCGCATGTGACCCACTCATAGACCTTCACTTTTATTTGAATCAATTGCAGACTTTTGAGAGCCGACTATTTTTAACAAAGTTAGCATGTCACCTTGACGAAACGATAATTAAGCAAACAATAAATATAATCATACAAGTTCCGAAGCAATACTTTCTCATACTCCGCGCCACGTATCACAAAATAACACCCAGGTGCGAATATCGATGCTCACTTTTTGTAAACAGTAATGGTGGAATATTTGGCGTACGGAACGACGCAATAAGACACAGTTCTCTGTGCACATTTTGCGGAAAATCCTGCGGAATACTCTGTATTTTAAGGAAGAGACATTTCCTCCGTCCTAAAGAAAACGTCTGACGGGGTTGACCGAGGAATTCTCTCATATTGTCTCATTAGGTAATGCAAAACAAATTCTACCTTTTACTCCAGACACTAAATATTTTTATCTTTGACGCTGTTGAAGGAAATTTGTTCTCTCAAAACGTTGACGCTGCCAAAATTGGCAATATGCTGTAGAATCTTCCTCGGAATAATTTAAATGGAATATTATTAATCCTGTTTATATTTTAAGAAAGCTCTGCAGTTTCATTTCAAATGAGTTTCATTTAACACTACCATGCCTTCTTTCAATGTCATTAAAAGTATGGTGATGAGTAATGGTGTGTTTCCCCATTGGTTACACAAATGTTCTGTACCAAAAGAGAGCTATTCACTCACTTGTTAATAATTTACCACCTCGCGATTCCTACAAACCTTTATTTATGAGGTATGGAACCATGAATGTATTAGTTTATTTATCTCCAAGCGTCTAATTCATGAGGATATTAATCTAGAAACTCACCAATGAAGATCACACGTCCGTAAATACACCACGAGGGTCAAAGCGAATCTATAGTTTCAAAATTATTAAGGTTATTGTGGATATTACAAATATTTCCGTTGTAATTATATTGTGCATTAAGAATACCTATCTCGGCATGCTCTGGTAGTATTAGTTATCGCATGTTTGTATAGTTTATGGTTCTATCATTTTCTCAAAACGAATAAAGTATTAAGTAATAATGAAAGTAAGAAAATCTGATGACACATGCCGATGTAGACTAATAATGATTTCTCTCCTTTTACATATGCAAATGGCAACTAGGCGAAGTGATAGTGATTGTCACTCTACTGAACATCAGACCACCCAGCTTATAAGTCGTGGTTCGTGATAGCGGTGCGATACGAGAGACCTTGAATAATAACCGGCAAAAGCTGACTCGGTTCGCGACTGTTAATTGGGAAGCGGCACATATATTTATATCTTGTATCCGTCCATTCCCAGTGCTTTGGTTTTAGGTAAGTTCCCAAATTTGATCGGTGAGTTGTGAAAACCCGAATTATTTGAGTGGTTCCTTTGAAGTTGGAAATACGTGTGAAGGAAGATGAATCATATAAGTTACTACAGCGAGTATGCAATTAGATCAAGGATGAGTCCACGCCAAGCCATTGGTCATGAACTGACGACTTATGAGCGTAGTACGGAGTACGGCGTGGTTAAAATTCATTATCGTATCGAAATAAAAGACACAATGAAAGCATTCGCCGCACTCCTCATCGTTCCAGGTTTCTTTTACTTGGTAGATAAGGCATTATTTGACGGTGACATCTGTACTACCAAAAAAACGCACTATTTTGATGCTAGTAGTGGCCGAGAGATATCTATTTATGAAGCTAATGAAATAGGCAGTAGAAATGGTGAGGCCGAGAACATGAGTAGACAAGGTTATCGGTTGATGTTCGAAGGGAGATATGAAGAAGCCTATACGAAATTCAATCAAGCCAGCATATCGTGCACCAGTGGATATATCAAAATGTCAGAATTTATTACTGGAAAACATAATGCCCGAATCAGATGGGCTGAAGACCTGAACGAGCAAGGGAATAAACTACTGGAACAAAAGAAATATTCGGAGGCTGCCGAGAAATACAGAGAGGCATACGAAACATGCACTAGTTATTCAATGTGCACTGGTGATAGGAAAGATTTAGAAAAACATTATCTCTCCAATGAAGGAAATTCTTACAGGATGCAAGGTAATTATTCAAGGGCGGTTGAACTATTTGAGAAGGCATTAGCAATTGACAGCAATTATGACCATGCCAAGAATAATCTAGCAGAGACGTTGAATTCTTTGGGAGACATCTTTTTAACCTTTAGTGATTATGGAGGAGCGATAATAAAATTCAATGAAGCCTTTGAAAAATGCACCGCCAGCTACGTAAATAAGGAGATATTTTCACAGAATGCTCAGAAATGCCAATGCGAACTAGATGCATATCGTTTGGAAAGAAAAGGGAATAAGAATTACAAAAAAGGCAAATTTGAGAGTGCCAAGAGAAAATATCAAGAAGCCTTTTGTAAATCTGGAGATGAATTTCTCAGGAAAGGATATGAGGCCAGCATTAACAAAGCCCAGGATGAGTTGGACGCTCAAAGAGCGCATTTGGCTGGCATGGAATTATTCAGGAAAGGAGAGTATGGTATGGCTTTGGAACAGTTTCAGGCGGCTCATTCACAGTCCCAAGTGATCAAAATGAAGAACAAATACTGCAGCAGCCTAAGCGAGGCAAAGAGTGAGGTAGAAGCGATGAGATTGAAGTCTCTGGGAGACAAGCTGTTTGCTAATTGGCAGTACGAGGCAGCTCTGGAGATATATGAGGCGGCATGCAAAACGTCTAAGAATTCAAAAGAGAAGAGCTTGCATGCAATGAACAAAGAGAAAGCAGAGACTATTATATTCATCTTATCTTCAGTTGGGGATCTTTGGAAAGCTGGTTGGGATATAGAGAATGATGTGGAGGAAAACGACAGATCGGAAGAGGCCAAGGAAACCTTTGGGAGAGTCTTGTGCAAAGTCAGGGAGGGTTTAAGGATATGTCCCGATGATCCAAGTCTAAAACGATACGAAAGACTTGTGCTGTGGAAAGAGGAAGGCAATGAGCTTTTCAATAAAGGCTTGGAGTATCAAGAGAGAGGGCTGGAATTGATGAGAGATGCGAAAGAGCATAGAGATAAACAGAAGTATGAATTAGCAAAAGAAAAATTAAAGTGCGCTAAGGTTGAATTCTTCAAGGCGATTGAGAAGTTTCAAATCGGAATTGAAACCGATGCTAGATTTAAGGATTGCTTGGAGTTTGTTGAGAAGCAAATTAAGAAGGTCGATAACTCAATAAAGGTTATCGAACGGGAAGTGCTCAATCTGAAATTCATTGACTTGAAGATGAATTTCAGTGAAAGGAGGGACAGAGACGATGAATTTCCTGAACTTGGTGGAGTTGGGAAACATGTCACGTATCATGCGCAAATATAATTAATTTCATATTGTTTAAAATGAATATCAGCTAATTAATAAATGAAAAAATAGACAAACCTGAGTTATAATAATATGTATGGGAAGTTGATTCATTGAATAAGTCGCATCCCTGGATGGAGGCTGTAATGATAAAAGTAAATTCCTGAAATGTGATATGTATATAACATATCCACTTGTCCACCCAGTACGATCTGACACACTCGTCGCATCTCTTAACGAGTCCTCAATGGACTGCAGCAGAGAAGTCTTTGGTTTGAATTGGCCTGTATGGCCATCCAAATGTTTTAATAGCGGCCTAGATGGATTAGAATCACTGGGAGTCAATTTGGGACTAAGTACGGTGGGTTTTGTACAGACAGTTCCCAATCGAATGATAGTGACGGCTGTTCCTCCTGTGTAAAATTACGTACACTGCGCTTCTTGTGTGCATTAATTCAAAATACTGTCATGCAATGCAATATTCCAATGGAGCCTCTAATGTAAAGAAAAAGATAAGCTGTGCTCTGCTGGCATAATGTCTTGACATTTGGTACAAACATGGTGTGAAGTAATCTGACTTTAGTGACCTATCAATGGATTAATCTCTTATCTGATGAAGAGTAATGATATTGTTTGCATAGAGTCATCAGAAAAGGATAAATTGGCATTATTTAAATAATTATTACATGTTGTAAACTGTTTATTGACAGAGCAATGCTCTCAAGAGATTCAATTGACATCCGATGCTCGGGAATAAAGATCGGGCGAAAGTGGATGTTATATTTTTTTAGGACTGACTTAAAAGGAAAGAAATGGGCCCTTGGTCTCATTTTTAATTGTAAATCCAAGTGGAGGAAGTGTTTATTTGTGTGTAATGTAGAATGGGCGTACATTAGAAGGGACGGGAAAGGTATTTTGATAGTTTTGTAATTCTCTTACATATTAGGGAAATTAAGTATTTCAAATTAAAATGCATAGAATGTTTACTTACTGTTAATTAAGTAGTTCAGACTAATTAACAAAAAGATGGA
Organism: Hetaerina americana; assembly: GCF_022747635.1. Lineage (NCBI taxonomy): Eukaryota > Metazoa > Arthropoda > Insecta > Odonata > Calopterygidae > Hetaerina > Hetaerina americana. Next base: position 284,685 of record NW_027286592.1, on the reverse strand, counting down.
CTATTTTCTAATATATTCTAAATAAGGACCTTCCTCCGTTAGATAATATTGATTGCAGAATTGTTCAGCAGATTCAATTCATATTTTCTGAAACATATGATGCCTTAATCGCATTTTGATAATAATATAAATGGAGCGTTGCTAAAGAAGGAGGGGTTTTATATAAATAAGAACTATTGCTGTTTGCCAAGAGTGAAATGATGGGTTTAATTCAAGGCTTTGCTCTTTCCTGAGTGACTTTGTTCGTTGGCTCACGATTGGAGGGCAAAGAATTGGTTTTATTCATGACCACGGTAGACTATTGATTATAATCAATCATTCCTATAAATAAAAAGGTGTAGGATAAAGTTTGGGTACATTTTGATATCATTTAATCAATAGAAAGTAAACAAATGATTCTGATTCTATATATAGAATAGTTTTATAAAGTTTGTACCATGTTATTAATATATCAAAGTTACCTGTGCTGAATTGGGAAACATAAATTCGATTGATAACGAGTTAATTGAGTGCCTTGCCCTTAATGTAATTGCAGAGCTCAGTGTTTTATTGTTCGTTGGTATGTAATTGTGCCCAATGTATTCCTATTTCCTTTGTGAATTATAGTTTTTACTTTGTACAACATTTCCCCATGTATTCAGTAATTCAGAATCATTGTGTCACTGTTCTTCCAATAAGATACCAACATGTGTTTAGGTATTTGGTGTGTCTGTGATGCATTTCAGATGGCCCATTGCATTTCACATTTGAGCTCAGCTTTTCTTGAATGCCCTGCAAAGTGAGAATAGTATTAGTCTTACAACGTTTTTTAATTGGAGAATAAAATATATATCTTTCCAAAAAGTGCTTCCATTTTCACTTTTGGTGGCCATGGCCGCTGGATGATGGATTCCATTGGGGCAATTAAGTCTACAAGGACACAAAGTGTGAACGTTTGGAGGAAATGTATTCCAGATAACCTTTTCTCTTTACTTTATAGACTATGGCCATGTATATACTTACAGTGTGGTGACGGAATGACATTCTTTGTGTCTATTGAGTCTTCTTGAAAGATATATATTTTTAATAAAATGCATTTAGCGTTGTATTCCATAATCTGATTGATTTAAAACAAATGAATGAAATGCAATCTGTCTTTTGGTCCAAATTGAGACAAATTGTGCGAGTTGTTTATGTAAACATTGCAATGATTACAAAGCGTACAAATCCTATCGCTTGACAAGGATGGGCCAATTATTCCGATGACCCCAATCAATGCAAATGATTTCTACGCTTTGATGTCATTGCAATGTAATCCTTATTCTCGGAAGATTCTTTCAAAAGTTAGTCTCGCCACGACCTCTGTTGTTTTTTATAATTATAATTTTAGGGCATTAGTCCTAACATTCCAATGCATTCTGTGCTGACCTAAGGCCTAACAGATAATACACAGTGTGTTCTTACGGCCCACTGCACACTTGTATTTGAGAGACTCTTTGTTTGTATTTAATATTATTATATTATTTATAATATTGTGATGATACAGTATATGAATTAACATATGTGAAATTTCAAAATGCAATGTTGATGATCAGATTTGTATGTTTATATATATTGTTTGTTTACATGCTTTAAGATATTTGTTGGAAACTAAACGTGAATTGAAAAATGGAAATAACTTGATAGAAACTTTATACTCCGGGTCATATGATTACAAGGAGATTCATTTTGTGAATAATCACTGATATTGTTCTCCCAGGATGTAAAATTTGTATTAATAATATACACCTCGAAATATTTTTGTGTAATAACCCTTGGTATATACTTTTTTAGGAACTAAAATGTTTGAAATGCTTTGGTTTTCTTTGAAATGTATTCAGTCTTGGTCACAAAATCCAGAGTTATCACACGGATGGTATTAAGACATGTGTAAGACAAGTATATTGTTCATAGTGTTTGTGAAGTACCAAAAAGCATCATGAAACTGTTGTATGTTGCAAGTGTAATGTAATAATAACTGTGATTCAATGCATGTCTGAGCATTCAGTCTCATCCTCGAGTGAAGACTGGGGAACTGAATGAGTAAACTGCATTTATGATTGGAGTTGGGTCAAGGAATGAAGAGAGGGAGAGGGAATGGAGGCAAAGAGGCTTTGATGGAATCGGTTGGAAGGAGAGAGTTGAGATGCCCTTGGAAATCATCATTAGGAGATCTAATGTATCTTCCAGTTCATAATTTCCTTTCAACCTTGACCGAGTGAGGTCAAGGTGCGAAGGAAAGGTTTTCTACAATAAATACTCCTCCACTTAATGCTTCCTGTGACTGCAATGCCCTGGACTTCTCCGAAATCAGTGCGACCTCTGGGTCAATCTCCAGAGAAGACTCTTGGTGAACAGTTGACAATGTGCCAGTGTTGTTCCTGTGAGTGTTAGTACCATTCCATCAGCCGGCACCAACAATTTCCCATGCAATAAAGGGCCCTTAGTGTCACTCTGTGGACAGTTCACGTTTGGAACCTCCTGTGATTGATAGCCCTGTCAATATCCCTCTACCAATTACCATTTCATGGTTGCATCTATCCCCTTGGCAGTGGATGGAGTGATATCTGTGAGTGAATGTGTCAACTCCAACCCACCGAAGTGATCATCCTCCATCTGCTCCAAAGGAGGAATCTATCTGTGAGCAGTATTCTTCTTGACAAGAAGTGTGGAATGGTTGATAATCCCTACTCTGCATGACTCTTAGTGACCTCTGCCAGAATGACAGATTGTCTTAAAAGCCAAGAACGACTGCTCATCCCTATAAACTTCAACAATTTCTGTGTTTCAAAAGGTACACAATAGGCACAGGTTTCCACTCAAACGTCAGATTACCAAAAGAAGCAATTTGGATGTCACTGAACCTTGAATGAGTGTAGAGACATGGCGGTCCAGCTCTCAGACACAAATGCTGTGCTTCAAGCATGTACCTAAACTTCATACCACCTTCACGGATGACTAATTCATTTTAATAGCAGATCCAGTCTTGTGTGAAAGATACAGTATCTCTTCAGGATCTTCCACTGTTCAATGTCCAAGTCCCGAAGTCCCTGAGGTATCATTTAGGCGAGGGGACAAGAGGACTCTGCTTATAGTCTCCCCCTCCCTTGATCCAATCCACGTCTACGTCCAGACGTCCACATTATGCCCACGGTGCACTCTGTCTGAATGCATTCACTTCCTGGAGGAATGAGCACACGGCAACGCAAGAGACAAGGAACACGCTCTCTCGTCCCGAGAAGAACACACAGCCAGCACTCAGCGTGAACCTGGACGACCATTCGTTCCTGCTTCCCTCCCGGCGAGCTTTCGCTATGGCTTCAGCTGGATCTCCAGGTCACCTTCCAGCGCCTCCTGGAGAACACCAGGCTGGAATTACACAGGGCCAGTCATCAGTACCAGTATCTCATTGACGGAGCAAAGGGGCAGCAACCTACTCTCCTTGATCTTCCTGGAACGGAAAGAGTAAGTGACTATCCTCATTTCGTCTCTCTGGACTCTGTCAAGGGCAGCCTCCCTCGGGGTTGCTCCTGGACGCTGTCCATAGTCTACGTATGTGTCTTCATTAATGGTCACTTACTCCATTCCAGATGAACCACACTTGGCACCCAGGTCACTGCCATTGGCCCCCAATCGATAGGGCGGACCCTCATGGAGAGAACTTCAAAGATTTGACATCTTGCAGTCACTGGATCTCACCCACAATGACCTTTCTTGTTCTCTGGGGAACATAAACGCAACAGACACCTCTACAGTGGAATGAAGACCTTGTCTGGCTCATACAAGGCAATTAACTGTTGCGTGCCTTGCGCAAATGTTGATTCTTTCCCGCCAATAGTTGCAATGCTGTAATCCCTTGGTTTGCTCTCATTTCAGTGATCTCTCGTCACTGCCCTCAGTCGTGAGTAAAAGTATTCCGAGACTTTTGACCCCGAGTGCTTCTCCTGTCTCTATTGCCATTCTTCAGCTGAAGAATTGTTTCTTCCATTCGATAACAAATATCCTCTGCAACTACAACTTTTGTAAGTAAACATTAATTAGCAGAGATGACTAAATTTGTTGAGTATCAAAAGGTTATATTTGTATTTTTCTCAAATGTAGTAAATATATTTGTTAATTTTCCATATGTATAGTAAATGACATTATTTTTCATACTTTTTTGCATCAACTATTAATAAAATGTATGGCATCATAAACAAATAACAAATGTATCATTTAATATATCTAACAATTATAGAATATATTTTTAAATATCAAAATTAATTGACATTTGTTAAAGTCAAATGAACAGCAGCAGGTTGTACAATTGTGATTAAAGTACAAAGTAATGTATGCTGCATTGACACTTGTAATATTAAATTACTTACATGACATGTAATACTACAATTTGTAATATCCTATTTCTTTTGTAATTAAATTAGCCGGAGTGACTATGTATTTATTTTCTGGGGTGATAATATTATATTTTTTATATGAAATGAAATAAATATGAATTGGTTGGGTAGTTATTGTCTGCATTTGAATTTTCCTGTCTATCGAGGAATCTTACAGAGATGGGAGGAGTGTCTCTGAGTGTACTCGGTGGACAAGTGGAAACGTTATATGTATATTATATTTCAGGATATTAATTTAATTATTATTGCCTCTGTCCAGGGATGTTACTTATTCAGTTGAATAATAATTTAGGCGTGTTTATATCTTTGTAATATTATTCAACAAATAATCATTTGAATAACGTTAAATAAATTATATTTGTGCCTGATACGTGAAATGCTTCCCAATTCCACCAAGTTCAGGAAATTCATCATCTCTGTCCCTCCTTTCACTGAAAATCATCTTCAAGTCAATGAATTTCAGATTGAGCACTTCCTGTTCGATGACCTTTATTGAGTTATCGACCTTTTTAATTTGCTCCTCAACAAACTCCAATCAATCCTTAAATCTTTTATCAGTTTCAATTCCGAGTCGAAACTTCTGAATCGCCTTGGAGAATTTATCCTTTGCACTCTCAAATTTTTCGTTGGCTATTTCACAACTCTGTTTCTCTCTAAGCTCTTTTGCATCACTCATCAATTCCAGCCCTCTCTCTTGATACTCCAAGCCTTTATTGAAAAGCTCATTGCCTTCCTCTTTCAACAGCACAAGTCTTTCGTATCGTTTTAGACTTGGATCATCGGGACATATTCTTAAACCCTCCCTGACTTTGCACAAGACTCTCCCAAAGGTTTCCTTGGCCTCTTCCGATCTGTCGTTTTCCTCCACATCATTCTCTATATCCCAACCAGCTATCCAAAGATCCCGAACTGAAGATAACATGTTTATAATAGTCTCTGCTTTCTCTTTGTTCATTACATGCAAGCTCTTCTCTTTTGAAATTTTAGATCTTTTGCATGCGGCCTCATATTTCTCCAGAGCTGCCACATACTGCCATCTAGCAAACTGCTCTTCTCCCATAGACATCAATTTCATCGCTTCCACCTCACTCTTTGCCTCGCTTAGTCTGCTGCCGTATTTGTCCTTCATTTTGTTCACTCGGGACTTTGAATGAGCCGCCTCATACTGGACTAACGCCTCACTATACCTCCCTTCATTCGACAGCTTATCACCGCATTGACAAGCAATCATTGCCGCTAATTCTGTTTGTGCTTTTAAAACATTGCCATGGTGCAACTTTCCGTCCTCTCTTCTATTCCCATGAGCAAGAGTGTAATTCTCCAGGGCCTCTTCGTATCTCCCATCTGGAAACATAACACCACCTATTGCACTCAGATCAACGCACATCCTATGCCTTCTCATCCTAAGGCTCTCTTAAGTTCCGTGTGACTGCTTAGTGAGTGTTTTTTTCATGACACGGCCACTGATGAAGTTCCTTCGGAGACAAGGGTTGGGAAATGGTGTTTCTATTGGGTGACTGAATTTAGTTACTGTTAGAATATGTTTAAGGTATTTGTGTTTTTATGAAGTTTCAGTGGAGATTGTGTTGCCTTGTGGTTATTTCAGACAGTGCCCTGCATTGCCAGTCCTTGCATATATGTACACGGTGAAGATTAAATTTGGCAATGGATGGAATCTCGTGAAATAACCACAAAGCACGTTCCCCTTCACGTTACCTCAATTGATAGATCTATGTAATTGTGCCCCATGTATTCACATTTCTTTTGTGAATTTTGTTTTATAACTTTGTACATAATTTCCTCTTATATTGAGCATCCTTGTGTCAATGTTCTTCCAATAACATACCAAAATGCGTGTGCATATTTTGTGTGTATGTGAGGCATTTAAAATGGTCCATTGCGTTACACATTTGAGCTCAGCTTTTCTTGATTACCCTGCACAGTGATAATATTAATATTCTTACAGCGTTTGTAGAGTGAAAAATAAAATATATTTCCCTAATCGCTTTTGATAGCACTTGTCATGATTTGTTTATCCCAAACCTCCGTTAATTGTGTGCTGCCTGGTAATAGAGGAGTGACATTTTACAATTCCCACAATGACCACGTTGCCAGATGTATGGTTAAGGAAGAGCTGGCAACGCTTGGGAATTCCCCCACCAAGGGAACTACAGGGCTGCTGTGGGATGATCCGCGAATGTCACTCATCGGAGGTAGGAGTGTTTACTCTCGTCCCTGGCAGAGGAAGTGTTTCTTTAAAATGGGATAACGCTCCCTTCGCCCATAGCATACTAATGATGTTGTATATCGATACGCATCGAAATCCACCGTAAATCGCGGAGATCGTATTGTTGATTCTAAACATTAGGGGTGACAGTTCAAAGGCAAACGAACATCGTTCGGCAATGATATCAACCAACGCACACTGAGAATACGAGAAGTACTTACCGAGGGCCTGCGATATTGAGCAAGGTCTCACGGAATAATAAAGTTCATCTATCCAATGGGGTCATGTTGATGAAAACAACTCTTCTGTACGTGTAATTGATCACAACTGCTTTAAATACCTAAGAAATTGAATGAAGACATGCATATTATCCCTACGAAAGCCATTTTCCGTGTCTACCTTATAAATTAGAACAACCCGTTTCTTCTTCATGAAGATGAGATTACTCAAGGTTGGCACTCAATGCCTGTAATGAATCTCTATTATCTTCAGACAAGTCGCTATTTCTTCCTAAACCCAATAAATCGTAATCACTGCCCTCTCAGTTTTGTTAATGTCTTTGGAACGCCCAAACTTGGAATAGCATAATTTGTATTCCCATTCGAAAATAATTTTGAAGTAACAAATAATTCAATATCCATCTTTGAGAAACATACATTTTCCTCGTTAGAATTTCACTTTCTGGCAACTCTTTGCGGCACGCGCTTGCATAAATATGTTGAGGGAAATTTGTATTCTCTCTAAGTCAGGGTGCATGTGGAGAGAATTAATACAGAAGAAGGTTGACGTTCATAGTTAGGTTATCAATTCACTGTCACAAAACGATAATTCTGAGCAGTAGTTACTAAATTCTTGAGGAAGAAGTTTAGAACCTCCTACAAGAAATCGAAGTAAATCTCATATTGCAACATCAATAGCGAAATTGATATTAGCGTGTTCTTCACAAATATCCATATCAATAATCTTCGGCTGAGCCTTCGCTAATTATACTTAATTTGCTAGCACATAATGCATTTGTCTTATAAAGAAGACTTTATCATATTCCGCCATTCATTCAAGCATCGAGAAGTATAAACACGTTGCGAATATCGTTTTTCTCTTGTTTTTCCACATTATCAGCGGGAGGTTTGGCGGATTGTATTGTTTACATTTATGTCTGTACAAAGATTTTGCAAAATAAACTGCTGAATGTCAGCATATCTAAAAAGGGCACACTATCCTTCATTAAAAAAAACGCCGTAAAGAGGTGGCAGAGGACTTCTCTTCTGTTAATATTTGTTGCCCTAATTTGGATTATTAAAATAAACATTTTAAAAAAATTATGAAATCCCAAATTCTTGCATTCCCAACCCAGACACGGGCACAACATTGTAAGAGATATACCAAGGAAGAAATCTCATGAGAAGAGCCGAATGATTTTCATCATGAGGAGTTGTGTAAGTGGGTAAGGCATTGATTTAAACGATGGAACTTTCCATTATATTTTATATGACGTCGAAAATACTCTTCATTTCCTCATCTCATGCGCCAATAGAAAAGAGACTTACCGATCTTAAATCGCACTTTTTAGATACACCTCACTCCGCTTATCAGTCGTGGTTCGTAATCCTCATGCGATACGAGAGACCTTGAAAAATCTCCGAAAAAAGCTCACTCGGTTGGCGACTGCGAATAGTGAAGCAACATACATTTAAACGCGCATCTGGCCACACCCGGTGCTTCGGTTCAAGGCAAGTAACCAAGTGTGACGGCGAAGGCACAAAGCTCAAAACGCGAATACTCAGGGCGGTTCCTGTGAAGTTGGAAATACGTGTAAAGGAAAATGAGCGATATCAGTTATTACAGCAAGGACGCAATAAAATCAAGGATGAGTAATCACGACTCCGTTGGTCACGATGTGACAAAATATGAACGTAGTACGGAATACGGCGTAATTCGAATTCACTATCGTATCGACATTAAAAAAACAATGGCATTTTTAAGTGGATTGACGGTGATTCCAGGTCTACTTTACATTGGAGATCAAGTATTCAATGACGGTGATTTATGTACCAGGGAAGGAACGCATTATTTTGATGCCCACAGTGAAAAAGAGATATCTTTTAGTGAAGCTATGGATAGGAAAAGTAAGAATAGACGAGCTGACGACATGAGTAGAGATGGTAATAGGTTGCTCGAACAAGGAAAATATGCAGAAGCGTATGAAAAATTCAAAGAAGCCTACTCAACGTGCAGCAGTGGATATTGCAACGAGTCAAGATTTATGCGTGATAGAGATAATGCAAAAAACAAATGGGCTGGTGACTTGAACAAGCAAGGAAATGAACTGTGGGAAAAAGACAGATATTCGGAGGCTGCCGAGAAATACAGAAAAGCATACAAAACATGCACTAGCGATAGGAAAGATTTAGTAAAATGTTATCTCTGCAATGAAGGCAATTGCCACAGGATGCAAGGCAATTATTCAAAGGCGATAGAGTTATTTGACAAGGCATTAGCAATTGACAGCAATTATGACTACGCCAAGAATAATCGAGACAACACATTCAATGATTGGGCTGGGGATTTGAACCAGCAAGGACATGAACTGTGGGTAAAACACAAGTATTCAGAGGCCGCCGAGAAATACAGAGAGGCATATAATAAATGCACTAGCGATAGGAAAGATTTAGAAAAATGTTATCTCTGCAATGAAGGCAATTGCCACAGGATGCAAGGCAATTATGCAAGAGCGATAGAGTTATTTGACAAGGCATTAGCAATTGACAGCAATTATGACCATGCCAAGAATAATCTTGCAGAGACCTTTAATTCGTTGGGAGAAATTTTATATAAACAAGGTAATTATGCAGGAGCAAAAATAAAATTCAAGGAAGCTGATAAAAAATGCACCGTTTGGTATAGAAATGAGAAATGTTTTGCACAAAAATCAGAGAAATGCCAATGCGAACTAGATGCAATTGGTTTGAAAGGAGAAGGAGATAAGGATTATAGTGAGGGTAAATATGACAGTGCCATGAGGAAATATCAAGAAGCCTTTGGTAAATCAAGAATTGAAATTCTTAGAATGAGATATGAGACTTGCAAGAATCAAGCCCAGAATGAGTTGGAGGCTCAAAGAGCGCATGAGGCTGGCAAGGAATTATTTTGGATCGGAGAGTATAGTAGGGCTTTGAAACATTTTCAGGCAGCTCATGGAAAGTCCAAGCTTATAAATGAGAAATGTATTTATGAAAAATCAATGAGGGAAGCCCAAGTGGAGATAAAAGCAAAGCAGATGTACGAGCAAGGTGAGAAGTTATATGTTGCAGGGAATTATTCGGAAGCAATGAATAAATATAAAGATGCAATGAATGCTTCGAAAGTGAAAAAAGAGCACTATCGGTGGTGTATTGAAAAGGCGCAGGCAGAGTTGGATGCTGCAGCGTTCAACGAAGAGGGAAATGCTTTATTTGCGGCTGCTGAATTTGCAAAAGCAAAGGAAAAATACGAAAAGGCATGGCACACTTCCAACATTGCCAAGATGGGTGATAATTTCATAATGCGACTCCTTACTGCTCCGCATGAGTACAGAAGAAATGTGTGCAGAGCTCAGGTCGAAGTGGATGCCATTGCTTTGAGTGACAAGGCTAAAAATCTGCTCAAACAGGGTAAGTTAGCGGAGGCCGCAAGTAGTATTAAAGAAGCATTTGAAAAGTCTGAGGTAGAAAGTCAGCGTGAACAATACAAGAAGAGTGGTGAATTAATTCAGGCAAGAATACATCATGAGGACGGCTGTCAATTAATGGTTGAAGGCGATGGAGAAGCAGATGTTGATTTGAAAATAATGAAATATAAACACGCGGTACTGAAGTTTGAGATGGCTTTAAGTGTAAGTGCGCAAAGTGGGGATAGCAGGCATAGGATGTGTGTTGCTCTGAGTGCAATAGGTGCTGTTGCATTTTCAGAGGGGAAGTACGGAGAGGCCCTGGAGAATTACACTCTTGCTCGTGAGAAAAGTAAAGAAGAGGGAACGCTGCACCAAGACAATATTTTGAAAGCACAAACGGAATTAGAGGCAATGATTGCATGTCAATGCGGTGAAGAGCTGTCGAATGAAGGGAGGTATAGTGAGGCATTGGTCCAGTATCAGACGGCCCATTCAAAGTCCCAAGTGAGCAAAATGAAGAACAAATACTGCAGCAGACTAAGCGAGGCAAAGAGTGAGGTAGAAGCGATGAGATTGAAGTCTCTGGGAGACGAGCTGTTTGCTAAATGGCAGTACGAGGCAGCTCTGGAGAAATATGAGGCCGCATGCAAAATATGTAAAATTTCGAAAGAGAAGAGCTTGCATGCAATGAACAAGGAGAAAGCAGAGACTATTATAAACATCTTATCTGCAGTTGGGGATCTTTGGAAAGCTGGTTGGGATATAGAGAATGATGTGGAGGAAAACGACAGATCGGAAGAGGCCAAGGAAACCTTTGGGAGAGTCTTCTGTAAAGTCAGGGAGGGTTTAAGGATATGTCCCGATGATCCAAGTCTAAAACGATACGAAAGACTTGTGCTGTTGAAAGAGGAAGGCAATGAGCTTTTCAATAAAGGCTTGGAGTACCAAATGAGAGGGCTGGAATATTTGAGAGATGCAAAGGAGCTGAGAGAGAAAGAGAGTTATGAATTAGCAAAGGTAAAACTTGAGAGCGCGAAGGATAAATTCTCCAAGGCAATTGAGAAGTTTCGACTCGGAATTGAAACTGATAAAAGATTTACGGATTGCATGGAGTTTGTTCAGGAGCAAATAAATGATGTGGATCACTCAATAAAGGTTATCAAACAGGAAGTGCTCAATCTGAAATTCATTGACTTAACGATGAATTTCGGTGAAAGGGTGGCAAGAGAAGAAGATAATTCAGAACTATCTGAGAAAGCGGGTCACATCACGTATCACGCCCAAATATAATTTATATCATGATATGTGAATTGATCATTAGCTAATTTATGATTGAAAAAATAGACAAACCTGAAATATGATGAAATATATACGTGAGGTTAATTCAATGAATAAAACACATCACTGGACAGAGCCTTTAATAATTTAAGAAAATTCCCAAAAAGCATATTTTATCATTTCCCATTGTCCACCATCTTAACTCAGACACATTCATCCTATCCCTTTATAATACCTGGATATGCAGCCGTAGAGAAGTCTTTGTTTGGCCTTTGTATCCAATAGGTAACCTCTATGGGGATTAAAATGATTCCTTGGGGACTCTAGCAGATGAGAATCACTGGGGGCTAAGGCACGACCAAGTACGGTGGGTGTTGTACCAATAGTTCCCAATCAAATGTCTCTGAAAGCTATTCTATTTGTGTACAATTACTTGGACTGTCTTCTTGTGTATATTAATGCAAATCACTGGACATCTTACACTGATGGCAGGTGCTAGATGTAAACATTGTGTCAATGAAAAGGAAAAAGAAGTGCTGCAGCCTGTTGATAATGCAAATGAAAGTTTAAATGAAAAAAGGGAGGGGATAATCTAATGTTTGTTTCACTTACTCAACGACCTACCCTCCTGTCTCATGAAGAGTACTGATATTGTTTGAACTGAGACATTAGAACAGAATAAATTGGCATTAGTAAGTTAATTGTACTTTTTATAAACTCTTTATTTACCGAGCAATGCTCTCCACTGATTTTAATTGTCATGTAATATTCATAGGGGAATGAGTGGATGAAATTTAGTCCATAAATGTTTGTATGAACATCATAGAAGAAAAGAAATTGGCTCTTTCTCTCCTTTTTCATTTGGAAATTAATAAGTAGAGAAACTGGTTGTTTGTGTTTAAGGTAGAACGGACCAATATTTGAAGGAATGGGAAAAGTATTTTGATAAGACTGAAAATTTTCTATTACTCTTACAGACGAAGGAAATGAAGTATTTTATATAAAAATGCAGAGAATGTTTACCTACTGGTGGTTAAGAACATCAGATTATTAAACCAAAAGAAGGACTATTTTATAATATAATCTAAATTAGGACCTTTCTCCATTACACAATATTTTTTGCTCAAGTTTTTAGGAAATATATTAAGTATTTTCTTAAACGCTTAATATGCTTATCACATGTTTATAATAATGTAAATGGAACATCTTAAGGAGAAGGGATTTTTTATATGTAAGAAGGACTTCTGTTTGCAAAGAGTGAAATAATGAGTTTCATTTGAGGCTTTGTTCTGTCCTCGGAAATTGTGTCGATGTGCTAATGATTGGAGGTTTTAAAAATGTGTTTTTTATCATGAAAATGGTGGACTATTGATTATAGTCAATGGTACATATAAAACGAGAGATGTAGGAAAACATTTTATACAATTTTATATAGTTCAATCAATAGGAACTATGTTAATATTTCTGATTCCACTTTACATGACATCTTGAGGGAGTGACACCTCAAGGAAGTGTTTTTTATAATTAACTGAACTAGTGTTATTATTTCTATGTGACTTGTGGAATGGAAAACATGTATTCAATCATTGAATAATTAGAAGCATGCCTTGCCTCTAATGTAATGAGGGGCCCAGTCTTTTATTTTTCAGCAGTCAAAGTTTATCAACAACGGCCCTTGGTCATCCAAATAGAGATCTCTACACAAATTTCCTTTATTGCTTTATCAATTTTATCAATGATCTTGAGTTACTTTAATGGTTGGTAATGTGTGGTTGGGAATGTTAGAATATGTTCAAGGTATTGGTGTTTATATAAAGTGTCAGTGGATATTGTGTTGCCTTGTGGTCATTGCAGACAGTGCCCTGCATTGCCAGTCCTTGCAAATATGATCACGGCAAAGAATGCATGTGGCAATGGATGGAATAATGTGAAATAACCACAAAGCACGTTCCTCCGCACTTTGCGTCAATTAATATAGAGCAATGGATAGTTTCTATAATATGTGATTGTGCCCTATGTATTCCTATTTCCTCTGTGGATTGTATTTTTCACTTTGTATTATATCATTTCTGCATGTATTCAGTATTTCAGCATCTTTGTGTCACTCTTCTTCCAATCAGATACCAACATGTGTTTAGGTATTTTGTGCGTATGCGATGCATTTCAGCTGGCCCATTGCATTTCACATTTGAGCTCAGCTGTTCTTGAATGCCCTTCAAAGTGAGAATAGCATTAGTCTTACAATGTTTGTTAATTGGAGAATAAAATATATATCTTTCCAAAAAGTGCTTCCATTTACACTTTTGGTGGCAATGGCCGCTGGATGATTGATTTCATCCGGGCAATTAAGTCTACAAGGACACAAAGAGTGAACTTTTGGAGGAAATGTGTTCCAGATAACCTTTTCTCTTTACTTTATAGACTATGGCCATGGATATACTTACAGTGTGGTGACAGAAAGACATTCTTTGTGTCTATTGAGTCTTCTTGAAAGGCATATAATTTTAATAAAGTTCAGTTAGCGTTGTATTCCATAATCTGTTTGATTTAAACCAAATGAATGAAATGCAATCTGTCTCTTGGTCCAAATTGAGACAAATTGTGCGAGTTGTTTATGTAAACATTGCAATGTTTCCAAAGCGTACAAATCCTATTTGCTTGCTAAAGATGGGCCAATTATACCGATGACCCCAGTCAGTGCAAATGATTTCTACGCTTTGATGTCATTGCATTGTAATCCATATTTGCGGAAGACTTTCAAAAGTTAGTCTCGCCACGACCTCTGCTGTTTTTTATAATTGTAATTTTGAGGTATTATTCCTAACATTCCAATGCATTCTGTGCTGACCTAAGGCCTAACACATGATACACAGTGTGTTCTTACGGCCCACTGCACACTTGTGTTTGAGAGACACTTTGTTTGTATTTAATATTATTACATTATTTATAATATTGTGACGATACAGTATATGAATTAACACATGTGAAATTTCAAATTGCAATGTTGATGATCAGATTTGTATGTTAATATATATTGTTTGTTTACAATTTTTAAGATATTTGTTGGAAACTAAATGTGAATTGAAAAATGGAAATAACTTGATAGAAACTTTACACTCTGGGTCATATGCTTATAAGGAGATTCATTTTGTGAATAATCACTAATATTGTCTTCCCAGGATGTAAAAATTATATTAATAATATACACCTCGAAATATTTTTGGGTAATAACCTTTGGTATATACTTTTTTAAGCATAAAATGTTTGAAATGCTTTGGTTTTCTTTGAAATGTATTCAGTCTTGGTCACAAAATCCAGAGTTATCACACAGATGGTATTAAGACATGTGTAAGACAAGTATATTGTTCATAGTGTTTGTGAAGTACCAAAAAGCATCATGAAACTGTTGTATGTTGCAAGTGTAATGTAATAATAACTGTGATTCAATGCATGTCTGAGCATTCAGTCTCATCCTCGAGTGAAGACTGGGGAACTGAATGAGTAAACTGCATTTATGATTGGAGTTGGGTCGAGGAATGAAGAGAGGGTGAGGGAATGGAGGCAAAGACGCTTTGATGGAATCGGTTGGAAGGAGAGAGTTGAGATGCCCTTGGAAATCATCATTAGGAGATCTAATGTATCTTCCAGTTCCCAATTTCCTTTCTTCCTTGACCAAGTGAGGTCAAGGTGCAAGGGAAAGGTTTTTTAGAATGAATACTCCTACACTTAATTCTTCCTGTGACTGCAATGCCCTGGACTTCTCCCGAATCAGTGTGACCTCTGGGTCCATCTCCAGAGAAGACTCTTGGTGGACAGTTGACAACGTGCCAGTGTTGTTCCTGTGAGGGTTGGTACAATTCCATCAGCCAGCACCAACATTTTCCCATGCAATAATGGGCCGTTAGTGTCACTCTGTGGACAGTTCACATTTGGAACTTCCTGTGATTGATAGCCCTGTCAATATACCTCTACCAATTACCATTTCATGGTTGCATCCATCACCTTGGCAGTGGATGGAGTGATATCTGTGACTGAATGTGTCAATTCTAACCCACCGAAGTGAACATCCTCCATCTGCTCCAAAGGAGGAATCTAGCTGTGAGCAGTATTCTTCTGGACAAGAAGTGTGGAATGGTTGATAATCCCGACTATGCACGACTCTTAGTGACCTCTGCCAGAATGACAGATTGTCTTTAAAGCCAAGAACGACTGCTCATCCCTGTAAACTTCATCACTTTCTGTGTTTCAAAAGGTACATAATAGGCACAGGTTTCCACTCAAACGTCAGATTTCCAAAAGAAGCAATTTGGATGTCACTGACAACCTTGAATGAGTGTAGAGACATGGCGGTCCAGCTCTAAGACAAAAATGATGTAATTCCTGCAAGTACCAAAACTTCATACCATCTTCACGGATGCCTGATTCATTTTAATAGTACATCCAGTCTGGTGTGAAAGATACAGTATCTCTTCAGGATCTTCCACTCTTCAATGTCCAAGTCCCGAAGTCCCTGAGGTATCAATTAGGCGAGGGGTCGAGGGGACTCTGATAACAGTCTCCCCCTCCCTTGATCCAATCCATGTCTACGTCCAGACTTACACACCATGCCCACGGTGCACTCTGTCTGAATGTATTCACTTCCTGGAGACATGCCTTGAGGAATGAGCACACCGCAACGCAAGAGACAAGGAGCACCCTCTCTCGTCCAAAGAAGAACACACAGCCAGCACTCAGCGTGAACCTGGACGACCATTCCGTTCCTGCTTCCCTCCCTGGGCTCTCTCGCTATGGCTCCAACTAGATCTACATGTCACCTTCCTGGGCCTCCTGGAGTACACCAGGCTGGAATGAGATAGGGCCAGTCATCAGTGCCAGTATCTCACTGACGGAGCAAAGGGGCAGCAACCTACTCTACTTGATCTCCCTGGAACGGAAAGAGTAAGTGACCCTCCTCATCTGGTCCTCATTTCGTCTCTCCGGACTCTTTCAAGGGGAGCCTCCCTCAGGGCTGCCCCTGCACACTGTCCATCGTCTGCATATGTGTCTTCATTAATAATCACTTACTCCATTCCAGATGAACCACACCTGGCACCCAGGCCACTGCCATTGGCCCCCAATCGATAGGGCGGATCCTCATGGAGAGAACTTCAAAGATTTGACATCTGGCAGTCATAGGATCTCACTTACAATGACCTTGCTTGTTCTCTGGGGAACATAAATGCAACAGACACCTCCGCAGTGGAGTCAAGACCACTCCTGGCATAAACGCGGCACGCAAAGGGAGCAGGGAGCTGTAATATATGTAGGCCAATGATTGAAGTATTATGTTCTTTATGGGTATGCCTACTTGTGTCTGAGTTGTGAGTTTTATTCATTATTCTCTTAGTTTTTGCAGTAAAACTTTAAAATGCAAAAGATAATAATATTCCAATTCAGTTGAATTGGTTTAATTAGCTGTGGTATCTTTTATTTATTTGGTTTTTTGAATTTTACATTACATATGTGCATATTGGAATGTGAGCAGTACTGTATTGTTGGCTAACTAATCCAAATTATTGGTGAATTTACTGTTAAATTGTTAGTTTCGATTAGAATGAGTGCATCTTCTCAACAGATGCACTGATTGTAGTGTAATTCTTTCACAGATGAGAGTGAAGGAATTTAACAAAAGTCTATAATTATTGAAAGGCTTACCCGAGACATGTTTATTGCCTTTGACCTTTTTGCCGATTCATTTTTCTTTCTGCTAATTTAACTGTGACCATGTTGACTTGCAACCTCCAGGTGTAATACACAGTGGTTTGTACCTCATATTCCCTCGATACCTGTTTAATATGTGCCTCCTATAGTCAATATATGCCAGTTGAAGAAATTGAAGTCCCACTCAAAGGATGCGTGTTTTACCAGCTTTCATTCATTTCCTGGTATTAATTTCCAATGAATACATCCAGTATAACAGGAGGAGAGAAGTCTGAATTTAGAAAGTGAATTTGAATATTCATGGAGTGAAGCCCATCTCTTCCAAGTGTTGAATTCATTTCTCCAGTCTCCTAATTTCTTCCAAACAAACGACTGAAAATGAGGAATGGAGACTCTTGTTTATCCCCCAGATAATCTCTATAGTGTCCACGATATCATATTCCAATGAGAAATCCTATGATTAAGTGGCCTATGCTAGTGTGTATTCGTGAGTTTGATTTTCACAAACATGGAAATTAAATACGTTGCCTTGAATATTGAGTCGTTTTTTCACATAGCTGACCGCCATCTCTCGCATTTGCAATTGCTTCCAGTCATAATCTTCACCAACTCAATTGACGATGGAAGTTGCTTATAACGCCAGCTTCGACAGGAGGAACTCCCTTCATTCTTTAGGGTGGCAATCTCCTTCCCATTAATAGTTGCAGTGAACCAATATCCCTTGGTTTGCTCTCATTCAAGTGCTCTCTCTTCGCTGCCCTCAATCGTGAGTAAAAGTATTCCGAGACTTTTGACCCCGAGTGCTTCTCCCGTCTCCATTGTCCTTCTTCAGCTGAAGAATTGTTTCTTCCATTCGATAACAAATATCCTCTGCAACTACAACTTTCATAAATTGAGATTTATTAGCGGAGATGACTACATTTGTAACATATCGAAAGGATATATTTGCATTTTCCTTAAATTTAGTAAATATGTTTGTTAATTTTCTTTATTTATAGTAAATGACATTATTTTTTATACTTTTTTGCCTAAACTATTGAGGAATGAAATGACATCGTAAACAAATAACAAATGTATCATTTAATATACCAACACTATTTTATATATTGTTATATATGAAAATAAATTGACTATTGTTAAAGTCAAATGAACAGCAGCAGGTTGTACAATTGTGATTTAAGTACAAGGTAATGTATGCTGCACAGATAGTTGTAATATTAAATTATTTACATGATATGTAATACTACAATTTCTAATATCCAATTTCTTTTGTAATTCAATTAGCCAGAGTCAATGTGTACTTATTTTCTGGTGTGATAATATTATTTTTTGCACAAAAAGAAATAAACATGAATTGGTTTGGTAGTTATTGTGTGCATTTGAAGTTTTCCATCTATCGAGGAATCATACAGAGATGGGAGGAGTGTCTCCGAGTGTACTCGGTGGACAATTGGAAATGTTATAGGTATATTATATTTCAAGGATATTAATTTAATCATTGTTGCCTCTGTCCACGGATGTAACTTATTCAGTTGAATAATAATTTAGGCGTGTTTATATCTTTGTAATATTATTCAACGAATAATCTTTTGAATTAACGTTAAATAAATTATATTTGTGCCTGATATGTGACATGCTTTCCAATTCCACCAAGTTCAGGAAATTCATCGTCTCTGTCCCTCCTTTCACTGAAACTCATCTTCAAGTCGATGAATTTCAGATTGAGCACTTCCTGTTCGATAACCTTTATTGAGTTATCGACCTTCTTAATTTGCTCCTCAACAAACTCCAAGCAATCCTTAAATCTAGCATCGGTTTCAATTCCGATTTGAAACTTCTCCATCGCCTTGAAGAATTCGACCTTAGCGCACTTTAATTTTTCTTTTGCTAATTCATACTTCCGTTCATCTCTATGCTCTTTCGCATCTCTCATCAATTCCAGCCCTCTCTCTTGATACTCCAAGCCTTTATTGAAAAGCTCATTGCCTTCCTCTTTCAACAGCACAAGTCTTTCGTATCGTTTTAGACTTGGATCATCGGGACATATCCTTAAACCCTCCCTGACTTTGCACAAGACTCTCCCAAAGGTTTCCTTGGCCTCTTCCGATCTGTCGTTTTCCTCCACATCATTCTCGATATCCCAACCAGCTTTCCAAAGATCCCCAACTGAAGATAAGATGAATATAATAGTCTCTGCTTTCTCCTTGTTCATTGCATGCAAGCTCTTCTCTTTTGAAATTTTACATATTTTGCATGCGGCCTCATATTTCTCCAGAGCTGCCACATACTGCCAATTAGCAAACAGCTCGTCTCCCAAAGACTTCAATCTCATCGCTTCCACCTCACTCTTTGCCTCGCTTAGTCTGCTGCCGTATTTGTCCTTCATTTTGTTCACTAGGGACTTTGAATGAGCCGCCTCATACTGGACCAACGCCTCACTATACCTTCCTTCATTCAACAGCTCATCACCGCATTGACAAGCAATATATATATATATATATATATATATATATATATATATATATATATATATAGTGTATATAAATATTTACTACATTATCACAACAAAAAAATTATTAATTAATGCTACAATTTATAAATAATATATATAGTATATTACATGAAATGTATAACTATATTTGTGTACAAAAGTGTATATTTTAAATGAGGAATGTATTCCGAAGCCAGTTAAACTGTATTGTTTTAATGAACTTGTGTGTGCAAAAACATTTAATTAAATGTTAAAAAGCTTTGAGCAATAAATAATATACAAAACTCAATTTGTATCAATTCAATTTATTCGTATTTACCTCCAATGCAATGCCATGAACACGATGATTACGAGGGAGAGAATTTTGTGCGGAGAATTATAATATCCATTATACTCCAGTGTAACAATTTCAGAAAGTGTATAAAAATCATTTGCCTTGACTGAGAATCGAACCTAGATCCCCTCCAGTATCCAGTCGAGTGCTTTAGCCAGTTACGCTCACTTAAACACTTATTTGCTGTATATACCTTGACAAATTTCCAAAGGGAGATTCCCCAACAGTAACTTTTAAACAGAGTTTTAAGTCGGCCTTTTAACCTCGTGGACTGTGGTGCGCTGCCCACGTTGCTACCAGTGCCTGTGTACAACATCTTGTTCCTTTAAAAGCCGCAATATTTCAAAGTTTAAGAGGATGCCTCGACACACTTCGTCCGTGGTTAAAAAGTTGTTTTTCTGAATAACTCTGCTTCAAAGCTATCAATAATTCCAACCAAATGTAATGTTCCGTAGCTAATGCAAATATTTCCTTCTATATTTTGTGAACCCTGCCTTTGTTATTTCCTTCCACAGTATTGTTCATGGTGACAATTGTTTTATGCAATGTATATGAATTTATGTCTATGTAAGTGTGTAACCATAATAAGAAAAAAATGTGCTGTAACCATAATCTGGAAGGTGACAATGTTTACAATGTAAACACTAGCAGTGTAACATACTAGACCGAATACAACTAAATTGAACCATAGCCTACCAGACCTTAGTTATCAGATCGGATCGTTATAGCTCTACTGAGGGCGATCTGATAACTAAGTATGTATCGAGTGGGGTTGTGTTTATGGAAATTTTCCACTTTTCTGTATGGGTAATGGGTCAGAATTGCTTTTGAAGAAGATTTACGTTCATAGTTACTTAAACAATACACCGTTAAAAAACGATAACTATGAACAGCAGTTTCTAAATTCTTGAAAAAGAAGTTTAGTATGTAAAGTACCTCCTACAAGAAATCGAAGTAAATCTCGTATTGCAACAACAATAGCGAAATTGATATTAGCGTATCCTTTACAAATATTCATTTTACGCTTCTTCGGCCAAGCCTTGGCACATTGTACTTAAGAAAGGAGCACATAATGCATTTTTCTTAAAAAAAGACTTGAGGAAATCATTATCATATTCCACCATGCATTCAAGTACCGCAGAATGTGAACACGTTACGAATATCGTTTCTCACTTGTTATTTCCATAATATTGGGAGGGGGCCTCGACGGACTGGAAATGGATTGTTTACATTATATTCTGAGCAACGTTTTCCCGGAATTAAATGCGAAATATTAGCATTTCTAATAAAGGTACACTGTCTTTCATCCAAAAATAACCATCGTAAGGAGTTGACAGAGATAATGGCTTCTGTTATTATGCGTGCCCAAGCATGATTTAGAAAATATAAACATTTAAAAAAAATGATGAAATCCCAAAATCTTGCATTGACAACACTGACACGGCATTATAAAATAAATTCCAAAGAAGTAATCTCATTAGAAGAGCCGAATGACTGTCATGTTGAGGAGTTATGTGTAGGTACGTAAGGCATTGATTTAAACGATGGACCTTTCAATTATATTTTATATGACGTCGAAAATACACTTCATTTCCTCATCTCATGCGCCAATAGAAACGAGACTAAGCGATCTTAAATCGCACTTTTTAGATACACCTCACTCCGCTTATCAGTCGTGTGCTTCGTAATCCTGGTGCGATACGAGAGACCTTGAAAAATCTCCGACAAAAGCTCACTCGGTTGGCGACTGCGAATTGGGAAGCGACAGACATTTAAACGCGCATCTGGCCACACCCGGTGCTTCGGTTCAAGGCAAGTAACCAAGTGTGACGGCGAAGGTACAAAGTAGCTCAAAACGCGAATACTCAGGGCGGTTCCTGTGAAGTTGGATATACGTGTAAAGGAAAATGAGCGATATCAGTTATTACAGCAAGGATGCAATAAAATCAAGGATGAGTAATCACGCTGCCGTTGCACACGACGTGACGACTTATGAACGTAGTACGGAATACGGCGTAATTCGAATTCATTACCGTATCGACGTAACCAAAGGGTGGAGAACAGCTGGCAAATTATTCGTGATTCCAGATCTCTTTTACCAGGCGGATCGTGCATTAAATGACGGTGGGTTATGCACGCGTGAAGGAACGCATTATTTTGATGCCGATAGTGAAAAAGAGATATCTTTTAGTGAAGCTAGCGAAAGGAAAAGTAAAAATAGACGAGCTGACGAAATGGGTAGAGATGGTAATAGGTTGTTCGAACAAGGAAAATATGAAGAAGCGTATGAAAAATTCAAAGAAGCCTACTCAACGTGCAGCAGTGGATATTGCAACGAGTCAAGATTTATGCGTGATAGAGATAATGCCAAAAACAAATGGGGTGAAGATTTGAACAAGCAAGGAAATGAACTGTGGTTAAAAAACAGGTATTCAGAGGCCGCCCAGAAATACAGAGAGGCATATAATAAATGCACTAGCGATAGGAAAGATTTAGAAAAATGTTATCTCTCCAATGAAGGCAATTGCCACAGGATGCAAGGCAATTATGCAAGGGCGATAGAGTTATTTGACAAGGCATTAGCAATTGACAGCAATCATGACCACGCCAAGAATAATCGAGACAACACATTCAATGATTGGGCTGTGGATTTGAACAAGCAAGGAAATGAACTGTGGGAAAAATACAGGTATTCAGAGGCCGCCCAGAAATACAGAGAGGCATATAATAAATGCACTAGCGATAGAAAAGATTTAGTAAAATGTTATCTCTCCAATGAAGGGTGTTGCCACCGGATGCAAGGCAATTATGCAAGGGCGATAGAGTTATTTGACAAGGCATTAGCAATTGACAGCAATTATGACCACGCCAAGAATAATCGAGACAACACATTCAATGATTGGGCTGTGGATTTGAACAAGCAAGGAAATGAACTGTGGGTAAAACAAAAGTATTCAGAGGCCGTCGAGAAATACAGAGAGGCATATAATAAATGCACTAGCGATAGAAAAGATTTAGTAAAATGTTATCTCTCCAATGAAGGGTGTTGCCACCGGATGCAAGGCAATTATGCAAGGGCGATAGAGTTATTTGACAAGGCATTAGCAATTGACAGCAATTATGACCACGCCAAGAATAATCGAGACAACACATTCAATGATTGGGCTGTGGATTTGAACAAGCAAGGAAATGAACTGTGGGTAAAACAAAAGTATTCAGAGGCCGTCGAGAAATACAGAGAGGCATATAATAAATGCACTAGCGATAGAAAAGATTTAGTAAAATGTTATCTCTCCAATGAAGGGTGTTGCCACCGGATGCAAGGCAATTATGCAAGGGCGATAGAGTTATTTGACAAGGCATTAGCAATTGACAGCAATTATGACCACGCCAAGAATAATCGAGACAACACATTCAATGATTGGGCTGTGGATTTGAACAAGCAAGGAAATGAACTGTGGGAAAAAGACAAGTATTCAGAGGCTGCCGAGAAATACAGAGAGGCATATAATAAATGCACTAGCGATAGGAAAGATTTAGAAAAATGTTATCTCTCCAATGAAGGGTGTTGCCACAGGATGCAAGGCAATTATGCAAGGGCGATAGAGTTATTTGACAAGGCATTAGCAATTGACAGCAATTATGACCATGCCAAGGATAATCTTGCAGAGACATTTAATTCGTTGGGAGAAATCTTATATAAAAAAGGCGACTATGCAGGAGCCATATTAAAATTTAATCAAGCTTATGAAAAGTGCTCAACCAGCTACAAAAATAAAGAGAATTATGCCAAGGGCACTAAGAAATGTGAATGCGAGCTAGAAGCAATTGGTTTGAAAGACGAAGGAGATAAGGATTATAGTGGAGGATATTATGAGAGTGCCGTGAGGAAATATCAAGAAGCCTTTGGTAAATCGGGAATTGAACTTCTTAGAATGAGCTATGAGGCCTGCATGAACAAAGCCCAGAATGAGTTGGACGCTCAAAGAGCGCATGAGGCTGGCATGGAATTATTTGGGAATGGAGAGTATGGTAGGGCTCTGGAACATTTTCAGGTGGCTCAAACAAAGTCACAAGTTAGCGAAATGAAGGACAAATACTGCAGCAGACTAAGCGAGGCAAAGAGTGAGGTAGAAGCGATGAGATTGAAGTCTTTGGGAGACGAGCTTTTTGCTAGATGGCAGTATAAGGCAGCTCTGGAGAAATATGAGGCCGCATGCATAACGTCTCAGATTTCAAAAGAGAAGAGCTTGCATGCAAAGAACAAGGAGAAAGCAGAGACTATTATAAACATCTTATCTGCAGTTGGGGATCTTTGGAAAGCTGGTTGGGATATAGAGAATGATGTGGAGGAAAACGACAGATCGGAAGAGGCCAAGGAAACCTTTGGGAGAGTCTTGTGCAAAGTCAGGGAGGGTTTAAGGATATGTCCCGATGATCCAAGTCTAAAACGATACGAAAGACTTGTGCTGTTGAAAGAGGAAGGGAATGAGCTTTTCAATAAAGGCTTGGAATACCAAATGAGAGGGCTGGAATTGCTGAGTGATGCAAAAGAGCTTAGAGAGAAACAAAATTTTGAATTAGCAAAGGTAAAATTTGAGAGCGCAAAGGATAAATTCTCCAAGGCGATTGAGAAGTTTCGACTCGGAAGTGAAACTGATAAAAGATTTACGGATTGCATGGAGTTTGTTCGGGAGCAAATAAACGATGTGGATCACTCAATAAAGGTTATCAAACAGGAAGTGCTCAATCTGAAATTCATTGACTTAACGATGAATTTCAGTGAAAGGAGGGCAAGAGAAGAAGATAATTCAGAACTATCTGAGAAAGCGGGTCACGTCACGTATCATGCCCAAATATAATCTGTTTCATGATATGTGAATTGATCATTAGCTAATTTATAATTGATAAAAATAGACAAACCTGAGTTACGATGATGATGATATATATATGAGGTTGATTCAATGAATAAGACACATCACTGGACAGAGCCTTTAATATTTCAAGAAAATTCCCAAAAAGCATATTTTATCATTTCCCATTGTCCACCATCCTAACTCAGGGCACACTCATCCTATCCCTTCACAATACCTGGATATGCAGCCGTAGAGAAGTCTTTGTTTGGCCTTTGTATCCAAGAGGTAAACTCTATGGGGATTAAAATGATTCCTTGGGGACTCTAGCAGATGAGAATCACTCGGGGCTAAGTCAAGACCAAGTACGGTGGGTGTTGTACCAATAGTTCCCAATCAAATGTCTCTGAAAGCTATTGTATTTGTGTACAATTACATGGACTGTTTTCTTGTGTACTTTAATGCGAATCACTGGACATCTTACACTGATGGCAGGTGCTAGATGTAAACATTGTGTCAATGAAAAGGAAAAAGAAGTGCTGCAGCCTGCAGATAATGCAAATGAAATTGTAAATGAAAAAAGGGAGGGGATAATTCAATGTTTGTTTCACTTACTCAACGACCTACCCTCCTCTCTCATGAAGAGTACTGATATTGTTTGAACTGAGACATTAGAACAGAATAAATTGGCATTAGTAAGTTAATTGTACTTTTTATAAACTCTTTATTTACCAAGCAATGCTCTCCACTGATTGAATTGTCATGTAATATTCATAGGGGAATTAGTGGATGAAATTTAGTCCATAAATGTTTGTATGAACATCATAAAAGAAAAGAAATGGGGTCTTTCTCTTCTTTTTCATTTTGGAATTTAATAAGTAGAGAAACTGGTTGTTTGTGTGTGAGGTAGAACGGACCAATATTTGAAGGAATGGGAAAAGTATTTTGATAAGACTGAAAATTTTCTATTACTCTTACAGACGAAGGAAATGAAGTATTTTATATAAAAATGCAGAGAATGTTTACCTGCTGGTGGTTAAGAACATCAGATTATTAAACCAAAAGAAGGACTATTTTATAATATAATCTAAATTAGGACCTTTCTCCATTACACAATATTTTTTGCTCAAGTTTTTAGGAAATATATTAAGTATTTTCTTAAATGCCTAATGCATTTATCACATGTTTATAATAATGTAAATGGAACATCTTAAGGAGAAGAGATTTTTCATAAGTAAGAAGGACTTCTGTTTGCAAAAAGTGAAATAGTGAGTTTCTTTTGAGGCTTTGTTCTGTCCTCGGAAAGTGTGTCGATGTGCTAATGATTGGAGTTTTTAAAAATGTATTTTTTATCATGAAAATGGTGGACTATTGATTATAGTCAATGGTACATATAAAACGACAGATGTAGGAAAACATTTTACACAATTTTATATAGTTCAATCAATAGGAACTATGTTAATATTTCTGATTCCACTTTACATGACATCTTGAGGGAGTGACACCTCAAGGAAGTGTTTTTTATAATTAACTGAACTAGTGTTATTATTTCTATGTGACTTGTGCTGAAATGGAAAACATGTATTCAATCATTGAATAATTAGAAGCATGCCTTGCCTCTAATGTAATGAGGGGCCCAGTCATTTTTTTTTCAGCAGTCAAAGTTAATCAACAACGGCCCTTGGTCATCCAAATAGAGATCTCTACACAAATTTCCTTTATTGCTTTATCAATTTTATCAATGATCTTGAGTTATTTTAATGGTTGGTAATGTGTGGTTGGGAATGTTAGAATATGTTCAAGGTATTGGTGTTTATATAAAGTGTCAGTGGATATTGTGTTGCCTTGTGGTCATTGCAGACAGTGCCCTGCATTGCCAGTCCTTGCAAATATGATCACGGCAAAGAATGCATGTGGCAATGGATGGAATAATGTGAAATAACCACAAAGCACGTTCCTCCGCACTTTGCGTCAATTAATATAGAGCAATGGATGGTTTCTATAATATGTGAATGTGCCCCATGTATTCCTATTTCCTCTGTGGATTGTATTTTTCACTTTGTATTATATCATTTCTGCATGTATTCAGTATTTCAGCATCTTTGTGTCACTCTTCTTCCAATCAGATACCAACATGTGTGTAGGTATTTGTTGTGTCCGTGATGCATTTCAGATGGCCCATTGCATTTCACATTTGAGCTCAGCTGTTCTTGAATGCCCTGCAAAGTGAGAATAGCATTAGTCTTACAATGTTTGTTAATTGGAGAATAAAATATATATCTTTCCAAAAAGTGCTTCCATTTACACTTTTGGTGGCAATGGCCGCTGGATGATTGATTTCATCCGGGCAATTAAGTCTACAAGGACACAAAGGGTGAACGTTTGGAGGAAATGTGTTCCAGATAACCTTTTCTCTTTACTTTATAGACTATGGCCATGGATATACTTACATTATGGTGATGGAAAGACATTCTTTGTGTCTATTGAGTCTTCTTGAAAGGTATATATTTTTAATAAAATGCATTTAGCGTTGTATTCCATAATCTGTTTGATTTAAAACAAATGAATGAAATGCAATCTGTCTTTTAGTCCAAATTGAAACAATGGTGCGAGTTGTTTATGTAAACATTGCAATGATTCCAAAGCGTACAAATCCTATTTGCTTGACAAGGATGGGCCAATTATTCCGATGACCCCAATCAATGCAAATAATTTCTACGCTTTGATGTCATTGCAATGTAATCCTTATTCTCGGAAGATTCTTTCAAAAGTTAGTCTCGCCACGACCTCTGTTGTTTTTTATAATTATAATTTTAGGGCATTAGTCCTAACATTCCAATGCATAATGTGCTGACCTAAGGCATAACACATAATACACAGTGTGTTCTTACGGCCCACTGCACACTTGTATTTGAGAGACTCTTTGTTTGCATTTAAAATTATTAAATTATTTTATAATATTGCGATGATATGGTATATGACTTAAAATTAGTGAAATTTCAAATTGCAATGTTGATGTTCAGATTTGTATGTTTATATATATTGTTGTTGTACATGTTTTAAGATATTTGTTGGGTCACTAAACGTGAATTTAATGTAAATGGAAATTATTTGATAGAAACTGTACACTCCGGGTCATATGATTACAAGGAGATTCATTTTGTGAATAATCACTGATATTGTTCTCGCAGGATGTAAAAATTATATTAATAATATACACCTCGAAATTATTTTATGTAAAAACCTTTGGTATATACTTTTTTTATTAAAAAATGTTTGAAATGCTTTGGTTTTCTTTGAAATGTATACAGTCTTGGTCACAAAATCCAGAGTTATCACACGGATGGTATTAAGACATGTGTAAGACAAGTATATTGTTCATAGTGTTTGTGAAGTACCAAAAAGCATCATTTAACTTTTGTATGTTGCAAGCGCAATGTAATAATAACTGTGATTCAATGCATGTCTGAGCAATCAGTGTCTTCCTCAAGTGAAGACTGGGGAACTCAATGAGTAAACTGTATTTATATTTGGAGTGGGGTCGAGGAATGAAGAGAGGGTGAGGGAATGGAGGCAAAGACGCTTTGATGGAATCGGTTGGAAGGAGAGAGTTGAGATTCCCTTGGAAATCATCATTAAGAGATCTAATGTATCTTCCAGTTCCCAATTTCCTTTCTACCTTGACCAAGTGAGGTCAAGGTACAAAGGAAAGTTTTTCTACAATAAATACTCCAACACTTAATGCTTCCTGTGACTGCAATGCCCTGGACTTCTCCCAAATCAGTGCGACCTCTAGGTCAATCTCCAGAGAATACTTTTGGTAAACAGTTGACAACGTGCCAGTGTTGTTCCTGTGAGGGTTGGTACCATTCCATCAGCCAGCACCAACATTTTCCCATGCAATAATGGGCCGTTAGTGTCACTCTGTGGACAGTTCACATTTGGAACTTCCTGTGATTGATAGCCCTGTCAATATACCTCTACCAATTACCATTTCATGGTTGCATCTATCCCCTTGGCAGTGCATGGAGTGATATCTGTGACTGAATGTGTCAACTCCAACCCACAGAAGCGATCATCCTCCATCTGCTCCAAAGGAGGAATCTATGGGAAGGAGTCTGGGAAGGAGGAGGAAGCTGTCTATGTCCAGACGTCCACTTCTTGCCTACGGTGCACTTTGTCTGAATGCATTCACTTCCTGGAGACATGCCTGGAGGAATGAGCACACCGCAACGCAAGAGACAAGGAGCACCCTCTCTCGTCCAAAGAAGAACACACAGCCAGCACTCAGGGTGAACCTGGACGACCATTCCATTCCTGCTTCCCTCCCTGGGCTCTCTCGCTATGGCTCCAACTAGATCTACATGTCACCTTCCTGGGCCTCCTGGAGTACACCAGGCTGGAATGGGACAGGGCCAGTCATCAGTGCCAGTATCTCATTGACGGAGCAAAGGGGCAGCAACCTTCTCTGCTTGATCTTCCTGGAACAGAAAGAGTAAGTGATTCTCCTCATCTGGTCCTCATTTCGTCTCTCTGGACTCTGTCAAGGGGACCCTCCCTCAGGGCTGCCCCTGCACACTGTCCATCGTCTGCATATGTGTCTTCATTAATAATCACTTACTCCATTCCAGATGAACCACACCAAGGCCAACGCCATTGGCCCCCAATCGATAGGGCGGATCCTCATGGAGAGAACGTCACAGATTTGACATCTGGCAGTCATAGGATTTCACCCAAGATGACCTTGCTTGTTCTCTGGGGAACATAAATGCAACAGACACCTCCGCAGTGGAGTCAAGACCATTCCTGGCATAAACAAGGCACGCAAAGGGAGCAGGGGACTGTAATATATGTTGGCCAATGATTGAAGTATTATGTTCTTTATGGGTATGCCTACTTGTGTCTGAGTTGTGAGTTTTATTCATTATTCTCTTAGTTTTTGTAGTAAAACTTTAAAATGCAAAAGATAATAATATTCCAATCCAGTTGGATTGGTTTAATTAGCTGTGGTATCTTTTACTTAATTGGATTTTTGAATTTTATAATTCATATGTGCACATTGGAATGTGAGCAGTACTGTTTTGTCGACCAACTAATCCAAATGTTCGGTGAATTTACTCTTAAATTGTTGTTATATTCTATTGTTTCAGGCTTCACTTTGTGGAAGTATTTAATATCCATACTAAAAAGAAAGACTTGTACTTTTCCTCAGATTTTATTGTACGGTACAATGCGTTTCACCAACTTGCGGCATCATCAGGTACAAATTTGCAAAAGAGACAGAGCAAGAATATATACCCTCAGGACAGAGTGGGGGCGGGGAGGGTTGGAAGGATTTGAGAGGGGTGGGGGCTCGCAGGTGCGTTGATGGATTGTTTTGACCATTTCCGGGCTAGTTTCTCGGAGAGGAGTGGGGAGGGGTATGGGAACAATTGCTCATTCCAAAGTGTCGTGTTGGGGTTTACCTTAAGTGCCTTCCAAACTAATTGCTCGAGAGCGTCCATTTTTAATCCTTTTGGGAGTGTGTGTAATATCTCTGGGACAAAGTCACTGCTGTGGTTGAATTCTAGTAAATGCTTGGTGAAGAGAGAGTTGTTATTCTGATTTTTGTGACACCTAGCGTGTTCCTTGACTCGTAACTTGATATTCCTGCCGGTCTGACCGACATAAACGCTGTTGCAATCCTCGCATTTCAGTTTATAAATGCCTGATTTGAGAAGGCTATCCTGGGTGTCTTTTCCGTTGGCTAGAAGTTTGGAGAGGGTTATGGGTGAGTAGAAGGCTGCTTTGAGTGAGGTGGGTAGGCGGTTGGAAATCCTATATGAAATATCTCCCAGAAACGGGATCGAGCACCACTTAAAATCTTTAGATACTGCGGGCTGAGATACGGAAATGCTTTTTATGGCCATTGCTTTTCGTTTTTTCCGTACTGATGTGTCAACTGGTCTGGGGTTGAAACCATTGTTGGTAGGTATATTAGTGATATTCACGAGTTCAATTTTGAAGTTATTGGGGGAAAGGGGGATGTGTAGGAGGTGGTGGATCATGGAGTGGAGGGCTGCGTATTTGTGAGAAAAGTGGTGTGCGGAATCATTAGAAATTATATGGTCTGTATATGTGGGTTTCCTATAAATTGCAAATTCGTGTCTATTATCCCTAATTGTGATTGTCAAGTCGAGGAAGTTGATGGTGCCGTTGACGTCTTTTTCCATGGAGAAGGAGATATTCCGATGAAGAGTGTTTAGGAAATTAAGGAAGGAGTCTACCTGTTGGTTCCGGTCCATAGGCATAGTATATCGTCAACGTAAAGAAACCAATAGCCCACGTTTTTGTTATGCTGATTGTCAGCAATAAAAAGATGTTCTTCTACAGAATTGAGGAAGACTTCGGCTAGGAAGGGGGACAGTGGGGAACCCATAGCTAACCCATCCGTTTGGCTGCAAAGAGTGTGGTTGAACCTAAAGTAATTCTGGTTAACTGTCATTTTGATGAGCGGGACCAATTGGTCTGAGATATTTTGGGCAATGGTGGAATCCTTGAGTAGTTCTTCCACCCTAAGCAAAGTTTCCGATATTGGTAGGCAAGTAAATAAATTGCTAATGTCGAAGGAGACTAGCCTCGCTTTTTCCAAGGCATCAATATCTTTCAATTTTCGGGCTGGCTCTATAGAGTTTTTTGGAACTGGTTTTCTGGAAATGGTCAAAACAATCCATCAACGCACCTGCGAGCCCCCACCCCTCTCAAATCCTTCCAACCCTCCCCGCCCCCACTCTGTCCTGAGGGCATATATATTCTGGCACTGTCAGTTTTGCAAATTTGTACCTGATGATGCCGCAAGTCGGTGAAACGCATTGTACCGTATAATAAAATCTTTGGAAAAGTACGAGTCTTTCTTTCTTTTTAGTATGGATCTTAAATTGTCGGTTTTGATTAGAATGAGTGCATCTTCTCAACAGATGCACTGATTGTAGTGTAATTCTTTCACAGATGAGAGCGAAGGAATTTAACTTGCGTCAACAATTATTGAAAGGCTTATGCAAGATATCTTTCTTGCCTTTGACTGTTGTGCTGATTCATTTTTCTTTCTGCTAATTTAACTGTGACCAAGTTGCAATACAACCTCCAGGTGTAATAGTGTAATAATAACTCCTCGTTGCCCTCAGTCGTGAGTACAAGTATTCAGAGACTTTTGACCCCGAGTGCTTCTCCTGTCTCTATTGCCATTCTACAGCTGAAGAATTGTTTCTTCCATTTGATAACAAATATCCTCTGCAACTAAAACTTTTATAAGTAAACATTAATTAGCGGAGAAGACTAAATTTGTTGAGTTTCGAAGGGTTATATTTGTATTTTGCTTAAATTTCGTAAATATACTTCTTAATTTGTTTTATTTATTGTAAATGGCATTATTTTTCATACTTTTTTGCATCAACTATTAAGGAATGGTGTTACATCATAAACAAATAACAAATGTATCATGTAAATATCTACAACTATTTTATATATTGTTATATATCAAAATTAATTGACTATTGTTAAAGTCAAACCCACAGCAGTAAGTTTTACAATTGTGATTAAAGTACAAAGTAATGTATGCTGCACTGATAGTTGTAATATTAAATTACTTACATGACATGTAATACTACAATTTGTAATATCCTATTTCTTTTGTAATTAAATTAGCCGGAGTGACTATGTATTTATTTTCTGGTGTGATAATGTTATATTTTTTATATGAAATGAAATAAATATGAATTGGTTGGGTAGTATTTGTGTTCATTAAAATTTTTCCATCAATGGAGGAATCGTAAAGAGATGGGAGGAATGTCTTCGAGTGTACTCGGTGGACAAGTGGAAATGTTATATGTATATTATATTTCAGGATATTAATTCAATTATTATTCCCTCGGTCCAGGGATGCCATTTATTAAGTTGAATAATAATTTAGGTTTGTTCATATTTTTTATAATATTATTCAACAAGTAGTTATTTGAATCAGAAAACATCAGAATCGATTCTACACATAACTCATGGTATGGTATATTGTCTAATTTATTCTTCACATATTTTTAGGAAAGAATTAGAAAAATTATCATATTTTAATAAGAACAAACAATCATCGTATGAAGCGAAAGAGCAGAATGTATTCCCCTCGGAAAGCCAAACCAATCGCGCTGCCAGGCAAAAAGAATAAATATTTAGAAAGGACCACTCATATATATATATATTCAACATATCATATAATGGTTGAAATATGGAATTCTTGCTTTGGCAGTGTCCAGTAACGGAAATATTTTTTCGCATGTGACCCGCTCATAGAGCATAAACATAGAATGTCACCTTTATTCGAATGAATTGTAGACTTTTGAGAGCCGACTATTTTGAACAAAGTTAGCATGTCACCTTCACGAAACGATAATTAAGCAAACAATAAATATAAAGATACAAGTTCCGAAGCAATACTTTCTCATAGACCGCGCCACGTATCACAATATAACAACCAGGTGCGAATATCGATGCTCATTTTTTTGTAAAAAGAAATGGTGGACATGGTGTACGGAACGACGCAATAAGACACAGTTCTCTGTGCACATTTTGCGGAAAATCCTGCGGAATACTCTGTATTTTAAGGAAGAGACATTTCCTCCGTCCTAAAGAAAACGTCTGAAGGAGTTGACCGAGGAATTGTCTCGTTAGGTAATGCAAAACAAATTCTACCTTTTACTCCAGACACTAAATATTTTTATTATTGACGCTGTTGAAGGAAATTTGTTCTCTCAAAACGTTGACGCTGCCAAAATTGGCAATATGCTGTAGAATCTTCCTCGGAATAATTTAAATGGAACATTATTAATCCTGTTTATATTTTAAGAAAGCTCAGCAGTTTCATTTCAAATGAGTTTCATTTAACACTACCATACCTTCTTTCAATGTCATTTAAAGTATGGTGATGAGTAATGCGGTGTTTCCCCACTGGTTACACAAATGGTGCTGTACCAAAAGAGAGCTATTCACTCTCTTGTTAGTAATTTGCCACCTCGCGATTCCTACAAACCTTTATTTATGAGGTATGGAACCATGAATGTATTTAGTTTATTTATCTCTAAGCGTCTAATTCATGAGGATATTAATCTAGAAACTCACTAATGAAGATCACACGTCCGTAAATACACCACGAGGGTCAAAGCGAATCTAAAATTTCAAAATTATTAA
The DNA here is from genome assembly GCF_022747635.1 of Hetaerina americana. NCBI lineage: Eukaryota > Metazoa > Arthropoda > Insecta > Odonata > Calopterygidae > Hetaerina > Hetaerina americana. The sequence goes on along the minus strand of NW_027286592.1, from coordinate 250,528 downwards.
GGTTATTGTGGTAATTACAAATATTTCCGTTGTAATTATATTGTGCATTAAGAATACCTATCTCGGCATGCTCTGGTAGTATTAGTTATCGCATGTTTGTATAGTTTATGGTTCTATCATTTTCTCAAAACGAATAAAGTATTAAGTAATAATTAAAGTAAGAAAATCTGATGACACAAGCCGATGTAGACTAATAATGATTTCTCTCCTTTTACATATGCAAATGGCAACAAGGCGCAGTGATAGTGATTGGCACTCTACTGAGCATCAGACTACTCAGCTTATGAGTCGTGGTTCGTGATAGCGGTGCAATACGAGAGACCTTGAATAATAACCGGCAAAAGCTGACTCGGTTCGCGACTGTTAACTGGGAAGCAGCACATATATAAATATATCGTGTATCCGTCCATTCCCGGTGCTTTGGTTTTAGGTAAGTTCCCAAATTTGATGGGTGAGTTGTGAAAACCCGAATTATTTGAGTGGCTCCTTTGAAGTTGGAAATACGTGTGAAGGAAGATGAATCATATAAGTTACTACAGCGAGGATGCAATTAGATCAAGGATGAGTGTACGCCAAGCCATTGGTCATGAACTGACGACGTATGATCGTACTACGTGGTACGGCGTGGTTACAATTCATTATCGTATCGAAATAAAAGACACAATGAAAGCATTCGCCGCGCTCCTCATCGTTCCAGGTTTCTTTTACTTGGTAGATAAGGCATTATTTGACGGTGACATCTGTACTACCAAAAAAACGCACTATTTTGATGCTAGTAGTGGCCGAGAGATATCTATTGATGAAGCTAATGAAATGAGGAGTAGAAATAGTGAGGCTGTGAACATGAGTAGTCAAGGTCATGGGTTGAATTTACAAGGGAGATATGAAGAAGCCTATAGGAAATTCAATCAAGCCTGTATATCGTGCACCAGTGGATATATCAAAATGTCAGAATTTATTACTGGAAAACATAATGCCCGAATCAGATGGGCTGAAGACCTGAACGAGCAAGGGAATAAACTACTGGAACAAAAGAAATATTCGGAGGCTGCCGAGAAATACAGAGAGGCATACGAAACATGCACTAGTTATTCAATGTGCACTGGTGATAGGAAAGATTTAGAAAAACATTATCTCTCCAATGAAGGAAATTGTTACAGGATGCAAGGTAATTATTCAAGGGCGGTTGAACTATTTGAGAAGGCATTAGCAATTGACAGCGATTATGACCATGCCAAGAATAATCTAGCAGAGACGTTGAATTCTTGGGGAGACGCCTTTCTTAACTTACGTGATTATGCAGGAGCGATAGGAAAATTCAATGAAGCCTTTGAAAAATGCACCGCCAGCTACATAAATAAGGAGATATTTTCACAGAATGCCCAGAAATGCCAATGCGAACTAGATGCATATCGTTTGGAAAGAAAAGGGGATAAGAATTACAGAAAAGGCAAATTTGAGAGTGCCAAGAGAAAATATCAAGAAGCCTTTTGTAAATCTGGAGATGAATTTCACAGGAAAGGATATGAGGCCAGCATTAACAAAGCCCAGGATGAGTTGGACGCTCAAAGAGCGCATTTGGCTGGCATGGAATTATTCGGGAAAGGAGAGTATGGTATGGCTTTGGAACAGTTTCAGGCGGCTCTTACAAAGTCCCGAGTGATCAAAATGAAGAACAAATACGGCAGCAGACTAAGCGAGGCAAAGAGTGAGGTAGAAGCGAGGAGATTGAAGTCTCTGGGAGACAAGCTGTTTGCTAATTGGCAGTACGAGGCAGCTCTGGAGATATATGAGGCCGCATGCAAAACATCTAAGAATTCAAAAGAGAAGAGCTTGCATGCAATGAACAAAGAGAAAGCAGAGACTATTATAGGAATCTTATCTTCAGTTGGGGATCTTTGGAAAGCTGGTTGGGATATAGAGAATGATGTGGAGGAAAACGACAGATCGGAAGAGGCCAAGGAAACCTTTGGGAGAGTCTTGTGCAAAGTCAGGGAGGGTTTAAGAATATGTCCCGATGATCCAAGTCTAAAACGATACGAAAGACTTGTGCTGTGGAAAGAGGAAGGCAATGAGCTTTTCAATAAAGGCTTGGAGTATCAAGAGAGAGGGCTGGAATTGATGAGAGATGCGAAAGAGCATAGAGATAAACGGAAGTATGAATTAGCAAAAGAAAAATTAAAGTGCGCTAAGGTCGAATTCTTCAAGGCGATGGAGAAGTTTCAAATCGGAATTGAAACCGATGCTAGATTTAAGGATTGCTTGGAGTTTGTTGAGAAGCAAATTAAGAAGGTCGATAACTCAATAAAGGTTATCGAACGGGAAGTGCTCAATCTGAAACTCATTGACTTGAAGATGAGGGTCAGTGAAAGGAGGGACAGAGACGATGAATTTCCTGAACTTGGTGGAGTTGGGAAACATGTCACGTATCATGCGCAAATATAATTAATTTCATATTGTTTAAAATGAATATCAGCTAATTAATAAATGAAAAAATGCACAAACCTGAGTTATAATAATATGTATGGGAAGTTGATTCATTGAATAAGTCGCATCCCTGGACGGAGGCTGTAATGATAAAAGTAAATTCCTGAATGTGATATGTATATAACATATCCACTTGTCCACCCGGTACGGTCTGACACACTCATCGCATCTCATAACGAGTCCTCTATGGACTGCAGCAGAGAAGTCTTTGGTTTGAATTGGCCTGTATGGCCATCCAAATGTTTTAACAGCGGCCTAGATGGATTAGAATCACTGGGAGTCAATTTGCGACTTAGTACGGTGGGTTTTGTACAGACAGTTCCCAATCGAATGATAGTGACGGCTGTTCCTCCTGTGTAAAGTTACGTACACTGCACTTCTTGTGTGCATTAATTCAAAACACTGTCATGCAATGCAATATTCCAATGGAGCCTCTAATGTAAAGAAAAAGATAAGCTGTGCTCTGCTGTCATAATGTCTTGACATTTGAAACAAACATGGTGTGAAGTAATCTGACTTTAGTGACCTATCAATGGATTAATCTCTCATCTGATGAAGAGTAATGATATTGTTTGCATAGAGTCATCAGAAAAGGATAAATTGGCATTATTTAAATAATTATTACATGTTGTAAACTGTTTATTGACAGAGCAATGCTCTCAAGAGATTCAATTGACATCCGATGCTCGGGAATAAAGATCGGGCGAAAGTGGATGTTATATTTTTTTAGGACTGACTTAAAAGGAAAGAAATGGGCCCTTTGTCTCATTTTAATTGTAAATCCAAGTGGGCAAAGCGTTTATTTGTGTGTAATGTAGAATGGGCGTACATTAGAAGGGACGGGAAAGGTATTTTGATAGTTTTTTAATTCTCTTGCATATTAGGGAAATTAAGTATTTCAAATTAAAATGCATAGAATGTTTACTTACTGTTAATTGAGTAGATCGGAGTAATTAACAAATAGATGGACTATTTTATAATATATTCTAAATAAGGACCTTCCTCCGTTAGATAATATTGATTGCAGAATTGTTCAGCAGATTCAATTCATATTTTCTGAAACATATGATGCCTTAATCGCATTTTGATAATAATATAAATGGAACGTTGCTAAAGAAGGAGGGGTTTTATATAAATAAGAACTATTGCTGTTTGCAAAGAGTGAAATGGTGGGTTTAATTCAAGGCATTGCTCTTTCCTGATTGACTTTGTTCGTTGGCTCACGATTGGAGGGCAAAGAATTGGTTTTATTCATGACCACGGTAGACTATTGATTATAATCAATCATTCCTATAAATAAAAAAGTGTAGGATAAAGTATGGGTACATTTTGATATCATTTAATCAATAGAAAGTAAACAAATGATTCTGATTCTACTTTCCCCGACATCTCCAGAGAGTGTTTTATAAAGTTTATACAATGTTATTAATATATATAAGTTACCTGTGCTGAATTGGGAAACATATATTCGATTGATAACGAGTTAATTGAGTGCCTATCCCATAATGTAATTGCAGGGCTCAGTGTTTTATTGTTTGTTGGTATGTAATTGTGCCCTATGTATTCCTATTTCCTTTGTGAATTATAGTTTTTACTTTGTACAACATTTCCCCATGTATTCAGTAATTCAGAATCATTGTGTCACTGTTCTTCCAATAAGATACCAACATGTGTTTAGGTATTTGGTGTGTCTGTGATACATTTCAGATGGCCCATTGCATTTCACATTTGAGCTCAGCTTTTCTTGAATGCCCTGCAAAGTGAGAATAGTATTAGTCTTACAACGTTTTTTAATTGGAGAATAAAATATATATCTTTCCAAAAAGTGCTTCCATTTTCACTTTTGGTGGCCATGGCCGCTGGATGATGGATTCCATTGGGGCAATTAAGTCTACAAGGACACAAAGTGTGAACGTTTGGAGGAAATGTATTCCAGATAACCTTTTCTCTTTACTTTATAGACTATGGCCATGTATATACTTACAGTGTGGTGACGGAATGACATTCTTTGTGTCTATTGAGTCTTCTTGAAAGATATATATTTTTAATAAAATGCATTTAGCGTTGTATTCCATAATCTGATTGATTTAAAACAAATGAATGAAATGCAATCTGTCTTTTGGTCCAAATTGAGACAAATTGTGCGAGTTGTTTATGTAAACATTGCAATGATTACAAAGCGTACAAATCCTATCGCTTGACAAGGATGGGCCAATTATTCCGATGACCCCAATCAATGCAAATGATTTCTATGCTTTGATATCATTGCATTGTAATCCATATTTGCGGAAGGCTCTTTCAAAAGTTACTCTCGCCACAACCTCCGCTGTTTTTATTAAATTGTAATTTTAGGGCATTAGTCCAATGCATTCTGTGCTGACCTAAGGCCTAACAGATAATACACAGTGTGTTCTTACGGCCCACTGCACACTTGTATTTGAGAGACTCTTTGTTTGTATTTAATATTATTATATTATTTATAATATTGTGATGATACAGTATATGAATTAACATATGTGAAATTTCAAAATGCAATGTTGATGATCAGATTTGTATGTTTATATATATTGTTTGTTTACATGCTTTAAGATATTTGTTGGAAACTAAACGTGAATTGAAAAATGGAAATAACTTGATAGAAACTTTATACTCCGGGTCATATGATTACAAGGAGATTCATTTTGTGAATAATCACTGATATTGTTCTCCCAGGATGTAAAATTTGTATTAATAATATACACCTCGAAATATTTTTGTGTAATAACCCTTGGTATATACTTTTTTAGGAACTAAAATGTTTGAAATGCTTTGGTTTTCTTTGAAATGTATTCAGTCTTGGTCACAAAATCCAGAGTTATCACACGGATGGTATTAAGACATGTGTAAGACAAGTATATTGTTCATAGTGTTTGTGAAGTACCAAAAAGCATCATGAAACTGTTGTATGTTGCAAGTGTAATGTAATAATAACTGTGATTCAATGCATGTCTGAGCATTCAGTCTCATCCTCGAGTGAAGACTGGGGAACTGAATGAGTAAACTGCATTTATGATTGGAGTTGGGTCAAGGAATGAAGAGAGGGAGAGGGAATGGAGGCAAAGACGCTTTGATGGAATCGGTTGGAAGGAGAGAGTTGAGATGCCCTTGGAAATCATCATTAGGAGATCTAATGTATCTTCCAGTTCATAATTTCCTTTCAACCTTGACCGAGTGAGGTCAAGGTGCGAAGGAAAGGTTTTCTACAATAAATACTCCTCCACTTAATGCTTCCTGTGACTGCAATGCCCTGGACTTCTCCGAAATCAGTGCGACCTCTGGGTCAATCTCCAGAGAAGACTCTTGGTGAACAGTTGACAATGTGCCAGTGTTGTTCCTGTGAGTGTTAGTACCATTCCATCAGCCGGCACCAACAATTTCCCATGCAATAAAGGGCCCTCAGTGTCACTCTGTGGACAGTTCACGTTTGGAACCTCCTGTGATTGATAGCCCTGTCAATATCCCTCTACCAATTACCATTTCATGGTTGCATCTATCCCCTTGGCAGTGGATGGAGTGATATCTGTGAGTGAATGTGTCAACTCCAACCCACCGAAGTGATCATCCTCCATCTGCTCCAAAGGAGGAATCTATCTGTGAGCAGTATTCTTCTTGACAAGAAGTGTGGAATGGTTGATAATCCCTACTCTGCATGACTCTTAGTGACCTCTGCCAGAATGACAGATTGTCTTAAAAGCCAAGAACGACTGCTCATCCCTATAAACTTCAACAATTTCTGTGTTTCAAAAGGTACACAATAGGCACAGGTTTCCACTCAAACGTCAGATTACCAAAAGAAGCAATTTGGATGTCACTGAACCTTGAATGAGTGTAGAGACATGGCGGTCCAGCTCTCAGACACAAATGCTGTGCTTCAAGCATGTACCTAAACTTCATACCACCTTCACGGATGACTAATTCATTTTAATAGCAGATCCAGTCTTGTGTGAAAGATACAGTATCTCTTCAGGATCTTCCACTGTTCAATGTCCAAGTCCCGAAGTCCCTGAGGTATCATTTAGGCGAGGGGACAAGAGGACTCTGCTTATAGTCTCCCCCTCCCTTGATCCAATCCACGTCTACGTCCAGACGTCCACATTATGCCCACGGTGCACTCTGTCTGAATGCATTCACTTCCTGGAGGAATGAGCACACGGCAACGCAAGAGACAAGGAACACGCTCTCTCGTCCCGAGAAGAACACACAGCCAGCACTCAGCGTGAACCTGGACGACCATTCGTTCCTGCTTCCCTCCCGGCGAGCTTTCGCTATGGCTTCAGCTGGATCTCCAGGTCACCTTCCAGCGCCTCCTGGAGAACACCAGGCTGGAATTACACAGGGCCAGTCATCAGTACCAGTATCTCATTGACGGAGCAAAGGGGCAGCAACCTACTCTCCTTGATCTTCCTGGAACGGAAAGAGTAAGTGACTATCCTCATTTCGTCTCTCTGGACTCTGTCAAGGGCAGCCTCCCTCGGGGTTGCTCCTGGACGCTGTCCATAGTCTACGTATGTGTCTTCATTAATGGTCACTTACTCCATTCCAGATGAACCACACTTGGCACCCAGGTCACTGCCATTGGCCCCCAATCGATAGGGCGGACCCTCATGGAGAGAACTTCAAAGATTTGACATCTTGCAGTCACTGGATCTCACCCACAATGACCTTTCTTGTTCTCTGGGGAACATAAACGCAACAGACACCTCTACAGTGGAATGAAGACCTTGTCTGGCTCATACAAGGCAATTAACTGTTGCGTGCCTTGCGCAAATGTTGATTCTTTCCCGCCAATAGTTGCAATGCTGTAATCCCTTGGTTTGCTCTCATTTCAGTGATCTCTCGTCACTGCCCTCAGTCGTGAGTAAAAGTATTCCGAGACTTTTGACCCCGAGTGCTTCTCCTGTCTCTATTGCCATTCTTCAGCTGAAGAATTGTTCGTTCCATTCGATAACAAATATCCTCTGCAACTACAACTTTTGTAAGTAAACATTAATTAGCAGAGATGACTAAATTTGTTGAGTATCAAAAGGTTATATTTGTATTTTTCTCAAATGTAGTAAATATATTTGTTAATTTTCCATATGTATAGTAAATGACATTATTTTTCATACTTTTTTGCATCAACTATTAATAAAATGTATGGCATCATAAACAAATAACAAATGTATCATTTAATATATCTAACAATTATAGAATATATTTTTAAATATCAAAATTAATTGACATTTGTTAAAGTCAAATGAACAGCAGCAGGTTGTACAATTGTGATTAAAGTACAAAGTAATGTATGCTGCATTGACACTTGTAATATTAAATTACTTACATGACATGTAATACTACAATTTGTAATATCCTATTTCTTTTGTAATTAAATTAGCCGGAGTGACTATGTATTTATTTTCTGGGGTGATAATATTATATTTTTTATATGAAATGAAATAAATATGAATTGGTTGGGTAGTTATTGTGTGCATTTGAATTTTCCTGTCTATCGAGGAATCTTACAGAGATGGGAGGAGTGTCTCTGAGTGTACTCGGTGGACAAGTGGAAACGTTATATGTATATTATATTTCAGGATATTAATTTAATTATTATTGCCTCTGTCCAGGGATGTTACTTATTCAGTTGAATAATAATTTAGGCGTGTTTATATCTTTGTAATATTATTCAACAAATAATCATTTGAATAACGTTAAATAAATTATATTTGTGCCTGATACGTGAAATGCTTCCCAATTCCACCAAGTTCAGGAAATTCATCATCTCTGTCCCTCCTTTCACTGAAAATCATCTTCAAGTCAATGAATTTCAGATTGAGCACTTCCTGTTCGATGACCTTTATTGAGTTATCGACCTTTTTAATTTGCTCCTCAACAAACTCCAATCAATCCTTAAATCTTTTATCAGTTTCAATTCCGAGTCGAAACTTCTGAATCGCCTTGGAGAATTTATCCTTTGCACTCTCAAATTTTTCGTTGGCTATTTCACAACTCTGTTTCTCTCTAAGCTCTTTTGCATCACTCATCAATTCCAGCCCTCTCTCTTGATACTCCAAGCCTTTATTGAAAAGCTCATTGCCTTCCTCTTTCAACAGCACAAGTCTTTCGTATCGTTTTAGACTTGGATCATCGGGACATATTCTTAAACCCTCCCTGACTTTGCACAAGACTCTCCCAAAGGTTTCCTTGGCCTCTTCCGATCTGTCGTTTTCCTCCACATCATTCTCAATATCCCAACCAGCTTTCCAAAGATCCCCAACTGAAGATAAGATGTCTATAATAGTCTCTGCTTTCTCCTTGTTCATTACATGCAAACTCTTCTCTTTTGAAATCTTAGATCTTTTGCATGCGGCCTCATATTTCTCCAGAGCTGCCACATACTGCCATCTAGCAAACTGCTCTTCTCCCATAGACATCAATTTCATCGCTTCCACCTCACTCTTTGCCTCGCTTAGTCTGCTGCCGTATTTGTCCTTCATTTTGTTCACTCGGGACTTTGAATGAGCCGCCTCATACTGGACTAACGCCTCACTATACCTCCCTTCATTCGACAGCTCATCACCGCATTGACAAGCAATCATTGCCGCTAATTCTGTTTGTGCTTTTAAAACATTGCCATGGTGCAACTTTCCGTCCTCTCTTCTATTCCCATGAGCAAGAGTGTAATTCTCCAGGGCCTCTTCGTATCTCCCATCTGGAAACATAACACCACCTATTGCACTCAGATCAACGCACATGCTATGCCTTCTCATCCTAAGGCTCTCTTAAGTTCCGTGTGACTGCTTAGTGAGTGTTTTTTTCATGACACGGCCACTGATGAAGTTCCTTCGGAGACAAGGGTTGGGAAATGGTGTTTCTATTGGGTGACTGAATTTAGTTACTGTTAGAATATGTTTAAGGTATTTGTGTTTTTATGAAGTTTCAGTGGAGATTGTGTTGCCTTGTGGTTATTTCAGACAGTGCCCTGCATTGCCAGTCCTTGCATATATGTACACGGTGAAGATTAAATTTGGCAATGGATGGAATCTCGTGAAATAACCACAAAGCACGTTCCCCTTCACGTTACCTCAATTGATAGATCTATGTAATATTTTTATAGTATGTAATTGTGCCCCATGTATTCACATTTCTTTTGTGAATTTTGTTTTATAACTTTGTACATAATTTCCTCTTATATTGAGCATCCTTGTGTCAATGTTCTTCCAATAACATACCAAAATGCGTGTGCATATTTTGTGTGTATGTGAGGCATTTAAAATGGTCCATTGCGTTACACATTTGAGCTCAGCTTTTCTTGATTACCCTGCACAGTGATAATATTAATATTCTTACAGCGTTTGTAGAGTGAAAAATAAAATATATTTCCCTAATCGCTTTTGATAGCACTTGTCATGATTTGTTTATCCCAAACCTCCGTTAATTGTGTGCTGCCTGGTAATAGAGGAGTGACATTTTACAATTCCCACAATGACCACGTTGCCAGATGTATGGTTAAGGAAGAGCTGGCAACGCTTGGGAATTCCCCCACCAAGGGAACTACAGGGCTGCTGTGGGATGATCCGCGAATGTCACTCATCGGAGGTAGGAGTGTTTACTCTCGTCCCTGGCAGAGGAAGTGTTTCTTTAAAATGGGATAACGCTCCCTTCGCCCATAGCATACTAATGATGTTGTATATCGATACGCATCGAAATCCACCGTAAATCGCGGAGATCGTATTGTTGATTCTAAACATTAGGGGTGACAGTTCAAAGGCAAACGAACATCGTTCGGCAATGATATCAACCAACGCACACTGAGAATACGAGAAGTACTTACCGAGGGCCTGCGATATTGAGCAAGGTCTCACGGAATAATAAAGTTCATCTATCCAATGGGGTCATGTTGATGAAAACAACTCTTCTGTACGTGTAATTGATCACAACTGCTTTAAATACCTAAGAAATTGAATGAAGACATGCATATTATCCCTACGAAAGCCATTTTCCGTGTCTACCTTATAAATTAGAACAACCCGTTTCTTCTTCATGAAGATGAGATTACTCAAGGTTGGCACTCAATGCCTGTAATGAATCTCTATTATCTTCAGACAAGTCGCTATTTCTTCCTAAACCCAATAAATCGTAATCACTGCCCTCTCAGTTTTGTTAATGTCTTTGGAACGCCCAAACTTGGAATAGCATAATTTGTATTCCCATTCGAAAATAATTTTGAAGTAACAAATAATTCAATATCCATCTTTGAGAAACATACATTTTCCTCGTTAGAATTTCACTTTCTGGCAACTCTTTGCGGCACGCGCTTGCATAAATATGTTGAGGGAAATTTGTATTCTCTCTAAGTCAGGGTGCATGTGGAGAGAATTAATACAGAAGAAGGTTGACGTTCATAGTTAGGTTATCAATTCACTGTCACAAAACGATAATTCTGAGCAGTAGTTACTAAATTCTTGAGGAAGAAGTTTAGAACCTCCTACAAGAAATCGAAGTAAATCTCATATTGCAACATCAATAGCGAAATTGATATTAGCGTGTTCTTCACAAATATCCATATCAATAATCTTCGGCTGAGCCTTCGCCAATTATACTTAATTTGCTAGCACATAATGCATTTGTCTTATAAAGAAGACTTTATCATATTCCGCCATTCATTCAAGCATCGAGAAGTATAAACACGTTGCGAATATCGTTTTTCTCTTGTTTTTCCACATTATCAGCGGGAGGTTTGGCGGATTGGATTGTTTACATTTATGTCTGTACAAAGATTTTGCAAAATAAACTGCTGAATGTCAGCATATCTAAAAAGGGCACACTATCCTTCATTAAAAAAAACGCCGTAAAGAGGTGGCAGAGGACTTCTCTTCTGTTAATATTTGTTGCCCTAATTTGGATTATTAAAATAAACATTTTAAAAAAATTATGAAATCCCAAATTCTTGCATTCCCAACCCAGACACGGGCACAACATTGTAAGAGATATACCAAGGAAGAAATCTCATGAGAAGAGCCGAATGATTTTCATCATGAGGAGTTGTGTAAGTGGGTAAGGCATTGATTTAAACGATGGAACTTTCCATTATATTTTATATGACGTCGAAAATACTCTTCATTTCCTCATCTCATGCGCCAATAGAAAAGAGACTTACCGATCTTAAATCGCACTTTTTAGATACACCTCACTCCGCTTATCAGTCGTGGTTCGTAATCCTCATGCGATACGAGAGACCTTGAAAAATCTCCGAAAAAAGCTCACTCGGTTGGCGACTGCGAATAGTGAAGCAACATACATTTAAACGCGCATCTGGCCACACCCGGTGCTTCGGTTCAAGGCAAGTAACCAAGTGTGACGGCGAAGGCACAAAGCTCAAAACGCGAATACTCAGGGCGGTTCCTGTGAAGTTGGAAATACGTGTAAAGGAAAATGAGCGATATCAGTTATTACAGCAAGGACGCAATAAAATCAAGGATGAGTAATCACGACTCCGTTGGTCACGATGTGACAAAATATGAACGTAGTACGGAATACGGCGTAATTCGAATTCACTATCGTATCGACATTAAAAAAACAATGGCATTTTTAAGTGGATTGACGGTGATTCCAGGTCTACTTTACATTGGAGATCAAGTATTCAATGACGGTGATTTATGTACCAGGGAAGGAACGCATTATTTTGATGCCCACAGTGAAAAAGAGATATCTTTTAGTGAAGCTATGGATAGGAAAAGTAAGAATAGACGAGCTGACGACATGAGTAGAGATGGTAATAGGTTGCTCGAACAAGGAAAATATGCAGAAGCGTATGAAAAATTCAAAGAAGCCTACTCAACGTGCAGCAGTGGATATTGCAACGAGTCAAGATTTATGCGTGATAGAGATAATGCAAAAAACAAATGGGCTGGTGACTTGAACAAGCAAGGAAATGAACTGTGGGAAAAAGACAGATATTCGGAGGCTGCCGAGAAATACAGAAAAGCATACAAAACATGCACTAGCGATAGGAAAGATTTAGTAAAATGTTATCTCTGCAATGAAGGCAATTGCCACAGGATGCAAGGCAATTATTCAAAGGCGATAGAGTTATTTGACAAGGCATTAGCAATTGACAGCAATTATGACTACGCCAAGAATAATCGAGACAACACATTCAATGATTGGGCTGGGGATTTGAACCAGCAAGGACATGAACTGTGGGTAAAACACAAGTATTCAGAGGCCGCCGAGAAATACAGAGAGGCATATAATAAATGCACTAGCGATAGGAAAGATTTAGAAAAATGTTATCTCTGCAATGAAGGCAATTGCCACAGGATGCAAGGCAATTATGCAAGAGCGATAGAGTTATTTGACAAGGCATTAGCAATTGACAGCAATTATGACCATGCCAAGAATAATCTTGCAGAGACCTTTAATTCGTTGGGAGAAATTTTATATAAACAAGGTAATTATGCAGGAGCAAAAATAAAATTCAAGGAAGCTGATAAAAAATGCACCGTTTGGTATAGAAATGAGAAATGTTTTGCACAAAAATCAGAGAAATGCCAATGCGAACTAGATGCAATTGGTTTGAAAGGAGAAGGAGATAAGGATTATAGTGAGGGTAAATATGACAGTGCCATGAGGAAATATCAAGAAGCCTTTGGTAAATCAAGAATTGAAATTCTTAGAATGAGATATGAGACTTGCAAGAATCAAGCCCAGAATGAGTTGGAGGCTCAAAGAGCGCATGAGGCTGGCAAGGAATTATTTTGGATCGGAGAGTATAGTAGGGCTTTGAAACATTTTCAGGCAGCTCATGGAAAGTCCAAGCTTATAAATGAGAAATGTATTTATGAAAAATCAATGAGGGAAGCCCAAGTGGAGATAAAAGCAAAGCAGATGTACGAGCAAGGTGAGAAGTTATATGTTGCAGGGAATTATTCGGAAGCAATGAATAAATATAAAGATGCAATGAATGCTTCGAAAGTGAAAAAAGAGCACTATCGGTGGTGTATTGAAAAGGCGCAGGCAGAGTTGGATGCTGCAGCGTTCAACGAAGAGGGAAATGCTTTATTTGCAGCTGCTGAATTTGCAAAAGCAAAGGAAAAATACGAAAAGGCATGGCACACTTCCAACATTGCCAAGATGGGTGATAATTTCATAATGCGACTCCTTACTGCTCCGCATGAGTACAGAAGAAATGTGTGCAGAGCTCAGGTCGAAGTGGATGCCATTGCTTTGAGTGACAAGGCTAAAAATCTGCTCAAACAGGGTAAGTTAGCGGAGGCCGCAAGTAGTATTAAAGAAGCATTTGAAAAGTCTGAGGTAGAAAGTCAGCGTGAACAATACAAGAAGAGTGGTGAATTAATTCAGGCAAGAATACATCATGAGGACGGCTGTCAATTAATGGTTGAAGGCGATGGAGAAGCAGATGTTGATTTGAAAATAATGAAATATAAACACGCGGTACTGAAGTTTGAGATGGCTTTAAGTGTAAGTGCGCAAAGTGGGGATAGCAGGCATAGGATGTGTGTTGCTCTGAGTGCAATAGGTGCTGTTGCATTTTCAGAGGGGAAGTACGGAGAGGCCCTGGAGAATTACACTCTTGCTCGTGAGAAAAGTAAAGAAGAGGGAACGCTGCACCAAGACAATATTTTGAAAGCACAAACGGAATTAGAGGCAATGATTGCATGTCAATGCGGTGAAGAGCTGTCGAATGAAGGGAGGTATAGTGAGGCATTGGTCCAGTATCAGACGGCCCATTCAAAGTCCCAAGTGAGCAAAATGAAGAACAAATACTGCAGCAGACTAAGCGAGGCAAAGAGTGAGGTAGAAGCGATGAGATTGAAGTCTCTGGGAGACGAGATGTTTGCTAGTTGGCAATATGAGGCAGCTCTGATGAAATATGAGGCCGCATGGAAAATATCTCAGATTTCAAAAGAGAAGAGCTTCCATGCAATGAACAAGGAGAAAGCAGAGACTATTATATTCATCTTATCTTCAGTTGGGGATCTTTGGAAAGCCGGTTGGGATATCGAGAATGATGTGGAGGAAAACGACAGATCGGAAGAGGCCAAGGAAACCTTTGGGAGAGTCTTGTGCAAAGTCAGGGAGGGTTTAAGAATATGTCCCGATGATCCAAGTCTAAAACAATACGAAAGACTTGTGCTGTGGAAAGAGGAAGGCAATGAACTTTTCAATAAAGGCTTGGAGTACCAAATGAGAGGGCTGGAATTGCTGAGTGATGCAAAAGAGCTTAGAGAGAAACAAAATTTTGAATTAGCCAACGAAAAATTTGAGAGCGCAAAGGATAAATTCTCCAAGGCGATTGAGAAGTTTCGACTCGGAATTGAAACTGATAAAAGATTTACGGATTGCGTGGAGTTTGTTCAGGAGCAAATAAATGATGTGGATCACTCAATAAAGGTTATCAAACAGGAAGTGCTCAATCTGAAATTCATTGACTTAACGATGAATTTCGGTGAAAGGAGGGCAAGAGAAGAAGATAATTCAGAACTATCTGAGAAAGCGGGTCACATCACGTATCATGCCCAAATATAATTTATATCATGATATGTGAATTGATCATTAGCTAATTTATGATTGAAAAAATAGACAAACCTGAGTTATGATGAAATATATACGTGAGGTTAATTCAATGAATAAGACACATCACTGGACAGAGCCTTTAATAATTTAAGAAAATTCCCAAAAAGCATATTTTATCATTTCCCGTTGTCCACCATCTTAACTCAGACACATTCATCCCATCCCTTTACAATACCTGGATATGCAGCCGTAGAGAAGTCTTTGTTTGGCCTTTGTATCCAATAGGTAACCTCTATGGGGATTAAAATGATTCCTTGGGGACTCTAGCAGATGAGATTCACTGGGGGCTAAGTCACGGCCAAGTAGGGTGGGTGTTGCACCAATAGTTCCCAATCAAATGTCTGTAAAAGCTATTCTATTTGTGTAAAATTACTTGGACTGTCTTCTTGTGTACATTAACGCGAATTACTGGATGTGTTACACTTGTGGCAGGTGAAAAGATGTAATCATTTTGTCTATGAAAAGGAAAAGGAAGTGCTGCAGCCTGCAGATAATGCAAATGAAAGTTTAAATGAAAAAAGGGAGGGGATAATCTAATGTTTGTTTCACTTACTCAACGACCTACTCTCCTCTCTCATGAAGAGTACTGATATTGTTTAACTGAGACAGAACAGAATAAATTTGCATTAGTAAGTTAATTGTACTTGTTATAAACTCTTTATTTACCGAGCAATGCTCTCCACTGTTTGAATTGTCATGTAATATTCATAGGGGAATGAGCGGATGAAATTTAGTCCATAATTGTTTGTGTGAACGCCATAAAAGAAAAGAAATTGGCTCTTTCTCTCCTTTTTCATTTGGAAATTAATAAGTAGAGAAACTGGTTGTTTGTGTGTGAGGTAGAACGGACCAATATTTGATGGAATGGGAAAAATATTTTGATAAGACTGAAAATTTTCTATTACTCTTACAGACGAAGGAAATGAAGTATTTTATATATACAAGTGCAGGAATGTTTACTTACTGGTGATTAAGAACATTAGATTTATAAACCAAAAGAAGGACTATTTTATAATAAATTCTAAATTATGACCTTTTTCCAATACACAATATTTTTTGCTCAAGTTTTTAGGAAATATATTAAGTATTTTCTTAAGTGCCTAATGCATTTATCACATGTTTATAATAATGTAAATGGAACATCTTAAGGAGAAGGGATTTTATATATGCCAGAATGACTTCTGTTTGCAAAGGTTGTAATAATGAGTTTCATTTGAGGCTTTGTTCTGTCCTTGGAAAGTGTGTCACTGTGGTATTGATTGGAGGTTTTAAAAATGTATTTTAATTGCAGGACCCAGTCTTTTATTTTTCAGCTGTCAAAGTTTATCAACAACGGCCCTTGGTCTTCCAAATTAAGATCTCTACACAGAATTCCTTTATTGCTTTTTTTCGCCAATATGTTTTATCATTCATCATCTAAGTAGGATATAAATATTATCCAATCATATCACTGTTTGGATAAAACTATCAATTCAATCTTAGTAATATATGTATAACTGGTTAGCTTCTTCGTTTGTTTGTCTGAAGACATATTATTCTAAGCTTTTGTAAAGTAAGGGCTTCCAATTGTTTCCGGATTGGGGTAAACATGAATAAAGTAACAGATGATGACTCCGAATTGGAAGTGTATATCGATGGAGGATTTTGAGAGAGTGTAATTAATCATTCCACTCACAGATGGCAGTGCATAATTCACTAAAGAGTTGATATTTCACCCAATTGACATCCAGGTAGATTGACATTTAAATAGTGGCACTCCTTCTCTCGCGACTGTGCATATCAATGGCAAGCATAAATTATTACAATTGTGGTCCATAGCTGAGAAGACCTTTCGGTCATTCCAAATGGCTTCTGCACAATTCCATGGTCTGGAGTTATTTTAATGTATGGGAATGTTAGAATATGTTTAAGCTATTTTTGTTTACCTAAAGTGTCAGTGGAGATTGTGTTGCCTTGTGATCATTGCAGACAGTGCCCTGCATTGCCAGTCCTTGCAAATATGAACACAGCAATGATTGAATCTTTAAATGGATTGGGATCTCGTGAAATAACCACAAAGCACGTTCCTATTCACTTTGAGTCAATTGACATTGAGCATTGGATAATTTGTATAGTATGTAATTGTGCCCTATGTATTCCTATTTCCTTTGTGTATTCTAGTTTTTACTTTGTACAACATTTCCCCATAAATTCAGTAATTCAGCATCTTTGTGTCACTGTTCTTCCAATAAGATACCAACATGTTTGTAGGTATTTGGTGTGTCTGTGATGCATTTCAGAAGGCCCATTGCATTTCACATTTGAGCTCAGCTTTCCCTGAATGCCCTGCAAAAATATATATCTTTCCAAAAAGTGCTTCCATTTACACTTTTGGTGGCCATGGCCGCTGGATGATTGATTCCATTCAGGCAATTAAGTCTACAAGGACACAAAGAGTGAACGTTTGGAAGAAATGTATTCCAGATAGCCTTTCCTCTTTCCTTTGTAGACTATGGCCATGGATATACGGTGTGGTGACAGAAAGACATTCTTTGTGTCTATTGAGTCTTCTTTAAAGATATATATTTTTAATAAAATGCATTTAGCGTTGTATTCCAAAATCTATTTGATACAAACCAAATGAATGAAATGCAATCTGTCTTTTGGTCCAAATTGAGACAAATTGTGCGAGTTGTTTATGTAAACATTGCAATGATTCCAAAGCGTACAAATCCTATTTGCTTGCTAAAGATTGGCCAATTATTCCGATGACCCCAATCAATGCAAATGATTTCTACGCTTTGATGTCATTGCATTGTAATCCATAATTGCGGAAGACTCTTTCAAAAGTTACTCTCGCCACAACCTCTGCTGTGTTTTATAATTGTAATTTTAAGGTGTTAGTCCTAACATTCCAATGCATTCTGTGCTGACCTAAGGCCTAACACATAATACACAGTGTGTTCTTACGGCCCACTGCACACTTGTATTTCAGAGACTCTTTGTTTTCATTTAAAATTATTAAATTATATTATATATTGCGATGATATGGTTATGACTTAAAATTAGTGAAATTTTATATTGCAATGTTGATGTTCAGATTTGTATGTTTATGCATATTGTTGTTGTACATATTTTAAGATATATTTTGGGACACTAAACGTGAATTTCATGTAAATGGAAATTACTTGATAGAAACTGTAAACTCCGGGGCATGCGCTTACAAGGTGATTCATTTTGTGAATAATCGCTGATATTGTTCTCCCAGGATGTAAAAATTATATTAATAAGATACACCTCGAAATTTTTTTATGTAAAAACCTTTGGTATTTAATTTTTTAATTATAAAATGTTTGAAATGCTTTGGTTTTCTTTGAAATTTGTTCAGTCTTGGTCACAAAATCTAGAGTTATCACACGGATGGTATCAAGACAGTTTTTATTGTGCATAGTGTTTGTGAAGTACCAAAAAGCATCATTGAACTGTTGTGTGTTGCAAGTGTAATGTAATAATAACTGTGATTCAATGCATGTCTGAGCAATCAGTGTCTTCCTCGAGTGAAGACTGGGGAACTCGATGAGTAAACTGCATTTATGATTGGAGTGGGGCGGAGGAGTGAAGAGAGGGAGAGGGAATGGAGGCAAAGACGCTTTGATGGAATCGGTTGGAAGGAGAGAGTGGAGATGCCCTTGGAAATCATCATTAGGAGATCTAATGTATCTTCCAGTTCCCAATTTCCTTTCAACCTTGAACGAGTGAGGTCAAAGTACAAAGGAAAGGTCTTCTACAATGAATACCCCTCCACTTAATGCTTCCTGTGACTGCAATGCCCTGGACTTCTCCGAAATCAGTGTGACCTCTGGGTCAATCTCCAGAGAAGACTCTTGGTGAACAGTTGACAATGTGCCAGTGTTGTTCCTTTGGGGGTTGATAGAATTCTGTTAGCCAGCACCAACCTTTATCCTAGCAATAAAGGGCCATTATTGTCACCCTATTGACTTTATCTTTGCAACATCCTGTGATTGATAGCCCTGTCGATATCCCTCTGGCTATGATAATTTCATTGTTGCATCTATACCCTTGGCAGTGGATGGAGTGATATCTGTGACTGAATGTGTCAACTCCAACCCACCGAAGCGATCATCCTCCATCTGCTCCAAAGGAGAATCTAGCTGTGAGCAGTATTCTTCTGGTCAAGAAGTGTGGAATGGTTGATAATCCCTACTCTGCATTAGTCTTAGGACCTCTGCCAGAATGACAGATTGTCTTTAAAGCCAAGAACGACTGATCATCCCTGTAAACTTCATCAATTTCTGTGTTTCAAAAGGGACATGATAGGCACAGGTTTCCACTCAAACGTCAGATTTCCAAAAGAAGCAATTTGGATGTAAGCGACAATCTTGAATGAGTGTAGAGACATGGCAGTCCAGGTCTCAGGCAAAAATGCTGTGCTTCAAGCATGTACCAAAACTTCATACCATCTTCACGGATGCCTGATTCATTTTAATAGCAGATCCAGTCTGGTGTGAAAAATACAGTATCTCTTCAGGATCTTCCACTCTTCAATGTCCAAGTCCTGACATCCCTGAGGTATCAATCAGGCAAGGGCCCGAGGGGACTCTGCTGACAGTCTCCCCCTCCCTTGATCCTATCCACGTCTATGTCCAGACGTCCACACCATGCCCACGGTGCACTCTGTCCGAATGCATTCACTTCCTGGAGACATGCCTGGAGGAATGAGCACACCTCAACACAAGAGACAAGGAGCACGCTCTCTCATCCCGAGAAGAACACACAGCCAGCACGCAGCGTGAACCTGGACGACCATTCCGTTCCTGCTTCCCTCCCTGGGCTCTCTCGCTATGGCTCCAACTAGATCTACATGTCACCTTCCTGGGCCTCCTGGAGTACACCAGGCTGGAATGAGAGAGGGCCAGTCATCAGTGCCAGTATCTCATTGACGGAGCAAAGGGGCAGCAACCTACTCTGCTTGATCTCCCTGGAACGGAAAGAGTAAGTGAGCCTCCTCATCTGGTCCTCATTTCATCTCTCCACACTCTTTCAAGGGTAGCCTCCGTCAGGGTTGCCCCTGCACACTGTCCATCGTCTGCATATGTGTCTTCATTAATGGTCACTTACTCCATTCCAGATGAACCACACCTGGCACCAAGGCCAACGCCATTGGCCCACAATCGATAGGGCGGATCCTCATGGAGAGAACGTCACAGATTTGACATCTGGCAGTCATAGGATCTCACCCAAGATGACCTTGCTTGTTCTCTGGGGATCATAAGCGCAACAGACACCTCTATAGTGGAATGAAGACCATTCCTGGCTTATTACACAGCATGCAATTGTTGCGTGCCTTGCGCATATGTTGATTCTTTCCCGCCAATAGTTGCAATGCTGTAATCCCTTGGTTTGCTCTCATTCCAGTGATCTCTCGTCACTGCCCTCAGTCGTGAGTAAAAGTATTCGGAGACTTTTGACCCCGAGTGCTTCTCCTGTCTCTATTGCCATTCTTCAGCTGAAGAATTGTCCCTTCCATTCGTTAACAAATATCCTCTGCAACTACAACTTTTGTAAGTAAACATTAATTAGCGGAGATGACTAAATTTGTTGTGTATCGAAGGGTTATATTTGTATTTTTCTCAAATATAGTAAATATATTTGTTAATTTTCTTTATGTATAGTAAATGACATTATTTTTCATACTTTTTTGCATCAACTATTAATAAAATGTATGGCATCATAAACAAATAACAAATGTATCATTTAATATATCTAACAATTATATAATATATTTTTAAATATCAAAATTAATTGACAGTTGTTAAAGTCAAACCAACAGCAGCAGGTTGTGATTAAAGTACAAAGTAATGTATGCTGCACTGATAGTTGTAATATTAAATTATTAACATGACATGTAATACTACAATTTGTAATATCCAATTTCTTTTGTAATTAAATAAGCCGGAGTGACTATATATTTATTTTCTGGTTTGATAACATTATATTTAAAAAAAAAAATAAATAATAATTGGTTGGGTAGTAATTGTGTGCATTTAAATTTTTCCGTCTGTGGAGGAATCATAAATACATGGGATGAGTGTCTCCGAGTGTACTCGGTGGACAAGTGGAAATGTTATATGTATTATATATTTCAGGATATTAATTTAATTATTATTCCCTCGGTCCAGGGATGCCATTTATTAAGTTGAATAATAATTTAGGTTTGTTTATATCTTTGTAATATTATTCAACAAATAATAATTTGATACAATGTGAAATAAATTATATTTGCGCATGATACGTGAAATGCTTCCCAATTCCACCAAGTTGGGAATTGTCGTAGTCTCCGTCCCGCCTTTCACTGAAATTCATCACTAAGTCAATGAATTTCAGATTTAGCACTTCCTGTTCGATAACCTTTATTGAGTTATCGACCTTCTTAATTTGCTCCTCAACAAACTCCACGCAATCCGTAAATCTTTTATCAGTTTCAACTCCGAGTCGAAACTTCTCAATCGCCTTGGAGAATTCATCCTTTGCACTTTCAAATTTTTCGTTTGCTAATTCAAAATTTTGTTTCTCTCTAAGCTCTTTTGCATCACTCAGCAATTCCAGCCCTCTCATTTGGTATCCCAAGCCTTTATTGAATAGCTCATTGCCTTCCTCTTTCCACAGCACCAGTCTTTCGTATTGTTTTAGACTTGGATCATCGGGACATATCCTTAAACCCTCCCTGACTTTGCACAAGACTCTCCCAAAGGTTTCCTTGGCCTCTTCCGATCTGTCGTTTTCCTCCACATCATTCTCTATATCCCAACCAGCTTTCCAAAGATCCCCAACTGAAGATAAGATGTTTATAATAGTCTCTGCTTTCTCCTTGTTCTTTGCATGCAAGCTCTTCTCTTTTGAAATCTGAGACGTTATGCATGCGGCCTCATATTTCTCCAGAGCTGCCACATACTGCCATCTAGCAAACATCTCGTCTCCCAAAGACTTCAATCTCATCGCTTCTACCTCACTCTTTGCCTCGCTTACTCTGCTGCAGTATTTGTCCTTCATTTTGCTAACTAGGGACTTTGTTTGAGCCACCTGAAAATGTTCCAGAGCCCTACCATACTCTCCGTTCCAAAATAATTCCTTGCCATTTTCATGTGCTCTTTGAGCGTCCAACTCATTCTGTTTTTTATTCTTGCAGGCCTCATATCTCATTCTAAGAATTTCAATTCCCGATTTATAAAAGGCCTTTTGATATTTCCTCATGGCACTGTCATATTTACCCTCACTATAATCCTTATCTCCTTCTCCTTTCAAACCAATTGCATCTAGTTCGCATTGGCATTTCTCTGATTTTTGTGCAATACTTTTCTCATTTCTATACCCAAAGGTGCATTTTTTATAAGCTTCCTTAAATTTCATTTTTGCTCCTGCATAATCACCTTGGTTAAACAAGTTGTCTCCCAAAGAATTATATATCTCTGCTAAATTATTCCTGGCATATTCGTATAAGCTGTCAATTGCTAATGCCTTCTCAAATAGTTCAACTGCCCTTAAATAATTACCTTGCATCCTGTAGCAATTGCCTTCATTGGAGAGATAACATTTTTCTAAATCTTTCCTATCACTAGTGCATTTATTATATGCCTCTATGTATTTCTCCGCGGCCTCTGAATACTTGTCTTTTTCCCACAGTTCATTTCCTTGCTTGTTCAAATCTCTAGCCCAATCATTGAATGTTTTTGCTCGATTACTCTTGGCATAGTCATAATTGCTGTCAATTGCTAATGCCTTGTCAAATAACTCTATCGCTCTTGCATAATTGCCTTGCATCCTGTAGCAATTACCTTCATTGGAGAGATAACGTTTTTCTAAATCTTTCCTATCGCTAGTGCATTTATTATATGCCTCTATGTATTTCTCCGCGGCCTCTGAATACTTGTCTTTTTCCCACAGTCCATGTCCTTGCTTGTTCAAATCTCCAGCCCATTTGTTTTTGGCATTATCTCTATCACGCATAAATCTTGACTCGTTGCAATATCCACTGCTGCACGTTGAGTAGGCTTCTTTGAATTTTTCATACGCTTCTTCACTATTACCATCTCTACTCATGTCGTCAGCTCGTCTATTCTTACTTTTCCTTTCCATACCTTCACTAAAAGATATCTCTTTTTCACTGTGGGCATCAAAATAATGCGTTCCTTCCCTGGTACATAAATCACCGTCATTGAATACTTGATCTCCAATGTAAAGTAGACCTGGAATCACAGTCAATCCACTTAAAAATGCCATTGTTTTTTTAATGTCGATACGATAGTGAATTCGAATCACGCCGTACTCCGTTCATATTTTGTCACATCGTGACCAACGGAGTCGTGGTTACTCATGCTTGATTTTAATCCGTCCTTGCTGTAATAATTGATATCACTCATTTTCCTGTACACAAGTATTTTCGACTTCAAAGGAGACACCCAAATTATTCGCTTCCCAAGTCGAAGTCTCCAACCGAGGGAGCATTTTTCGGAGATTTTTCAAGGTCTCTCGTATCGCATCAGGATTACGAAGCACGACTGATAAGCGGAGTGAGGTGTATCTAAAAAGTGCGATTTAAGATCGGTAAGTCTCTTTTCTATTGGCGCATGAGATGAGGGAATGAAGAGTATTTTCGACGTCATATAAAATATAATGGAAAGTTCAATTTTTAATCAATCGTTTTAATCAATGCCTTACCCACTTACACAACTCCTCATGATGAAAATCATTCGGCTCTTCTCATGAGATTTCTTCCTTGGTATATCTCTTACAATGTTGTGCCCGTGTGTGTGTTGGGAATGCAAGAATTTGGGATTTCATAATTTTTTTAAAATGTTTATTTTAATAATTCAAATTAGGGCAACAAATATTAACAGAAGAGAAGTCCTCTGCCACCTCTTTACGGCGTTTTTTAATGAAGGATAGTGTGCCTTTTTTAGATACGCTAATATTCAGCAGTTTATTCCGCAAAAACTTTGTACAGACATAAATGTAAACAATTCAGTCCGCCATACCTCCCACTGATAATGTGGAAAAACAAGAGAAAAACGATATTCGCAACGTGTTTATACTCCTCGATGCTTGAATGAATGGCGGAATATGATAAAGTCTTCTTTATAAGACAAATGCATTATGTGCTAGCAAATTAAGTATAATTGGCGAAGGCTCAGCCGAAGATTATTGAAATGGATATTTGTGAAGAACACGCTAATATCAATTTCGCTATTGATGGTGCAATATGAGATTTACTTCGATTTCTAGTAGGAGGTGCTAAACTTCTTCCTCAAGAATTTATTAACTACTGCTCATAATCATCGTTTTGTGACAGTGAATTGATAACCTAACTATGAACGTCAACCTTCTTCTGTATTAATTCTCTCCACATGCACCCTGACTTAGAGAGAATACAAATTTCCCTCAACATATTTATGCAAGCGCGTGCCGCAAAGAGTTGCCAGAAAGTGAAATTCTAACGAGGAAAATGTATGTTTCTCAAAGATGGATATTGAATTATTTGTTACTTCAAAATTCTTTTCGAATGGGAATACAAATTATGCTATTCCAAGTTTGGGCGTTCCAAAGACATTAACAAAACTGAGAGGGCAGTGATTACGATTTATTGGGTTTAGGAAGAAATAGCGACTTGTCTGAAGATAATAGAGATTCATTACAGGCATTGAGTGCCAACCTTGAGTAATCTCATTTTCATGAAGAAGAAACGGGTTGTTCTAATTTATAAGGTACACATGGAAAATGGCTTTCGTAGGGATAATATGCATGTCTTAATTCAATTTCTTAGGTATTTAAAGCAGTTGTAATCAATTACACGTACAGAAGAGTTGTTTTCATCAACATAACCCCATTGGATAGATAAACTTTATTATTCCGTGAGATTTTGCTCAATATAGCAGGCCCTCGGTAAGTACTTCTCATATTCTCAGTGGGCGTTAGTTGATAACATTGCCGAACGATGTTCGTTTGCCTTTTCACTGTTTCTACTAATATTTAGAATAAACAACACGATCTCCGCGATTTACAGTGGATTTCGATGGGTATCGATATACAACATCATTAGTATGCTATGGGCGAAGGGAGCGTTATCCCATTTTAAAGAAACACTTCCTCTGCCAGGGACGAGAGTAAACACTCCTACCTCCGATGAGTGACATTCGCGGAACATCCCACAGCAGCCCTGCAGTTCCCTTGGTGGGGGAATTCCCAAGCGTTGCCAACTCTTCCATAAACTCACCTGGCATCGTGGCCAATATGGGAATTTTAAAAGGTGACTCATTTTTTCAGTCAGCACACAATTAACGGAGGTTTGGGATAAACAAATCATGACAAATGCTATCGAAAGCGATTAGGGAAATATATTTTATTTTTCAGTTTACAAACGTTGTATGAAAATTAATATTCTCACTGTGCAGGGTAATCAAGAAAAGCTGAGCTCAAATGTGTAACGCAATGGACCATTTTAAATGCCTCACATACACACAAAACATGCACACGCATTTTGGTATGTTATTGGAAGAACATTGACACAAGGATGCTCAATATAAGGGGAAATATTGTACAAAGTCAAAGGATAGAATTCACAAAAGAGATGGGAATACATGGGGCACAAATTACGTACTATAGAAATATTACATAGCTCTTTCAATTGAGGTAACGTGAAGAGGAACATCCTTAGTGGTTATTTCACGAGATTCAATCCATTGCCAAATTTAATCTTCGCCGTGTACATATATGCAAGGACTGGCATTGCAGGGCACTGTCTTCAAACACAACACAATCTCCACTGAAACTTAATAAAAACACAAATACCTTAAACATATTCTAATATTAACTAAAGTCATTCACCCAATAAACACCACTTCCCAACCCTTGTCTCTGAAGGCACTTCATCAGTGGCCGTGTCACGAATAAAACACTCACTAAGCAGTCACACGGAACATAAGAGAGCCTTAGGATGAGAAGGCATAGCATGTGCGTTGATCTGAGTGCAATAGGTGGTATTATGTTTCCAGATGGGAGATACGAAGAGGCCCTGGAGAATTACACTCTTGCTCATGGGAATAGAAGAGAGGACGGAAAGTTGCACCATGGCAATGTTTTGAAAGCACAAACAGAATTAGTGGCAATGATTGCTTGTCAATGCGGTGATGAGCTGTCGAATGAAGGGAGGTATAGTGAGGCGTTGGTCCAGTATGAGGCGGTTAGGTTATTGACCAACATTTCTTTTACTTTATCAATTTATTCACCGACTTTTGATGTCGATGGTGTGCCACTGCGTTCATCATCTTCGATTGACTCACGACCACTTCTGAACCGCTCGTGCCACTGGTAAACGACCGTTTTTTTTATAGAATCGTTGCCGAAACACTTTTCCAACATTTCCACCGTCTGTGCGGCACTAAATCCATTTTTTACGCAAAATTTAATACAAGTTAGTTGTTGCAAATTTAAATCCATTTCTGCAATTGTAAAAAATCGCCAACACACACAGAGATAGATGTACTCTTGGCTACGTAACTTTTGCAAATGTCAAGTTATGACACTAAGATTTAAAGGGAATATCAACAACAGATGTACCAATTTAACAAAAAAAAAACAGAACTCAAATCGGAACGATGGGGGCGCCACACGCGGTGGTTATTCCGGGAACGTTTTGATCAAGGTAGTATATGTACCGCTTCCCAATTAACAGTCGCGAACCGAGTCAGCTTTTGCCGGTTATTATTCAAGGTCTCTCGTATCGCACCGCTATCACGAACCACGACTTATAAGCTGGGTTGTCTGATGTTCAGTAGAGTGCCAATCACTATCACTTCGCCTAGTTGCCATTTGCATATGTAAAAGGAGAGAAATCATTATTAGTCTACATCGGCTTGTGTCATCAGATTTTCTTACTTTAATTATTACTTAATACTTTATTCGTTTTGAGAAAATGATAGAACCATAAACTATACAAACATGCGATAACTAATACTACCAGAGCATGTCGAGATAGGTATTCTTAATGCACAATATAATTACAACGGAAATATTTGTAATTACCACAATAACCTTAATAATTTTGAAATGTTAGATTCGCTTTGACCCTCGTGGTGTATTTACGGACGTGTGATCTTCATTGGTGAGTTTCTAGAATAATACCCTCATGAATTAGACGCTTAGAGATAAATAAACTAAATACATTCATGGTTCCATACCTCATAAATAAAGGTTTGTAGGAATCGCAAGGTGGTAAATTATTATCAAGAGAGTGAATAGCTTTCTTTTGGTACAGCAACATTTGTGTAACCAGTGGGGAAACACCGCATTAGTCATCACCACACTTTAAATGACATTGAAAGAAGGCATGGTAGTGTTCAATGAAACTCATTTGAAATGAAACTGCTGAGCTTTCTTAAAATAGAAACAGGATTATTAATATTCCATTTAAATTATTCCGAGGAAGATTCTACAGCATATTGCCAATTTTAGTAGCGTCAACGTTTTGAGAGAACAAATTTCCTTCAACAGCGTCAAAGATAAAAATATTTAGTGTCTGGAGTAAAAGGTAGAATTTGTTTTGCATTACCTAATGAGACAATATGAGAGAATTCCTCGGTCAACTCCTTCAGACGTTTTCTTTAGGACGGAGGAAGTGTCTCTTCTTTAAAATAAAGAGTATTCCGCAGGATTTTCCGCAAAATTTGCACAAAGAATGCCGTCTTGTTGCGTCGTTCCGTACGCCAAAGATTCCACCATTACTGTTTACAAAATGTGAGTATCGATATTCGCACCTGGGTGTTATTTTGTGATAGATGGCGCGGAGTATGAGAAAGTGTTGCTTCGGAACTTTTATGTTTATATTTATTGTTTGCTTAATTATCGTTTCGTGAATGTGACATGCTCAATTTGTTAAAAATAGTCGGCTCTCAAAAGTCTACAATTGATTCAAATAAAGGTGACATTCTATGTTTATTGTCTATGAGCAGGTCACATGCGAAAAAATATTTACGTTACTGGACACTGCCAAAGCAAGAATTCCATATATATATGAGTGGTCCTTGATAAATATTTATTCTTTTTGCCTGGCAGCGCGATTGGTTTGGCTTTCCGAGGGGAATACATTCTGCTCTTTCGCTTCATACGATGATTGTTTGTTCTTATTAAAATATGATAATTTCATGCTTTCGTAAAAATGTGAAGAATGAAGTAGACAATATACTATAGCATGAGTTATGTGTAGAATCGATTCTGATGTTTTCTGATTCAAATAACTACTTGTTGAATAATATTATAAAAAATATGAACAAACCTAAATTATTATTCAACTTAATAAATGGCATCCCTGGACCGAGGGAATAATAATTAAATTAATATCCTGAAATATAATATACATATAATATTTCCACTTGTCCACCGAGTACCCTCGGAGACATTCCTCCCATCTCTTTACGATTCCTCCATTGACGGAAAAATTTAAATGCACACAATAACTACCCAACCAATTATTATTTATTTCATTTCGTGTAAAAAATATAATATTATCACACCAGAAAATAAATACATAGTCACTCCGGCTAATTTAATTACAAAAGAAATAGGATATTACAAATTGCAGTATTACATGTCATGTTAATAATTTAATATTACAACTATCAGTGCAGCATACATTACTTTGTACTTTAATCACAACCTGCTGCTGTTGGTTTGACTTTAACAATAGTCAATTTATTTTCATATGTAACAATATATAAAATAGTTGTAGATATTTACATGATACATTTGTTATTTGTTTATGATGTCATTTCATTCCTCAATAGTTTATGCAAAAAAGTATGAAAAATAATGTCATTTACTATCAATAAACAAAATTAACAAACATATTTACTATATTTGAGAAAAAAACAAATATAACCTTTCGATACTCAACAAATTTAGTCTTCTCCGCTGATTAATGTTTACTTACAAAAGTTGTAGTTGCAGAGGATATTTGTTATCGAATGGAAGAAACATTTCTTCAGCTGAAGAATGGCAATAGAGACAAGAGAAGCACTCGCGGTCAAAAGTCTCGGAATACTTTTACTCACGACTGAGGGCAATGAGGAGTTATTATTACACTATTACACCTGGAGGTTGTATTGCAACTTGGTCACAGTTAAATTGGCAGAAAGAAAAATGAATCAGCACAACAGTCAAAGGCAAGAAAGATATCTTGCATAAGCCTTTCAAAAATTGTAGACGCAATTTAAATTCCTTCGCTCTCATCTGCGAGGGAAATGAAGTAGAATCAGTGCATCTGTTGAGAAGATGCGCTCATTCTAATCGAAACCAACAATTTAAGAGTAAATTCACCAAAAATTTGGATTAGTTAGCCCACAAAACACTACTGCTCACATTCCAAAGTGCACTTATGAAATGTAAAATTCAAAAAACCTAATACATAAAAGATACCACAGCTAATTAAACCAATCCAACTGGATTGGAATATTATAATCTTTTATATTTTTAAGTTTTACTACAAAAACTTAGCAAATAATGAATAAAACTCACAACTCAGACACAAGTAGGCATACCCATAAAGAACATAATACTTCAATCATTGGCCTACATATATTACAGTCCCCTGCTCCCTTTGCGTGCCTTGTTTATGCCAGGAATGGTCTTGACTCCACTGCGGAGGTGTCTGTTGCATTTATGTTCCCCAGAGAACAAGCAAGGTCATCTTGGGTGAGATCCTATGACTGCCAGATGTCAAATCTGTGACGTTCTCTCCATGAGGATCCGCCCTATCGATTGGGGGCCAATGGCGTTGGCCTTGGTGCCAGGTGTGGTTCATCTGGAATGGAGTAAGTGATTATTAATGAAGACACATATGCAGACGATGGACAGTGTGCAGGGGCAACCCTGAGGGAGGCTCCCCTTGAAAGAGTCCGGAGTCATTTTCCTCCATATCATTCTCGATATCCCAACCGGCTTTCCAAAGATCCCCAACTGAAGATAAGATGAATATAATAGTCTCTGCTTTCTCCTTGTTCATTGCATGCAAGCTCTTCTCTTTTGAAATCTGAGAAATTTTGCATGCGGCCTCATATTTCATCAGAGCTGCCTCATACTGCCATTTAGCAAACATCTCGTCTCCCAGAGACTTCAATCTCATCGCTTCTACCTCACTCTTTGCCTCGCTTAGTCTTCTGCAGTATTTGTCCTTTATTTCGCTAACTTGGGACTTTGTGTGAGCCACCTGAAAATGTTCCAGAGACCTACCATACTCTCCATTCCCAAATAATTCCTTGCCAGCCTTGTGCCATCTTAGTGCCTCCAACTCATTCTGTGTTTTATTCTTGCAGGCCTCATATCTCATTCTAAGAATTTCAATTCCCGATTTACAAAAGGCCTCTTGATATTTCCTCATGGCACTGTCATATTTACCCTCACTATAATCCTTATCTCCTTCTCCTTTCAAACCAATTGCATCTAGTTCGCATTGGCATTTCTCTGATTTTTGTGCAAAACTTTTCTCATTTCTATACCCAATGGTGCATTTTTTATCAGCTTCCTTGAATTTTATTTTTGCTCCTGCACAATCACCTTGGTTAAACAAGTTGTCTCCCAAAGAATTATATATCTCTGCTAAATTATTCCTGGCATATTCGTATAAGCTATCAATTGCTAAAGCCTTCTCAAATAACTCTATCGCTCTTGAATAATTGCCTTGCATCCTGTAGCAATTACCTTCATTGGAGAGATAAATTTTACTAAATCTTTCCTATCACTAGTGCATTTATTTTATGCCTCTCTGTATTTCTCGGC
Source organism: Hetaerina americana (assembly GCF_022747635.1). Taxonomy (NCBI): domain Eukaryota; kingdom Metazoa; phylum Arthropoda; class Insecta; order Odonata; family Calopterygidae; genus Hetaerina; species Hetaerina americana. The sequence continues at coordinate 219,601 of NW_027286592.1, read as the reverse complement.
AGCCTCTGAATAATTGCCTTTTTCCCAAAGTCCATGTCCTTGCTTGTTCAAATCTCCAGCCCATTTGTTTTTGGCATTATCTCTATCACGCATAAATCTTGACTCGTTGCAATATCCACTGCTGCACGTTGAGTAGGCTTCTTTGAATTTTTCATACGCTTCTTCATATTTTCCTTGTTCGAGGAACCTATTACCATCTCTACCCATTTCGTCAGATCGTCTATTTTTACTTTTCCTTTCGCTAGCTTCACTAAAAGATATCTCTTTTTCACTGTGGGCATCAAAATAATGCGTTCCTTCACTGGTACATAAATCGCCGTCATTGAATACTCGATCTCCAATGTAAAGTAGACCTGGAATCACAGTCAATCTACTTAAAAATGCCATTGTTAATTTTAATGTCGATACGATAGTGAATTCGAATCACGCCGTACTCCGTTCATATTTTGTCACATCGTGACCAACGGAGTCGTGGTTACTCATCCTTGATTTTATAGCGTCCTTGCTGTAATAATTTATATATCTCATTTTCCTGTACACAAGTATTTTCAACTTCAAAGGATATACCCAAATTGTTCGCGTTTTCAACAACTTCGTGAATTCCCTCTCACATTTGAATACTTGCCTTAAACCGAAGCACCGAGAGTGGCCAGATCCATGCTTTATGCCTATTGCTTCCCTATTCGCAGTCGCCAACCGAGTGAGCTTTTTTCGGAGATTTTTCAAGGGCTCTCGTATCGCACCAGGATTACGAACCACGACTGATGAGCGGAGTGGTCTGTAAAAACGCGATTTCAGATCGCTTAGTTTCGTTTCTATCGGCTCATGAGATTAGGCAATAAAATGCATTTTGGACGTCAAATAATAAATGATGGAAAGGTTATTCGTATAAATCAATGCCCTACTTACTTACACACAACTCCTAATCATGAGAATTATTCAGCTCTTCTCATGACATTACTTCCTTGGTATATCTGTTATAATGTTGTGTCCGTGTTTGAGTTATGAATGCAAGGATTTGGGATTTCATCATTTTATTTAAATGTTTATTTCTTTAATTCATACTTGGGCAACACATAATAACAGAAGCGAAGTCCTCTGCCACCTCTTAGCGGCGTTTTTTTTAGTGAAGGATAGTGTGCCTTTTTTATATACGCTAATGTTCAGCAGTTTATTCCGCAAAAACTTTGCACAGACATTAACGTAAACAATCAATTCCGCCAAAGGTTCCACCAATAATGTGGACCTAACAAGTGAGAAACGATATTCGCGACGTGTTTATAATTTGCGGGACTTGAATGCATGGGGGAAATTGGTAAAGTCTTCTTTTTAAGAAAAATGCATTATTTGCACCATAAAAATGTACAATTTACGAAGGCTCAGCCGAAGATTAGTAAAATGGATATTTGTGAAGAACACGCTAATATCAATTTCGCTATTGATGCTGCAATATGAGATTTCTTGCAGGAGGTACTAAACTTCTTCCTCAAGAATTTAGTAACTACTGCTCATAATTATCGTTTTGTAAGTGTCTTGATAACCTAGCTATGAACGCAAAACTTCTTCTGTATTAATTCTCTCCATATTCACCTGAAAGAGAGAGAATAAAAATTTCGTTCAACAAATTTCCACAAGCGCATGGCGTAAAATAATTGCCAGAAACTGAATTTCTAACGAGGTCAATGCATGTTTCGCAATGATAGATATTTAATTATTTGCTACTTCAAAATTCCTTTTGAATGGGAATACAAATTATGTTATTCCATGCATTGGCGTTCCGAAGACAATAATTAAACTTAGCAGGGGAGTGATTACGATTTAATGGGCTTAGGAAAAAATAGCGACAATTCTGAAGATAAATGAGGTTATAATTACAGGCGTTGAGTGCCAACATTGAGTAATCCCATCTTCTTGAAGAAGAAACGGGTTGTTCTAATCCATAAGGTAGAGGTATGGAAAAAGGCTTTCGCAGGGATAATATGCATGTCCTCATTCAATTTCTTAGGTCTTTAAAGCAGTTCTGATCAATTACACGTTCAGAAGAGTTATTCCCATAAACATAACCCCATTGGATAGGCAAGCTTTATTATTCCGTGAGATTTTGATCAATACTGCAGGCCTTCGGTAATTACTACTTATTTGCTCAGTGGGCGTTGGCTGATAGCATGGCCGAACGAGGTTCGTTTTCCTTCGAACTGTTTCCACTAATATTTAGAATAAAAAACACGATCTCCGCGATTTACGGTGGATTTCGATGCGTATCGATAGATAACATCATTAGTATGCTATGAGCGAAGGGAGCGGAGGCCGGCGGGAGCGTGGTCCCATCATAATGAAACACTTTCCATGCGAGGGACGAGAGTAAACACTCCTCCCTCCGATGAGTGACATTCGCCAAACATCCCACAGCAGCCCTGCAGTTTCCTTGGTGGGGGAATTCCCAAGCGTTGCCAGCTCTTCCTTAACCATACATCTGGCAACGTGGTCGTTGTGGGAATTGTAAAATGTCACTGCTCTATTACCAGGCAGCACACAATTAACGGAGGTTTGGGATAAACAAATCATGACAAGTGCTATCAAAAGCGATTAGGGAAATATATTTTATTTTTCACTCTACAAACGTTGTAAGAATAATAATATTCTCACTATACAGGGTAATCAAGAAAAGCTGAGCTCAAAAGTGAAACGCAACAGATCATTTTAAAAGCCTAACCTATACACAAAATATGCACACGCATTTTGGTATGTTATTGGAAGAACATTGACTCAAGGATGCTCAATATAAGGGGAAATATTGTACAAAGTTACAGGATAGAATTCACAGAAGAAATGGGAATACATGGGGCACAGTTACATACTATAGAAATATTACATAGAACTATCAATTGAGGTAACGTGAAGAGGAACGTGCTTAGTGGTTATTGCACGAGATTCCATCCATTTCCAAATTTAATCTTCGCCGTATACATATATGCAAGGACTGGCAATGCAGGGCACTGTCTGAAATAACCACAAGGCAACACAATCTCCACTGAAACTTTATAAAAACACAAATTCGTTAAACATATTCTAATATTAACTAAAGTCATTCAACCAATAAAAACACTATTTCCCAACCCTTGTCTCTGAAGGCACTTCATCAGTGGCTGTGTCATGAAAAAAACACTCACTAAGCAGTCACACGGAACATAAGAGAGCCTTAGGATGAGAAGGCATAGCATGTGTGTTGATCCGAGTGCAATAGGTGGTGTTATGTTTCCAGATGGGAGATACGAAGAGGCCCTGGAGAATTACACGCTTGCGCATGAGAAAGGTTAAGAGGAGGGAACGCTGCACCAGGAAAATGTCACCACAGACAAACCGAATTAGAGGCAATGATTGCATGACAACGCGGTGAAGAGCTGTCGAATGAAGGGAGGTATAGTGAGGCGTTGGTCCAGTATGAGGCGGCTCATTCAAAGTCCCGAGTGAACAAAATGAAGAACAAATACGGCAGCAGACTAAGCGAGGCAAAGAGTGAGGTGGAAGCGATGAGATTGATGTCTCAGGGAGACGAGCTGTTTGCTAATTGGCAGTACGAGGCAGCTCTGGAGAAATATGAGGCCGCATGCAAAAGATCTAAGTTTTCAAAAGAGAAGAGTTTGCATGTAATGAACAAGGAGAAAGCAGAGACTATTATATTCATCTTATCTTCAGTTGGGGATCTTTGGAAAGCTGGTTGGGATATAGAGAATGATGTGGAGGAAAACGACAGATCGGAAGAGGCCAAGGAAACCTTTGGGAGAGTCTTGTGCAAAGTCAGGGAGGGTTTAAGGATATGTCCCGATGATCCAAGTCTAAAACAATACGAAAGACTTGTGCTGTGGAAAGAGGAAGGCAATGAGCTTTTCAATAAAGGCTTGGAGTACCAAATGAGGGGGCTGGAATTGCTGAGTGATGCAAAAGAGCATAGAGATAAACGGAAGTATGAATTAGGCAACGAAAAATTAAAGTGCGCTAAGGTCGAATTCTTCAAGGCGATTGAGAAGTTTCGACTCGGAAGTGAAACTGATAAAAGATTTATGGATTGCTTGGAGTTTGTTGAGGAGCAAATTAAGAAGGTCGATAACGCAATAAAGGTTATCGAACAGGAAGTGCTCAATCTGAAATTCATCGACTTGAAGATGAGTTTAAGTGAAAGGAGGGACAGAGACGATGAATTTCCTGAACTTGGTGGAAATGGGAATCATTACACGTATCAGGCACAAATATAATTTATTTAACGTTAATTCAAAAGATTATTCGTTGAATAATATTACAAAGATATAAACAAACATAAATTATTATTCAACTCAATAAGTTACATCCGTGGACAGAGGCAATAATAATTAAATTAATATCCTGAAATATAATATACATATAACGTTTCCAATTGTCCACCGAGTACCCTCGGAGACACTCATCCCATCTCTGTACGATTCCTCGATAGACAGGAAAATTCAAATGCACACAAATACTACCCAACCAATTTATATTTCTTTCTTCTCGTACAAAATATAATGTTATCACACCAGAAAATAAATACATAGTCACTCCGGGTAATTTAATTACAAAAGAAATTGGATATTACAAATTGTAGTGATACATGTCATGTAAATAATTTAATATTACAACTTTCAGTGCAGCATACATTACTCTGTACTTTAATCACAATTGTACGACCTGTTGCTGTTCATTTGACTTTAACAATAGTCAATAAATTTTGATATATAACAATATATAAAATAATTGTACATATATCACATGATACATTTGTTATTTGTTTATGATTTCATATATTTTATTAACTGTTGATGCAAAAAAGTATGAAAAATAATGTCAATTAGTATAAAAAAAAAAATTAACAAATATATTTCATAAATTTAAGGAAAAAACAACTATAACCTTTCGATACGCAACAAATTTAGTCATCTCCGCTAAATAATGTTCACTTACAAAAGTTGTAGTTGCAGAGGATATTTGTTATCGAATGGAAGAAACAATTCTTCAGCTGAAGAAGGACAATAAAGACAGGAGAAGCACTCGGGGTCAAAAGTCTCGGAATACTTTTACTCACGACTGAGGGCAGTGACGAGAGATCACTGGAATGAGAGCAAACCAAGGGATTACAGCATTGCAACTATTGGCGGGAAAGAATCAACATTTGCGCAAGGCACGCAACAGTTAATTGCCTTGTATGAGCCAGACAAGGTCTTCATTCCACTGTAGAGGTGTCTGTTGCGTTTATGTTCCCCAGAGAACAAGAAAGGTCATCATGGGTGAGATCCAGTGACTGCAAGATGTCAAATCTTTGAAGTTCTCTCCATGAGGGTCCGCCCTATCGATTGGGGGCCAATGGCGGTGGCCTGGGTGCCAGGTGTGGTTCATCTGGAATGGAGTAAGTGATTATTAATGAAGACACATATGCAGACGATGGACAGCGTCCAGGGGCAACCGCGAGGGAGGCTGCCCTTGACAGAGTCCAGAGAGATGAAATGAGGATAGTCACTCACTCTTTCCGTTCCAGGGAGATCAAGCAGAGTAGGTTGCTGCCCCTTTGCTCCGTCAATGAAATAATAGCACTGATGAATGGCCCTGTGTCATTCCAGCCTGGTGTTCTCCAGGAGGCGCTGGAAGGTGACCTGGAGATCCAGCTGGAGCCATAGCGAAAGCTCGCCGGGATGGAAGCAGGAACGAATGGTCGTCCAGGTTCACCCTGAGTGCTGGCCGTGTGTTCTTCTCGGGACGAGAGAGGGTGCTCCTTGTCTCTTGCGTTGCGGTGTGCTCATTCCTCCAGGCATGTCTCCAGGAAGTGAATACATTCAGACAGAGTGCACCGTGGGTATGGTGTGGACGTCTGGACGTAGACGTAGATAGGATCAAGGGAGGGGGAGACTGTCAGCAGAGTCCTCTTGTCCCCTCGCCTAATTGATACCTCAGGGATTTCAGGACTTGGACATTGAAGAGTGGAAGATCCTGAAGAGATACTGTATCTTTCACACCAGACTGGATGTGCTATTAAATTGAATCAGCCATCGGTGAAGATGGTATGAAGTTTTGGTACATGCTTGAAGCACAGCATTTTTGCCCGAGAGATGGACCGCCATGTCTCTACACTCATTCAAGGTTGTCACTTACATCCAAATTGCTTCTTTTGGAAATCTGACGTTTGAGTGGAAACCTGTGCCTATCATGTCCCTTTTGAAACACAGAAATTGTTGAAGTTTACAGGGATGAGCAGTCATTCTTGGCTTTTAAGACAATCTGTCATTCTGGCAAAGGTCACTAAGAGTCATGCAGAGTAGGGATTATCAACCATTCCACACTTCTTGACAAGAAGAATACTGCTCACAGCTAGGTTCTTCCTTTGGAGCAGATGGAGGATGATCGCTTCGGTGGGTTGGAGTTGACACATTCAGTCACAGATATCACTCCATCCACTGCCAAGGGGATGGATGCAACCATGAAATGGTAATTGGCAGAGGGATTTCAACAGGGCTATCAATCACAGGAGGTTCCAAACGTGAACTGTCCACAGAGTGACACTAACGACCCCTAATTGCATGGGAAAATGCTGGTGCTGGCTGATGGAATGGTACTAACCCTCACAGGAACAACACTGGTACGTTGTCAACTGTCCACCAAGAGTCTTCTCTGGAGATGGACCCAGAGGTAAAACTGACTTGGGAGAAGTCCAGGGCTTTGCAGTCACAGGAAGCATTAAGTGTAGGAGTTTTCATTGCAGAAAACCTTTCATTTGCACCTTGACCTCACTTGGTCAAGGTAGAAAGGAATTAGGGAACTGGAAGATACATTAGATCTCCTAATGATGATGTCCAAGGGCATCTCAACTCTCTCCTTCCAACCGATTCCATCAAAGCGTCTTTGCCTCCATTCCCTCTCCCTCTCTTCATTCCTCGACCCCACTCCAATCATAAATGCAGAGTACTCATTGAGTTCCCCAGTCTTCACTCGAGGAAGACACTGATTGCTCAGACATGCATTGAATCACAGTTATTAATACATTACACTTGCAACATACAAAAGTTAAATGATGCTTTTTGGTACTTCAGAAACACTATGAAAAATATACTTGTCTTACACATGTCTTAATACCATCCGTGTTATAACTCTTCATTTTGTGACCAAGACTGAATACATTTCCAAGAAAACCAAAGCATTTCAAACATTTTATACTTAAAAAAGTATATACCAAAGGTTATTACCCACAAATATTTCGAGATTTATATTATTAATATAAATTTTACATCCTGGGAAGACAATATCAGTGATTATTCACAAAATGAATCACCTTATAAGCATATGACCCAGAGTATACAGTTTCTATCAAGTTATTTCCATTTTTCAATTCACGTTTAGTTTCCAACAAATATCTTAAAGCATGTAAACAAACAATATATATAAACATACAAATCTGATCATCAACATTGCAATTTGAAATTTCACATATGTTAATTCATATATCGTATTGTCAAAATATTATTAATAATTTAATAATTTTAAATGTAAACAAAGAGTCTCTGAAATACAAGTGTGCAGTGGGCCGTAAGAACACACTGTGTATAATGTGTTAGGCCTTAGGTCAGCACAGAATGCATTGGAATGTTAGGATTAATATCATAAAATTACAATTTCAAAAAAAAGCATAGGTTGTGGCGAGAGTAACTTTTGAAAGAGTCTTCCGCAATTATGGATTACAATGCAATGAAATCAAAGCGTAGAAATCATTTGCATTGATTGGGGTCATCGGAATAATTGGCCCATCCTTGTCAAGCAAATAGGATTTGTACGCTTTGGAATCATTGCAATGTTTACATAAACAACTCGCACAAATTGTCTCAATTTGGACCAAAAGACAGATTGCATTTCATTCATTTGTTTTAAATCAAACAGATTATGGAATACAACGCTAACTAAATTTTATTAAAAATATATGCCTTTCAAGAAGACTCAATAAACAAAAAGAATGTCTTTCCATCACCATAATGTAAGTATATCCATGACCATAGTCTATAAAGTAAAGAGAAAAGGTTATCTGGAATACATTTCCTCCAAACGTTCACCCTTTGTGTCCTTGTAGACTTAATTGCCCGGATGAAATCAATCATCCAGCGGCCATGGCCACCAAAAGTGAAAATGGAAGCACTTTTTGGAAAGATATATATATTTTATTCTCCAATGAACAAACGTTGTAAGACTAATGCTATTCTCACTTTGCAGGGCATTCAAGAACAGCTGAGCTCACATGTGAAATGCAATGGGCCATCTGAAATGCATCACAGACACAGCAAATACCTAAACACATGTTGGTATCTGATTGGAAGAACAGTGACACAATGATTCTGAATTATTGAATACATGGGGAAATGTTGTACAAAGTAAAAACTATAATTCACAAAGGAAAGAGGAATACATAGGGCACAATTACATACCAACGAACAATAAAACACTGAGCCTTACAATTACATTAAAGGCAAGGCACTCAATTAACTTGTTTTCAATCGAATTTATGTTTCCCAATTCAGCACAGGTAACTTATATATATTAATAACATTGTATAAACTTTATAAAACACTCACTGGAGATGTCGGGGAAAGTAGAATCAGAATCATTTGTTTACTTTCTATTGATTAAATGATATCAAAATGTACCCAAACTTTATCCTACACCTTTTTATTTATAGGAATGATTGATTATAATCAATAGTCTACCGTGGTCATGAATAAAACCAATTCTTTGCCCTCCAATCGTGAGCCAACGAACAAAGTCAATCAGGAAAGAGCAATGCCTTGAATTAAACCCACCATTTCACTCTTTGCAAACAGCAATAGTTCTTATTTATATAAAACCCCTCCTTCTTTAGCAACGTTCCATTTATATTATTATCAAAATGCGATTAAGGCATCATATGTTTCAGAAAATATGAATTGAATCTGCTGAACAGTTTTGCAATCAATATTATGTAACGGAGGAAGGTCCTTATTTAGAATATATTATAAAATAGTCCATCTATTTTTTAATTACTCCGATCTACTCAATTAACAGTAAGTAAACATTCAATGCATTTTAATTTGAAATACTTAATTTCCCTAATATGTAAGAGAATTACAAAACTATTAAAATACCTTTCCCGTCCCTTCTAATGTACGCCCATTCTACATTACACACAAATAAACACTTTGCCCACTTGGATTTACAATTAAAAATGAGACAAAGGGCCCATTTCTTTCCTTTTAAGTCAGTCCTAAAAAAATATAACATCATCTTTCGCCCGCTCTTTATTCCCGAGCATCGGATGTCAATTGAATCTCTTGAGAGCATTGCTCTGTTAATAAACAGTTTACAACATGTAATAATTATTTAAATAATGCCAATTTATCCTTTTCTGAAGACTCTATGCAAACAATATCATTACTCCTCATCAGATAAGAGATTAATCCATTGATAGGTCACTAAAGTCAGATTACTTCACACCATGTTTGTATCAAATGTCAAGACATTATGACAGCAGAGCACAGCTTATCTTTTTCTTTACATTAGAGGCTCCATTGTAATATTGCATTGCATGACAGTGTTTTGAATTAATGCACACAAGAAGTGCAGTGTACGTAATTTTACACAGGAGGAACAGCCGTCACTATCATTCGATTGGGAACTGTCTGTACAAAACCAACCGTACTTAGTCCCAAATTGACTCCCAGTGATTCTAATCCGTCTAGGCCGCTGTTAAAACATTTGGATGGCCATAGAGGCCTAGTCAAACCAAAGACTTCTCTGCTGCAGTCCATAGAGGACTCGTTAAGAGATGCGATGGTTGTGTCAGACCGTACTGGGTGGACAAGTGGATATGTTATATACATATTACATTTCAGGAAGTTCCTTCCTTGGAAGTGCCCAGGAATGCGACTTATTCATTGAATCAACTTCCAATACATATTATTATAACTCAGGTTTGTCTATTTTTTCATTTATTAATTAGCTGATATTCATTTTAATTAATATGAAATTAATTATATTTGCGCATGATACGTGACATGTTTCCCAACTCCACCAAGTTCAGGAAATTCATCGTCTCTGCCCCTCCTTTCACTGAAATTCATCTTCAAGTCAATGAATTTCAGATTGAGCACTTCCCGTTCGATAACCTTTATTGAGTTATCGACCTTCTTAATTTGCTCCTCAACAAACTCCAAGCAATCCTTAAATCTAGCATCGGTTTCAATTCCGATTTGAAACTTCTCCATCGCCTTGAAGAATTCGACCTTAGCGCACTTTAATTTTTCTTTTGCTAATTCATACTTCCGTTTATCTCTATGCTCTTTCGCATCTCTCATCAATTCCAGCCCTCTCTCTTGATACTCCAAGCCTTTATTGAAAAGCTCATTGCCTTCCTCTTTCCACAGCACAAGTCTTTCGTATCGTTTTAGACTTGGATCATCGGGACATATCCTTAAACCCTCCCTGACTTTGCACAAGACTCTCCCAAAGGTTTCCTTGGCCTCTTCCGATCTGTCGTTTTCCTCCACATCATTCTCTATATCCCAACCAGCTTTCCAAAGATCCCCAACTGAAGATAAGATGAATATAATAGTCTCTGCTTTCTCTTTGTTCATTGCATGCAAGCTCTTCTCTTTTGAAATCTGAGAAATTTTGCATGCGGCCTCATATTTCTCCAGAGCTGCCTCGTACTGCCAATTAGCAAACAGCTTGTCTCCCAGAGACTTCAATCTCATCGCTTCCATCTCACTCTTTGCCTCGCTTAGTCTGCTGCAGTATTTGTTCTTCATTTTCATCACTCGGGACTTTGTAAGAGCCGCCTGAAACTGTTCCAAAGCCATAGCCCTATCACCAGTGCACATTGAATAACTAGTGCATGTTTCATATGCCTCTCTGTATTTCTCGGCAGCCTCCGAATATTTCTTTTGTTCCAGTAGTTTATTCCCTTGCTCGTTCAGGTCTTCAGCCCATCTGATTCGGGCATTATGTTTTCCAGTAATAAATTCTGACATTTTGATATATCCACTGGTGCACGATATGCAGGCTTGATTGAATTTCCTAAAGGCTTCTTCATATCTCCCTTGTAAATTCAACCAATAACCTTGTCTACTCATGTTCTCGGCCTCACAATTTCTACTGCCTATTTCATTAGCTTCATCAATAGATATCTCTCGGCCACTACTAGCATCAAAATAGTGCGTTTTTTTGGTAGTACAGATGTCACCGTCAAATAATGCCTTATCTACCAAGTAAAAGAAACCTGGAACGATGAGGAGTGCGGCGAATGCTTTCATTGTGTCTTTTATTTCGATACGATAATGAATTTTAACCACGCCGTAATCCGTACTACGCTCATACGTCGTCAGTTCATGACCAATGGCTTGGCGTACACTCATCCTTGATCTAATTGCATACTCGCTGTAGTAACTTATATGATTCATCTTCCTTCACACGTATTTCCAACTTCAAAGGAGCCACTCAAATAATTCGAGTTTTCACAACTCACCGATCAAATTTGGGAACTTACCTAAAACCAAAGCACCGGGAATGGACGGTTACACGATATAAATATATGTGCCGCTTCCCAATTAACAGTCGCGAACCGAGTCAGCTTTTGCCGGTTATTATTCAAGGTCTCTCGTATCGCACCGCTATCACGAACCACGACTTATTAGCTGGGTGGTCTGATGTTCAGTAGAGTGACAATCACTATCACTTCGCCTAGTTGCCATTTGCATATGCAAAAGGAGAGAAATCATTATTAGTCTACATCGGCTTGTGTCATCAGATTTTCTTACTTTAATTATTACTTAATACTTTATTCGTTTTGAGAAAATGATAGAACCATAAACTATACAAACATGCGATAACTAATACTACCAGAGCATGCCGAGATAGGTTTTCTTAATGCACAATAAAATAACAACGGAAATATTTGTAATTACCACAATAACCTTAATAATTTTGAAATTTTAGATTCGCTTTGACCCTCGAGGTGTATTTACGGACGTGTGATCTTCATTGGTGAGTTTCTAGATTAATATCCTCATGAATTAGACGCTTAGAGATAAATAAACTAATACATACATGGTTCCATACCTCATAAATAAAGGTTTGTAGGAATCGCGAGGTGGTATATTATTAACAAGAGAGTGAATAGCTCTCTTTTGGTACAGAACATTTGTGTAACCAATGGAGAGACACACCATTACTCATCACCATACTTGATATGACATTGAAAGAAGGTATGGTAGTGTTAAATGAAACTGCTGAGCTTTCTTAAAATATAAACAGGATTAATAATATTCCATTTAAATTATTCCGAGGAAGATTCTACAGCATATTGCCAATTTTGGCAGCGTCAACGTTTTGAGAGAACAAATTTCCTTAAACAGCGTCAAAGATAAAAATATTTAGTGTCTGGAGTAAAAGGTAGAATTTGTTTTGCATTACCTAATGAGACAATATGAGAGAATTCCTCGATCAACTCCTTCAGACGTTTCTTTAGGACGGAGGAAATGTCTCTTCCTTAAAATACAGAGTATTCCGCAAAATGTGCACCGAGAACTGTGTCTTATTGCGTCGTTCCATACGCCAAAGACTCCACCATTACTGTTTACAGAAAGTGAGCATCGATATTCGCACCTGGGTGTTATTTTGTGATACGTGGCGCGGAGTATGAGAAAGTATTGCTTCGGAACTTGTATGATTATATTTATTGTTTGCTTAATTATCGTTTCGTCAAGGTGACATGCTAACTTTGTTAAAAATAGTCGGCTCTCAAAAGTCTGCAATTGATTCAAATAAAAGTGAAGGTCTATGAGTGGGTCACATACGAAAAAATATTTCTATTACTGAACTCCGTCAAAGCAAGAATTCCATATTTCAACCATCATATTACATGTTGAATTTACATATCTTAATGGTCCTTGATCAATATTTGTTCTTTTTAGTTGTTTAATCAGCCTGGCAGCGCGATTGGTTTGGCTTTCCAATGGGAATGCATTCTGCTCTTTCACTTCTTATGATGAATGTTTGTTCTTATTAAAATATGATAATTTTTCTAATTCTTTCCTAAAAATATGTGAAGAATGAAGTAGACAATATACCATACCATGAGTTATGTGTATGGGTAGAATCGATTCTTATTCAAATGATTATTTGTTGAATAATATTATAAAAAGTGTAAACAAACATAAATTATTATTCAATTGAATAAGTGGCATCCCTGGACAGAGGCAATAGTAATTAAATTAATATCCTGAAATATAATATACATATAACATTTCCACTTGCCCATCGAGTACCCTCGGAGACACTCATCCCATCTATTTATGATTCCTCCATAGATGGAAAAATTCAAATGCACACAATAACTACCCAACCAATTTATATTTATTTCTTCTCGTAAAAAATATAATGTTATCACACCAGAAAATAAATACATAGTCACTCCGGCTAATTTAATTACAAAAGAAATTGGATATTACAAATTGTAGTGATACATGTCATGCAAGTAATTTAATATTAATTTAATTGCATGCTCTGCATAAGCAGGAATGGTCTTCATTCCACGATAGAGGTGTCTGTTGCGTTTATGACGCCCAGAGAACAAGCAAGGTCATCGTGGGTGAGATCCGGTGACTACCAGATGTCAAATCTGTGATGTTCTCTCCATGAGGATACGCCCTATCGATTGGGGGCCAATGGAGTTGGCCTTGGTGCCAGGTATGGTTCATCTGGAATGGAGTAAGTGGCCATTAATGAAGACAAACGCGTAGACCATGGACAGCATCCAGGGGCAGCCCTGAGGTAGGCTGCCCTTGACAGAGTCCAGAGAGACGAAATGAGGACCAAATGAGGATAGTCACTTACTCTTTCCAATCCTGGAGGATCAAGCAGAGAAGGCTGCTGCCCCTTTGCTCCGTCAATGACATACTGGTACTGATGACTGGACCTGTCTCATTCCAGCCGGTGACATGTAGATCCAGCTGGAGCCATAGCGAGAGAGCCCAGGGAGGGAAGCAGGAATGGAATGGTCGTCCATCTTCACGTTGAGAGCTGGCTGAGTGTTCTTCTTTGGACGAGAGAGAGTGCTCCTTGTCTCTTGCGTTGCGGTGTGCTCATTCCTCCAGGCATGTCTCCAGGAAGTGAATACATTCAGACAGAGTGCACCGTGGGCATAATGTGGACGTCTGGACGTAGACGTAGATAGGATCAAGGGAGGGGGAGACTATAAGCAGAGTCCTCTTGTCCCCTCGCCTAATTGATACCTCAGGGATGTCGGGACTTGGACATTGAAGAGTGGAAGATCCTGAAGAGATACTGTATCTTTCACACCAGACTGGATCAGCTATTAAAATGAATCAGGCATCCGTGAAGATGGTATGAAGTTTTGGTACTTGCAGGAATTACAGCATTTTTGTCTGAGAGCTGGACCGCCATGTCTCTACACTCATTCAAGATTGTCGCTTACATCCAAATTGCTTCTTTTGGAAATCTGACGTTTGAGTGGAAACCTGTGCCTATCATGTCCCTTTTGAAACACAGAAATTGATGAAGTTTACAGGGATGAGCAGTCATTCTTCGCTTTAAAGACAATCTGTCATTCTGAAAAAGGTCACTAAGAGTCATGCAGAGTAGGGATTATCAAACATTCCACACTTCTTGTCAAGAAGATCACTGTCAACAGCTAGATTCTTCCTTTGGAGCAGATGGAGGATGATCGCTTCGGTGGGTCGGAGCTGACACATTCAGTCACAGATATCACTCCATCCACTGCCAAGGCGATAGATGCAACCATGAAATGGTAATTGGCAGAGGGATTTCAACAGGGCTATCAATCACAGGAGGTTCCAAGGTTGAACTGTTCACAGAGTGACATTAATGGCCCCTAATTGCATGGGTAAATGTTGGTGCTGGCTGATGGTATTGTACCAACACTCACAGGAACAACACTGGCACATTGTCAACTGTCCACCAAGAGTCTTCTCTGGAGATGGACCCAGAGGTCACACTGATTCGGGAGAAGTCCAGTGCGTTGCAGTCACAGGAAGCATTAAGTGTAGGAGTGTTTATTGTTGAAAACCTTTCCTTCGCACCTTGACCTCACTATGTCTTGGTTGAAAGGAAATTGGGAACTGGAAGATACATTAGATCTCCTAATGATGATTTCCAAGGGCATCTCAACTCTCCCCTTCCAACCGATTCCATCAAAGCATCTTTGCCTCCATTCCCTCACCCTCTCTTACTCCTCGACCCCACTCCAATCATACATACAGTTTACTCATTGAGTTCCCCAGTCTTCACTTGAGGAAGACACTGATTGCTCAGACATACATTGAATCACAGTTATTATTACATTACTCTTGCAACATACAAAAGTTAAATGATGCTTTTTGGTACTTCACAAACACTATGAACAATATACACGTTCTTAATACCATCCGTGTGATAACTCTTGATTTTGTGACCACGACTGAATACATTTCAAAGAAAACCAAAGCATTTGAAACATTTTAGTTCCTAAAAAAGTATATACCAAGGGTTATTACCCAAAAATATTTCGAGGTGTATATTATTAATATAAATTTTACATCCTGGGAGAACAATATCAGTGATTATTCACAAAATGAATCACCTTGTAAGCGTATGACCCGGAGTGTACAGTTTCTATCAAATAATTTCCATTTACATTAAATTCACGTTTAGTGACCCAAACATATATCTTAAAATATGTACAACAACAATATATATAAACATACAAATCTGAACATCAACATTACAACTTGAAATTTCACTAATTTTAAGTCAAACTATATACCATATCATCGCAATATTATAAAATAATTTAATAATTTTAAATGCAAACAAAGGGTCTCTGAAATACAAGTGTGCAGTGGGCTGTAAGAACACACTGTGTATTATGTGTTAGGCCTTAGGTCAGCACAGAATGCATTGGACTAATGCCTTAAAAATACAATTTAAAAAAAACAGCGGAGTTTGTGGTGAGAGTAACTTTCGACAAAGTCTTCCGCAATTATGGATTACAATGCAATGATATCAAAGCGTAGAAATCATTTGCATTGATTGGGGTCATCGGAATAATTGGCCCATCCTTGTCAAGCAAATAGGATTTGCACGCTTTGGAATCATTGCAATGTTTACATTAACATCTCGCACAATTTGTCTCAATTTGGACCAAAAGACAGATTGCATTTCTTTCATTTGTTTTAAATGAAACAGATTATGGAATACAACGCTAAATGCATTTTATTAAAAATATATACCTTTCAAGAAGACTCAATAGACACAAAGAATGTCTTTCCGTCACCATACTGTAAGTATATCCATGGCCATAGTCTATAAAGTAAAGAGTAAAGGTTATCTGGAATACATTTCCTCCAAAAGTTCACACTTTGTGTCCTTGTAGACTTAATTGCACGAATGGAATCCATCATCCAGCGGCTATCGCCACCAAAAGTGAAAATGGAAGCACTTTTTGGAAAGATATATACATTTTATTCTCCAATTAACAAACGTTGTAAGACTAATGCTATTCTCACTTTGCAGGGCATTCAAGAATAGCTGAGCTCACATGTGAAATGCAATGGGCCATCTGAAATGCATCACACACACACAAAATACCTAAACACATGTTGGTATCTGATTGGAAGAACAGTGACACCATGATTCTGAATTACTGAATACATGGGGAACTGTTGTACAAAGTAAAAACTATAATTCACAAAGGAAAGAGGAATACATTGGGCACAATTACATACCAACGAACAATAAAACACTGAGCCCTACAATTACATTAACGGCAAGGCACTCAATTAACTCGTTATCAATCGAATATATGTTTCCCAATTCAGCACAGGTAACTTATATATATTAATAACATTGTATAAACTTTACAAAACACTCTCTGGAGATGTCGGGGGAAGTAGAATCAGAATCATTTGTTTACTTTCTATTGATTAAATGATATCAAAATGTACCCAAACTTTATCCTACACCTTTTTATTTATAGGAATGATTGATTATAATCAATAGTCTACCGTGGTCATGAATAAAACCAATTCTTTGCCCTCCAATCGTGAGCCAACGAACAAAGTCAATCAGGAAAGAGCAATGCCTTGAATTAAACCCATCATTTCACTCTTTGCAAACAGCAATAGTTCTTATTTATATAAAACCCCTCCTTCTTTAGCAACGTTCCATTTATATTATTATCAAAATGCGATTAAGGCATCATATGTTTCAGAAAATATGCAATGAATCTGCTGAACAATTCTGCAATCAATATTATGGAACGGAGGAAGGTCCTTATTTAGAATATATTAGAAAATAGTCCATCTATTTGTTAATTAGTCTGAACTACTTATCAACAGTAAGTAAACATTCTATGCATTTTAATTTGAAATACTTAATTTCCCTAATATGTAAGAGGATTACAAAACTATCAAAATACCTTTCCCGTCCCTTCTAATGTACGCCCATTCTACATTACACACAAATAAACACTTTGCCCACTTGGATTTACAATTAAAAATGAGACAAAGGGCCAATTTCTTTCCTTTTAAGTCAGTCCTAAAAAAATATAACATCCACTTTCGCCCGATCTTTATTCCCGAGCATCGGATGTCAATTGAATCTCTTGAGAGCATTGCTCTGTCAATAAACAGTTTACAACATGTAATAATTATTTAAATAATGCCAATTTATCCTTTTCTGATGACTCTATGCAAACAATATCATTACTCTTCATCAGATGAGAGATTAATCCATTGATAGGTCACTAAAGTCAGATTACTTCACACCATGTTTGTATCAAATGTCAAGACATTATGACAGCAGAGCACAGCTTATCTTTTTCTTTACATTAGAGGCTCCATTGTAATATTGCATTGCATGACAGTGTTTTGAATTAATGCACACAAGAAGTGCAGTGTATGTAATTTAACACAGGAGGAACAGCCGTCACTATCATTCGATTGGGAACTGTCTGTACAAAACCCTACGTACTTGGTCCCAAATTGACTCCCAGTGATTCTAATCCGTCTAGGCCGCTATTAAAACATTCGGATGGCCATAGAGGCCAATTCAAACCAAAGACTTCTCTGCTGCAGTCCATCGAGGACTCGTTAAGAGATGCGATGATTGTGTCAGACCGTACTGGGTGGACAAGTGGATATGTTATATACATATCACATTTCAGGAATTTACTTTTATCATTACAGCCTCCGTCCAGGGATGCGACTTATCCAATGTATCAACTTCCCATATATATTATTATAACTCAGGTTTGTCTATTTTTCATTTATTAATTCGCTGATATTCATTTGAAACAATATGAAATTAATTATATGAGTGCATGATACGTGACATGTTTCCCAACTCCACCAAGTTCAGGAAATTCATCGTCTCTGTCCCTCCTTTCACTGAAATTCATCTTCAAGTCAATGAATTTCAGATTGAGCACTTCCCGTTCGATAACCTTTATTGAGTTTTCGACCTTCTTAATTTGCTCCTCAACAAACTCCAAGCAATCCTTAAATCTAGCATCGGTTTCAATTCCGATTTGAAACTTCTCCATCGCCTTGAAGAATTCGACCTTAGCGCACTTTAATTTTTCTTTTGCTAATTCATACTTCCGTTTATCTCTATGCTCTTTCGCATCTCTCATCAATTCCAGCCCTCTCTCTTGATACTCCAAGCCTTTATTGAAAAGCTCATTGCCTTCCTCTTTCCACAGCACAAGTCTTTCGTATCGTTTTAGACTTGGATCATCGGGACATATTCTTAAACCCTCCCTGACTTTACACAAGACTCTCCCAAAGGTTTCCTTGGCCTCTTCCGATCTGTCGTTTTCCTCCACATCATTCTCTATATCCCAACCAGCTTTCCAAAGATCCCCAACTACAGATAAGATGTTTATAATAGTCTCTGCTTTCTCCTTGTTCATTGCATGCAAGCTCTTCTCTTTTGAATTCTTAGACGTTTTGCATGCGGCCTCATATTCCTCCAGAGCTGCCTCGTACTGCCAATTAGCAAACAGCTTGTCTCCCAGAGACTTCAATCTCATCGCTTCCATCTCACTCTTTGCCTCGCTTAGCCTGCTGCTGTATTTGTTCTTCATTTTGATCACTTGGGACTGTGAATGAGCCACCTGAAACTGTTCCAAAGCCATACCATACTCTCCTTTCCCGAATAATTCCATGCCAGCCAAATGCGCTCTTTGAGCGTCCAACTCATCCTGGGCTTTGTTAATGCTGGCCTCATATCTCTTCCTGTGAAATTCAACTCCCGATTTACAAAAGGCTTCTTGATATTTCCTCATGGCACTCTCATATTTGCCTTCGCTGTAATCCTCATCCCCTTCTCTTTCCAAACCGTTTGCATCTAGTTCGCATTGGCATTTCTCAGCATTCTGTGAAAATATCTCCTTATTTATGTAGCTGGCGGTGCATTTTTCAAAGGCTTCATTGAATTTTCCTATCGCTCCTGCATAATCACGTAAGTTAAGAAAGGCGTCTCCCCAAGAATTCAACGTCTCTGCTAGATTATTCTTGGCTTGGTCATATTTGCTGTCAATTGCTAATGCCTTCTCAAATAGTTCAACCGCCCTTGAATAATTACCTTGCATCCTGTAACAATTTCCTTCATTGGAGAGATAATGTTTTTCTAAATCTTTCCTATCACCAGTGCACATTGAATAACTAGTGCATGTTTCATATGCCTCTCTGTATTTCTCGGCAGCCTCCGAATATTTCTTTTGTTCCAGTAGTTTATTCCCTTGCTCGTTCAGGTCTTCAGCCCATCTGATTCGGGCAGTATGTTTTCCAGTAATAAATTCTGACATTTTGATATATCCACTGGTGCACGATATACAGGCTTGATTGAATTTCCTATAGGCTTCTTCATATTTCCCTTCTAACATCAACCAATAACCTTGTCTACTCATGTTCTCGGCCTCACCATTTCTACTGCCTATTTCATTAGCTTCATAAATAGATATCTCTCGGCCACTACTAGCATCAAAATAGTGCGTTTTTTTGGTAGTACAGATGTCACCGTCAAATAATGCCTTATCTACCAAGTAAAAGAAACCTGGAACGATGAGGAGTGCGGCGAATGCTTTCATTGTGTCTTTTATTTCGATACGATAATGAATTTTAACCACGCCGTAATCCGTACTACGCACATACGTCGTCAGTTCATGACCAATGGCTTGGCGTACACTCATCCTTGATCTAATTGCATACTCGCTGTAGTAACTTATATGATTCATCTTCCTTCACACGTATTTCTAACTTCAAAGGAGCCACTCAAATAATTCGGGTTTTCACAACTCACCCATCAAATTTGGGAACTTACCTAAAACCAAAGCACCGGGAATGGACGGATAGACGATATATTTATTTATGTGCTGCTTCCCAGTTAACAGTCGCGAACCGATTCAGCTTTTGCCGGTTATTATTCAAGGTCTCTCGTATCGCACCGCTATCACGAACCACGACTTATTACCTGAGTGGTCTGATGTTCAGTGGAGTGCCAATCACCATCACTTCGCCTAGTTGCCATTTGCATATGCAAAAGGAGAGAAATCATTATTAGTCTACATCGGCTTGTGTCATCAGATTTTCTTACTTTAATTATTACGTAATACTTTATTCGTTTTGAGAAAATGATAGAACCATAAACTATACAAACATGCGATAACTAATACTACCAGAGCATGCCGAGATAGGTATTCTTAATGCACAATATAATTACAACGGAAATATTTGTAATTACCACAATAACCTTAATAATTTTGAAATTTTAGATTCGCTTTGACCCTCGAGGTGTATTTACGGACGTGTGATCTTCATTGGTGAGTTTCTAGATTAATATCCTCATGAATTAGACGCTTAGAGATAAATAAACTAAATACATTCATGGTTCCATACCTCATAAATAAAGGTTTGTAGGAATCGCGAGGTGGTATATTATTAACAAGAGAGTGAATAGCTCTCTTTTGGTACAGAACATTTGTGTAACCAATGGAGAGACACACCATTACTCATCACCATACTTTATATGACATTGAAAGAAGGCATGGTAGTGTTAAATGAAACTCATTTGAAATGAAACTGCTGAGCTTTCTTAAAATATAAACAGGATTAATAATATTCCATTTAAATTATCCCGAGGAAGATTCTACAGCATATTGCCAATTTTGGCAGCGTCAACGTTTTGAGAGAACAAATTTCCTTCAACAGCGTCAAAGATAAAAATATTTAGTGTCTGGAGTAAAAGGTAGAATTTGTTTTGCATTACCTAATGAGACAATATGAGAGAATTCCTCGGTCAACCCCGTCAGACGTTTTCTTTAGGACGGAGGAAATGTCTCTTTCTTAAAATACAGAGTATTCCGCAGGATTTTCCGCAAAATGTGCACAGAGAACTGTGTCTTATTGCGTCGTTCCGTAAGCCAAATATTCCACCATTACTGTTTACAAAAAGTGAGCATCGATATTCGCACCTGGGTGTTATTTTGTGATACGTGGCGCGGAGTATGAGAAAGTATTGCTTCGGAACTTGTATGATTATATTTATTGTTTGCTTAATTATCGTTTCGTCAAGGTGACATGCTAACTTTGTTAAAAATAGTCGGCTCTCAAAAGTCTGCAATTGATTCAAATAAAAGTGAAGGTCTACGAGTGGGTCACATGCGAAAAAATATTTCTATTACTGAACTCCGTCATAGCAAGAATTCCATATTTCAACCATCATATTACATGTTGAATTTACATATATTAATGGTCCTTGATCAATATTTGTTCTTTTTAGTTGTTTAATTAGCCTGGCAGCGCGATTGGTTTGGCTTTCCAATGGGAATGCATTCTGCTCTTTCACTTCTTATGATGAATGTTTGTTCTTATTAAAATATGATAATTTTTCTAATTCTTTCCTAAAAATATGTGAAGAATGAAGTAGACAATATACCATACCATGAGTTATGTGTATTGGTAGAATCGATTCTGATTCAAATTATTATTTGTT
This sequence comes from Hetaerina americana, assembly GCF_022747635.1. Taxonomy (NCBI): domain Eukaryota; kingdom Metazoa; phylum Arthropoda; class Insecta; order Odonata; family Calopterygidae; genus Hetaerina; species Hetaerina americana. Next base: position 197,512 of record NW_027286592.1, on the reverse strand, counting down.
GAATAATATTATAAAAAGTGTACACAAACATAAATTATTATTCAATTGAATAAGTGGCATCCCTGGACAGAGGCAATAGAAATTAAATTAATATCCTGAAATATGATATACATATAACATTTCCACTTGTCCACCGAGTACCCTCGGAGACACTCATCCCATCTATTTATGATTCCTCTATAGATGGAAAAATTCAAATTCACACAATAACTACCCAACCAATTTATATTTATTTCTTCTCGTAAAAAATATAATGTTATCACACCAGAAAATAAATACATAGTCACTCCAGCTAATTTAATTACAAAAGAAATTGGATATTACAAATTATAGTGATACATGTCATGTAAGTAATTTAATATTAATTTAATTGCATGCTCTGCATAAGCAGGAATGGTCTTCATTCCACGATAGAGGTGTCTGTTGCGTTTATGACGCCCAGAGAACAAGCAAGGTCATCGTGGGTGAGATCCGGTGACTACCAATTGTCAAATCTGTGACGTTCTCTCCATGAGGATTCGCCCTATCGATTGGGGGCCAATGGCGGTGGCCTGGGTGCCAAGTGTGGTTCATCTGGAATGGAGTAAGTGATTATTAATGAAGACACATATGCAGACGATGGACAGTGTGCAGGGGCAGCCCTGAGGGAGGCTCCCCTTGAAAGAGTCCGGAGAGACGAAATGAGGACCAGATGAGGATAGTCACTCACTCTTTCCGTTCCAGAAAGATCAAGCAGAGTAGGTTGCTGCCCCTTTGCTCCATCAATGAGATACTGGTACTGATGACTGGCCCTGTCCCATTCCAGCCTGGTGTACTCTAGGAGGCCCAGGAAGGTGACCTGGAGATCCAGGTGGAGCCATAGCGAAAGCTCGGAGGGAGGGAAGCAGGAACGGAATGTTCCTCCAGGTTCACGCTGAGTGCTGGCTGTGTGTTCTTCTTGGACGAGAGAGAGTGTTCCTTGTCTCTTGAGTTGCGGTGTGCTCATTCCTCCAGGCATGTCTCCAGGAAGTAAATGCATTCGACAAAGTGCACCGTGGGCATGATGTGGACATCTGGACGTACACGTGGATTGGATCAAGGGAGGGGGAGACTGTTATCAGAGTCCCCTCGGCCCCTTGCCTAATTGATACCTCAGGGACTTTGGGACTTGGACATTGAAGAGTGGAAGATCCTGAAGACATACCGTATCTTTCACACCAGACTGGATCTGCTATTAAAATGAATTAGTCAACCGTGAAGGTGGTATGAAGTTTTGGTACTTGCAGGAATTAAAGCATTTATGTCTGAGAGCTGGACCCCCATGTCTCTACCCTCAGTCAAGATTGTCGCTTACATCCAAATTGCTTCTTTTGGAAATCTGACGTTTGAGTGGAAACCTTTGCCTATCATGTCCCTTTTGAAACATGGAAATTGATGAAGTTTATAGGGATGAGCAGTCGTTCTTGGCTTTAAAGACAATCTGCCATTCTGGCAGAGGTCACTAAGAGTCATGCAGAGTAGGGATTATCAACCATTCCACACTTCTTGAAAGATCACTGCTCACAGCTAGGTTCTTCCTTTGGAGCAGATGGAGGATGATCGCTTCGGTGGGTTGGAGTTGACACATTCAGTCACAGATATCACTCCATCCACTGCCAAGGGAATTGATGGAACCATGAAATGGTAATTGGTAGAGGGATATTGACAGGGCTATCAATCACAGGAAATCACAAACGTGAACTGTCCACAGAGTGACACTAACGGCCCTTTATTGCATGGGAAAATGTTGGTGCTGGCTGATGGAATGGTACTAACCCTCACAGGAACAACACTGGCACGTTGTCAACTGTCCACCAAGAGTCTTCTCTGGAGATGGACCCAGAGGTCGCACTGATTTCGGAGAAGTCCAGGGCATTGCAGTCACAGGAAGAATTAAGTGTAGGAGTATTTATTGTAGAAAACCTTTCCCATGCACCTAGACCTCATTTGGTCAAGGTAGAAAGGAAATTGGCAACTGGTAGATACATTAGATCTCCTAATGATGATGTCCAAGGGCATCTCAACACTCTCCTTCCAACCGATTCCATCAAAGCGTCTTTGCCTCCATTCCCTCTCCCTCTCTTCATTCCTCGACCCAACACCAATCATAAATGCAGTTTACTCATCGAGTTCCCCAGTCTTCACTTGAGGAAGACACTGATTGCTCAGACATGCATTGAATCACAGTTATTATTACCTTACCCTTGCAACATACAACAGTTCAATGATGCTTTTTGGTACTTCACAAACACTATGAACAATATACTTGTCTTACACATGTCTTAATACCATCCGTGTGATAACTCTGGATTTTGTGACCAAGACTGAATACATTTCAAAGAAAACCAAAGCATTTCAAACATTTTATGCTTAAAAAAGTATATACCAAAGGTTATTACCCACAAATATTTCGAGGTGTATATTATTAATATAATTTTTACATCCTGGGAAGACAATATCAGTGATTATTCAAAAAATGAATCTCCTTATAAGAATATGACCCAGAGTGTAAAGTTTCTATCAAGTTATTTCCATTTTTCAATTCACGTTTAGTTTCCAACAAATATCTTAAAAATTGTAAACAAACAATATATATTAACATACGAATCTGAACATCAACATTGGATTTTGAAATTTCACATATTATAATTCATATACTGTATCGTCACAATATTATAAATAATGTAATAATATTAAATATAAACAAAGTGTCCCTCAAATACAAATGTGCAGTGGGCTGTAAGGACACACTGTGTATTATGTGTTAGGCCTTAGGTCAACACTGAATGCATTGGAATGTTAGGACTAATACCATGAAATTATAATTATAAAAAACAGCAGAGGTCGTGGCGAGACTAACTTTTGAAAGTCTTCCGCAAATATGGATTACAATGCAATGACATCAAAGCGTAGAAATCATTTGCACTGACTGGGGTCATCGGAATAATTGGCCCATCTTTAGCAAGCAAATAGGATTTGTACGCTTTGGAATCATTGCAATGTTTACATAAACAACTCGCACAATTTGTCTCAATTTGGACCAAAAGACAGATTGCATTTCATTCAGTTGGTTTAAATTAAACAGATTATGGAATACAACGCTAATTGAATTTCATTAAAAATATATATCTTTCAAGAAGACTCAATAGACACAAAGAATGTCTTTCCGTCACCACACTGTAAGTGTATCCATGGCCATAGTCTATAAAGTAAAGAGGAAAGGCTATCTGGAATACATTTCCTCCAAACGTTCACCCTTTGTGTCCTTGTAGACTTAATTGCACGAATGAAATCAATCATCCAGCGGCCGTGGCCACCAAAAGTGTAAATGGAAGCACTTTTTGGAAAGATATATATTTTATTCTCCAATTAACAAACGTTGTAAGACTAATGCTATTCTCACTTTGCAGGGCATTCAAGAATAGCCGAGCTCAAATGTGAAATGCAATGGGCCATCTCAAATGCATCACATACGCACCAAATACCTACACACATGTTGGTATCTGATTTGAAGAACAATGACACAAAGATGCTGAATTACTGAATACATGGGGAAATGTTGTACAAAGTAAAATCTGTAATTCACAAAGGAAATAGGAATACATTGGGCACAATTACATGCTATATAAATTATCCAAAACAGCTGAGGTCATTTGGGCCATTATTGATGGACGGAATAGGATGAAGGCTTGGAGAGAAACCCAGCGTCGGCATTAGCCTACTCCTCTTGGAAAGGCGCCAAGGTGTCCGCTGTTTAACGTCCCATCCAACGGACGTCGTACTCACTAAAAGTGCCCTCCACAAAGCACCTCAAGTAGGGATTCCACTCAAAAATATTTTTTTGTCTCCGTGATACGAACCCGGGCCTTCAGGGTGGGAAGCCTGTACTTAAGCCACCACTCACTCCCAACCCTTAAAATAACTAATGATCATGGAATTGCGGAGGTGCTGTTAGCAATGACCATAAGATCTTCTAAGCTGTTGATGCCACTTGTAATAATATGTGCTTGCCATTAATATGCAGAGTAGCCAGAGAAGGAGTGCCACTATTTAAATGCCAATCTACCTGGATGTGAATTGGCTGAAATATCAACTCTTGCGTGAAACATTCACCGCCATCCGTGAACGGAATGATTAATTACTCTCTCTCAAAATCCTCCATCGATACACTTCCAATTCGGCGCCATCATCCGTTACTTTGTTCATATTTACCCCAATTAGGGAACAATTGGAAGCCCTTACTTTACAACAGGTTAGAATAATATGTCCTCAGACGAACAGACAAAGGAGACAACCAGTTATATACATTACTAAGATTGAATTAATAGTTTTACCCAAACAGTGATATGATTGAATAATATTTATATACTACTTAGATGTTGACTGATAAAACGTATATTGGTGAAAAAAAGCAATAAAGGAATTCTGTGTAGAGAACTTAATTTGGATGACCAAGGGCCGTTGTTGATAAACTTTGACAGCTGAAAAATAAAAGACTGGGCCCTGCAATTACATTAGGGGCAAGGCACGCTTTTAATTCTTTAATAATTGAATATATGTTTTCCATTTCAGCAGAAGTCACGTAGAAATAACAACACTAGTTGGGTTAATTATACCAAAACTCCCTCAAGGTGTCATGTAAAGTGGAAACAGAAATATTAACGTAGTTCCTATTGATTGAACTATATAAAAATGTGTAAAAAAGATTTCCTACATCTCTTGTTTTATATGTACCATTGACTTTAATCAATAGTCCACAATTTTCATGATAAAAAATACATTTTTAAAACCTCCAATCATTAGCACACCAACACACTTTCCGAGGACAGAACAAAGCCTCAAATGAAACTCATTATTTCACTCTTTGCAAACAGAAGTCCTTCTTATATATATAAAATCCCTTCTCCTTAAGATTTTCCATTTACATTATTATAAACATGTGATAAACGCATTAAGCATTTAAGAAAATACTTAATATATTTCCTAAAAACTTGAGCAAAAAATTTTGTGTATAGGAAAAAGGTCCTAATTTAGAATATATTATAAAATAGTCCTTCTTTTGGTTTATAAATCTAATGCTCTCAATCACCAGTAGGTAAACATTCTCTGTATTTTTATATAAAATACTTCATTTCCTTCGTCTGTAAGAGTAATAGAAAATTTTCAGTCTTATCAAAATACTTTTCCCATTCCTTCAAATATTGGTCCGTTCTACCTTAAACACAAACAACCAGTTTCTCTACTTATTAAAATCCAAATGAAAAAGGAGAGAAAGACCCCATTTCTTTTCTTTTATGATGTCCATACAAACATTTATGGACTAAATTTCATCCGCTCATTCCCCTATGAATATTTGATGTCAATTCAATCAGTTGAGAGCATTGCTCTGTAAATAAAGAGTTTATAATAAGTACAATTAACTTACTAATGCCAATTTATTCTGTTCTAATGTCTCAGTTCAAACAATATCAGTACTCTTCATGAGATAGGAGGGTAGGTCGTTGAGTAAGTGAAACAAACATTAGATTATCCCCTACCTTTTCTCATTTAAAATTTCATTTGCATTATCTGCAGGCTGCAGCACTTCTTTTTCTTTTTCATAGACACAATGATTACATCTATTCACCTGCCAACAGTGCATGACGTCCAGTGATTCGCATTAAAGTACACAAGAAAACAGTCCAAGTAATTGTACACAAATAGAATAGCTTTTACAGACATTTGATTGGGAACTATTGGTACAACACCCACCGTACTTGGTCGTGACTTAGCCCCGAGTGATTCTCATCTGCTAAATTCCCCAAAGAATCATTTTAATCCCCATAGAGGTTACCTATTGGATACGAGGGCCAAACAAAGACTTCTCTACGGCTGCATATCCAGGAATTGTAAAGGGATGGGATGAGTGTGCCCTGAGTTAAGATGGTGGACAATGGGAAATCATAAAATATGTTTTTCAGGAATTTTCTTGAAATATTAAAGGCTCTGTCCAGTGATGTGTCTTATTCATTGAATCAACCTCACATATATAGTTCATCATAACTAAGGTTTGTCTATTTTTATCAATTATAAATTAGATAATGTTCATTTCACACATCATGAAATGAATTATATTTGGGCGTGATACGTGACTTGACCCGCTTTCTCAGATAGTTCTGAATTATCTTCTTCTCTTGCCCTTTCACTGAAATTCATCGTTAAGTCAATGAATTTCAGATTGAGAACTTCCTGTTGGATAACCTTAATTGAGTGATCCACATCGTTTATTTGCTCCTGAACAAACTCCACGCAATCCGTAAATCTTTTATCACTTTCACTTCCGAGTCGAAACTTCTCAATCGCCTTGGAGAATTTATCCTTTGCGCTCTCAAATTTTTCGTTGGCTAATTCAAAATTTTGTTTCTCTCTAAGCTCTTTTGCATCACTCAGCAATTCCAGCCCTCTCTCTTGGTACTCCAAGCCTTTATTGAAAAGCTCATTGCCTTCCTCTTTCCACTGCACAAGTCTTTCGTATTGTTTTAGACTTGGATCATTGGGACATATTCTTAAACCCTCCCTGACTTTGCACAAGACTCTCCCAAAGGTTTCCTTGGCCTCTTCTGATCTGTCGTTTTCCTCCACATCATTCTCGATATCCCAACCGGCTTTCCAAAGATCCCCAACTGAAGATAAGATGAATATAATAGTCTCTGCTTTCTCCTTGTTCATTGCATGGAAGCTCTTCTCTTTTGAAATCTGAGAAATTTGGATGCGGCCTCATATTGCCATCTAGCAAACATCTCGTCTCCCAGAGACTTCAATCTCATCGCTTCTACCTCACTCTTTGCCTCGCTTAGTCTTCTGCAGTATTTGTCCTTTATTTCGCTAACTTGGGACTTTGTGTGAGCCACCTGAAAATGTTCCAGAGACCTACCATACTCTCCATTCCCAAATAATTCCTTGCCAGCCTTGTGCCATCTTAGTGCCTCCAACTCATTCTGTGTTTTATTCTTGCAGGCCTCATATCTCATTCTAAGAATTTCAATTCCCGATTTACAAAAGGCCTCTTGATATTTCCTCATGGCACTGTCATATTTACCCTCACTATAATCCTTATCTCCTTCTCCTTTCAAACCAATTGCATCTAGTTCGCATTGGCATTTCTCTGATATTTGTGCAATACTTTTCTCATTTCTATACCCAAAGGTGCATTTTTTATAAGCTTCCTTGAATTTTATTTTTGCTCCTGCATAATCACCTTGGTTAAACAAGTTGTCTCCCAAAGAATTATATATCTCTGCTACATTATTCCCGCCATGTTCGTATAAGCTGTCAATTGCTAAAGCCTTCACAAATAACTCCATCGCTCTTAAATAATTGCCTTGCATCCTGTGGCAATTGCCTTCATTGGAGAGATAACATTTTACTAAATCTTTCCTATCACTAGTGCATTTATTTTATGCCTCTCTGTATTTCTCGGCAGCCTCTGAATAATTGCCTTTTTCCCAAAGTCCATGTCCTTGCTTGTTCAAATCTCCAGCCCATTTGTTTTTGGCATTATCTCTATCACGCATAAATCTTGACTCGTTGCAATATCCACTGCTGCACGTTGAGTAGGCTTCTTTGAATTTTTCATACGCTTCTTCATATTTTCCCTGTTCGAGCAACCTATTACCATCCCTACCCATTTCTTCAGATCGTCTATTCTTACTTTTCCTTTCGCTAGCTTCACTAAAAGATATCTCTTTTTCACTGTGGACATCAAAATAATGCGTTCCTTCCCTGGTACATAAATCACCGTCATTGAATACTTGATCTCCAATGTAACGTAGACCTGGAATCACCGTCAATCCACTTAAAAATGCCATTGTTAATTTTAATGTCGATACGATAGTGAATTCGAATCACGCCGTATTCCGTTCATATTTTGTCACATCGTGACCAACGGAGTCGTGATTACTCATCCTTGATTTTATTGCGTCCTTGCTGTAATAACTGATATCACTCATTTTCCTGTACACAAGTATTTTCAACTTCAAAGGATATACCCAAATTGTTCGCGTTTTCAACAACTTCGTGAATTCCCTCTCACATTTGAATACTTGCCTTGAACCGAAGCACCGGGAGTGGCCAGATCCACGCTAAGTGCCTGTTGCTTCCCAAGTCGAAGTCTCCAACCGAGTGAGCATTTTTCGGAGATTTTTCAAGGTCTCTCGTATCGCACCAGGATTACGAACCACGACTGATGAGCGGAGTGGTCTGTAAAAACGCGATTTCAGATCGCTTAGTTTCGTTTCTATCGGCTCATGAGATTAGGCAATAAAATGCATTTTGGACGTCAAATAATAAATGATGGAAAGGTTATTCGTATAAATCAATGCCCTACTTACTTACACACAACTCCTAATCATGAGAATTATTCAGCTCTTCTCATGACATTACTTCCTTGGTATATCTCTTATAATGTTGTGTCCGTTTTAGGGTCGTGAATGCAAGGATTTGGGATTTCATCATTTTATTTAAATGTTTATTTCTTTAATTCATACTTGGGCTACACATAATAACAGAAGCGAAGTCCTCTGCCACCTCTTAGCGGCGTTTTTTTTAGTGAAGGATAGTGTGCCTTTTTTATATACGCTAATGTTCAGCAGTTGATTCCGCAAAAACTTTGCACAGACATTAACGTAAACAATCAATTCCGCCAAAGGTTCCACCAATAATGTGGACCTAACAAGTGAGAAACGATATTCGCGACGTGGTTATAATTTGCGGGACTTGAATGCATGGGGGAAATTGGTAAAGTCTTCTTTTTAAGAAAAATGCATTATTTGCACCATAAAAATGTACAATTTACGAAGGCTCAGCCGAAGATTAGTAAAATGGATATTTGTGAAGAACACGCTAATATCAATTTCGCTATTGATGCTGCAATATGAGATTTCTTGCAGGAGGTACTAAACTTCTTCCTCAAGAATTTAGTAACTACTGCTCATAATTATCGTTTTGTAAGTGTCTTGATAACCTAGCTATGAACGCAAAACTTCTTCTGTATTAATTCTCTCCATATTCACCTGAAAGAGAGAGAATAAAAATTTCGTTCAACAAATTTCCACAAGCGCATGGCGTAAAATAATTGCCAGAAACTGAATTTCTAACGAGGTCAATGCATGTTTCGCAATGATAGATATTTAATTATTTGCTACTTCAAAATTCCTTTTGAATGGGAATACAAATTATGTTATTCCATGCATTGGCGTTCCGAAGACAATAATTAAACTTAGCAGGGGAGTGATTACGATTTAATGGGCTTAGGAAAAAATAGCGACAATTCTGAAGATAAATGAGGTTATAATTACAGGCGTTGAGTGCCAACATTGAGTAATCCCATCTTCTTGAAGAAGAAACGGGTTGTTCTAATCCATAAGGTAGAGGTATGGAAAAAGGCTTTCGCAGGGATAATATGCATGTCCTCATTCAATTTCTTAGGTCTTTAAAGCAGTTCTGATCAATTACACGTTCAGAAGAGTTATTCCCATAAACATAGCCCCATTGGATAGATAAACTTTATTATTCCGTGAGATTTTGATCAATATTGCAGGCCTTCGGTAATTACTACTTATTTGCTCAGTGGGCGTTGGCTGATAGCATGGCCGAACGAGGTTCGTTTTCCTTCGAACTGTTTCCACTAATATTTAGAATAAAAAACACGATCTCCGCGATTTACGGTGGATTTCGATGCGTATCGATAGATAACATCATTAGTATGCTATGAGCGAAGGGAGCGGAGGCCGGCGGGAGCGTGGTCCCATCATAATGAAACACTTTCCATGCGAGGGACGAGAGTAAACACTCCTCCCTCCGATGAGTGACATTCGCCAAACATCCCACAGCAGCCCTGCAGTTTCCTTGGTGGGGGAATTCCCAAGCGTTGCCAGCTCTTCCTTAACCATACATCTGGCAACGTGGTCGTTGTGGGAATTGTAAAATGTCACTGCTCTATTACCAGGCAGCACACAATTAACGGAGGTTTGGGATAAACAAATCATGATAAGTGCTATCAAAAGCGATTAGGGAAATATATTTTATTTTTCACTCTACAAACGTTGTAAGAATAATAATATTCTCACTATACACGGTAATCAAGAAAAGCTGAGCTCAAAAGTGAAACGCAACAGATCATTTTAAAAGCCTAACCTATACACAAAATATGCACACGCATTTTGGTATGTTATTGGAAGAACATTGACTCAAGGATGCTCAATATAAGGGGAAATATTGTACAAAGTTACAGGATAGAATTCACAGAAGAAATGGGAATACATGGGGCACAGTTACATACTATAGAAATATTACATAGAACTATCAATTGAGGTAACGTGAAGAGGAACGTGCTTAGTGGTTATTGCACGAGATTCCATCCATTTCCAAATTTAATCTTCGCCGTATACATATATGCAAGGACTGGCAATGCAGGGCACTGTCTGAAATAACCACAAGGCAACACAATCTCAACTGAAACTTTATAAAAACACAAATTCCTTAAACATATTCTAATATTAACTAAAGTCATTCAACCAATAAAAACACTATTTCCCAACCCTTGTCTCTGAAGGCACTTCATCAGTGGCTGTGTCATGAAAAAAACACTCACTAAGCAGTCACACGGAACATAAGAGAGCCTTAGGATGAGAAGGCATAGCATGTGCGTTGATCCGAGTGCAATAGGTGGTGTTATGTTTCCAGATGGGAGATACGAAGAGGCCCTGGAGAATTACACGCTTGCGCATGAGAAAGGTTAAGAGGAGGGAACGCTGCACCAGGAAAATGTCACCACAGACAAACCGAATTAGAGGCAATGATTGCATGACAACGCGGTGAAGAGCTGTCGAATGAAGGGAGGTATAGTGAGGCGTTGGTCCAGTATGAGGCGGCTCATTCAAAGTCCCGAGTGAACAAAATGAAGAACAAATACGGCAGCAGACTAAGCGAGGCAAAGAGTGAGGTGGAAGCGATGAGATTGATGTCTCAGGGAGACGAGCTGTTTGCTAATTGGCAGTACGAGGCAGCTCTGGAGAAATATGAGGCCGCATGCAAAAGATCTAAGTTTTCAAAAGAGAAGAGTTTGCATGTAATGAACAAGGAGAAAGCAGAGACTATTATATTCATCTTATCTTCAGTTGGGGATCTTTGGAAAGCTGGTTGGGATATAGAGAATGATGTGGAGGAAAACGACAGATCGGAAGAGGCCAAGGAAACCTTTGGGAGAGTCTTGTGCAAAGTCAGGGAGGGTTTAAGGATATGTCCCGATGATCCAAGTCTAAAACAATACGAAAGACTTGTGCTGTGGAAAGAGGAAGGCAATGAGCTTTTCAATAAAGGCTTGGAGTACCAAATGAGGGGGCTGGAATTGCTGAGTGATGCAAAAGAGCATAGAGATAAACGGAAGTATGAATTAGGCAACGAAAAATTAAAGTGCGCTAAGGTCGAATTCTTCAAGGCGATTGAGAAGTTTCGACTCGGAAGTGAAACTGATAAAAGATTTATGGATTGCTTGGAGTTTGTTGAGGAGCAAATTAAGAAGGTCGATAACGCAATAAAGGTTATCGAACAGGAAGTGCTCAATCTGAAATTCATCGACTTGAAGATGAGTTTAAGTGAAAGGAGGGACAGAGACGATGAATTTCCTGAACTTGGTGGAAATGGGAATCATTACACGTATCAGGCACAAATATAATTTATTTAACGTTAATTCAAAAGATTATTCGTTGAATAATATTACAAAGATATAAACAAACATAAATTATTATTCAACTCAATAAGTTACATCCGTGGACAGAGGCAATAATAATTAAATTAATATCCTGAAATATAATATACATATAACGTTTCCAATTGTCCACCGAGTACCCTCGGAGACACTCATCCCATCTCTGTACGATTCCTCGATAGACAGGAAAATTCAAATGCACACAAATACTACCCAACCAATTTATATTTCTTTCTTCTCGTACAAAATATAATGTTATCACACCAGAAAATAAATACATAGTCACTCCGGGTAATTTAATTACAAAAGAAATTGGATATTACAAATTGTAGTGATACATGTCATGTAAATAATTTAATATTACAACTTTCAGTGCAGCATACATTACTCTGTACTTTAATCACAATTGTACGACCTGTTGCTGTTCATTTGACTTTAACAATAGTCAATAAATTTTGATATATAACAATATATAAAATAATTGTACATATATCACATGATACATTTGTTATTTGTTTATGATTTCATATATTTTATTAACTGTTGATGCAAAAAAGTATGAAAAATAATGTCAATTAGTATAAAAAAAAAAATTAACAAATATATTTCATAAATTTAAGGAAAAAACAACTATAACCTTTCGATACGCAACAAATTTAGTCATCTCCGCTAAATAATGTTCACTTACAAAAGTTGTAGTTGCAGAGGATATTTGTTATCGAATGGAAGAAACAATTCTTCAGCTGAAGAAGGACAATAAAGACAGGAGAAGCACTCGGGGTCAAAAGTCTCGGAATACTTTTACTCACGACTGAGGGCAGTGACGAGAGATCACTGGAATGAGAGCAAACCAAGGGATTACAGCATTGCAACTATTGGCGGGAAAGAATCAACATTTGCGCAAGGCACGCAACAGTTAATTGCCTTGTATGAGCCAGACAAGGTCTTCATTCCACTGTAGAGGTGTCTGTTGCGTTTATGTTCCCCAGAGAACAAGAAAGGTCATCATGGGTGAGATCCAGTGACTGCAAGATGTCAAATCTTTGAAGTTCTCTCCATGAGGGTCCGCCCTATCGATTGGGGGCCAATGGCGGTGGCCTGGGTGCCAGGTGTGGTTCATCTGGAATGGAGTAAGTGATTATTAATGAAGACACATATGCAGACGATGGACAGCGTCCAGGGGCAACCGCGAGGGAGGCTGCCCTTGACAGAGTCCAGAGAGATGAAATGAGGATAGTCACTCACTCTTTCCGTTCCAGGGAGATCAAGCAGAGTAGGTTGCTGCCCCTTTGCTCCGTCAATGAAATAATAGCACTGATGAATGGCCCTGTGTCATTCCAGCCTGGTGTTCTCCAGGAGGCGCTGGAAGGTGACCTGGAGATCCAGCTGGAGCCATAGCGAAAGCTCGCCGGGATGGAAGCAGGAACGAATGGTCGTCCAGGTTCACCCTGAGTGCTGGCCGTGTGTTCTTCTCGGGACGAGAGAGGGTGCTCCTTGTCTCTTGCGTTGCGGTGTGCTCATTCCTCCAGGCATGTCTCCAGGAAGTGAATACATTCAGACAGAGTGCACCGTGGGTATGGTGTGGACGTCTGGACGTAGACGTAGATAGGATCAAGGGAGGGGGAGACTGTCAGCAGAGTCCTCTTGTCCCCTCGCCTAATTGATACCTCAGGGATTTCAGGACTTGGACATTGAAGAGTGGAAGATCCTGAAGAGATACTGTATCTTTCACACCAGACTGGATGTGCTATTAAATTGAATCAGCCATCGGTGAAGATGGTATGAAGTTTTGGTACATGCTTGAAGCACAGCATTTTTGCCCGAGAGATGGACCGCCATGTCTCTACACTCATTCAAGGTTGTCACTTACATCCAAATTGCTTCTTTTGGAAATCTGACGTTTGAGTGGAAACCTGTGCCTATCATGTCCCTTTTGAAACACAGAAATTGTTGAAGTTTACAGGGATGAGCAGTCATTCTTGGCTTTTAAGACAATCTGTCATTCTGGCAAAGGTCACTAAGAGTCATGCAGAGTAGGGATTATCAACCATTCCACACTTCTTGACAAGAAGAATACTGCTCACAGCTAGGTTCTTCCTTTGGAGCAGATGGAGGATGATCGCTTCGGTGGGTTGGAGTTGACACATTCAGTCACAGATATCACTCCATCCACTGCCAAGGGGATGGATGCAACCATGAAATGGTAATTGGCAGAGGGATTTCAACAGGGCTATCAATCACAGGAGGTTCCAAACGTGAACTGTCCACAGAGTGACACTAACGACCCCTAATTGCATGGGAAAATGCTGGTGCTGGCTGATGGAATGGTACTAACCCTCACAGGAACAACACTGGTACGTTGTCAACTGTCCACCAAGAGTCTTCTCTGGAGATGGACCCAGAGGTAAAACTGACTTGGGAGAAGTCCAGGGCTTTGCAGTCACAGGAAGCATTAAGTGTAGGAGTTTTCATTGCAGAAAACCTTTCATTTGCACCTTGACCTCACTTGGTCAAGGTAGAAAGGAATTAGGGAACTGGAAGATACATTAGATCTCCTAATGATGATGTCCAAGGGCATCTCAACTCTCTCCTTCCAACCGATTCCATCAAAGCGTCTTTGCCTCCATTCCCTCTCCCTCTCTTCATTCCTCGACCCCACTCCAATCATAAATGCAGAGTACTCATTGAGTTCCCCAGTCTTCACTCGAGGAAGACACTGATTGCTCAGACATGCATTGAATCACAGTTATTAATACATTACACTTGCAACATACAAAAGTTAAATGATGCTTTTTGGTACTTCAGAAACACTATGAAAAATATACTTGTCTTACACATGTCTTAATACCATCCGTGTTATAACTCTTCATTTTGTGACCAAGACTGAATACATTTCCAAGAAAACCAAAGCATTTCAAACATTTTATACTTAAAAAAGTATATACCAAAGGTTATTACCCACAAATATTTCGAGATTTATATTATTAATATAAATTTTACATCCTGGGAAGACAATATCAGTGATTATTCACAAAATGAATCACCTTATAAGCATATGACCCAGAGTATACAGTTTCTATCAAGTTATTTCCATTTTTCAATTCACGTTTAGTTTCCAACAAATATCTTAAAGCATGTAAACAAACAATATATATAAACATACAAATCTGATCATCAACATTGCAATTTGAAATTTCACATATGTTAATTCATATATCGTATTGTCAAAATATTATTAATAATTTAATAATTTTAAATGTAAACAAAGAGTCTCTGAAATACAAGTGTGCAGTGGGCCGTAAGAACACACTGTGTATAATGTGTTAGGCCTTAGGTCAGCACAGAATGCATTGGAATGTTAGGATTAATATCATAAAATTACAATTTCAAAAAAAAGCATAGGTTGTGGCGAGAGTAACTTTTGAAAGAGTCTTCCGCAATTATGGATTACAATGCAATGAAATCAAAGCGTAGAAATCATTTGCATTGATTGGGGTCATCGGAATAATTGGCCCATCCTTGTCAAGCAAATAGGATTTGTACGCTTTGGAATCATTGCAATGTTTACATAAACAACTCGCACAAATTGTCTCAATTTGGACCAAAAGACAGATTGCATTTCATTCATTTGTTTTAAATCAAACAGATTATGGAATACAACGCTAACTAAATTTTATTAAAAATATATGCCTTTCAAGAAGACTCAATAAACAAAAAGAATGTCTTTCCATCACCATAATGTAAGTATATCCATGACCATAGTCTATAAAGTAAAGAGAAAAGGTTATCTGGAATACATTTCCTCCAAACGTTCACCCTTTGTGTCCTTGTAGACTTAATTGCCCGGATGAAATCAATCATCCAGCGGCCATGGCCACCAAAAGTGAAAATGGAAGCACTTTTTGGAAAGATATATATATTTTATTCTCCAATGAACAAACGTTGTAAGACTAATGCTATTCTCACTTTGCAGGGCATTCAAGAACAGCTGAGCTCACATGTGAAATGCAATGGGCCATCTGAAATGCATCACAGACACAGCAAATACCTAAACACATGTTGGTATCTGATTGGAAGAACAGTGACACAATGATTCTGAATTATTGAATACATGGGGAAATGTTGTACAAAGTAAAAACTATAATTCACAAAGGAAAGAGGAATACATAGGGCACAATTACATACCAACGAACAATAAAACACTGAGCCTTACAATTACATTAAAGGCAAGGCACTCAATTAACTTGTTTTCAATCGAATTTATGTTTCCCAATTCAGCACAGGTAACTTATATATATTAATAACATTGTATAAACTTTATAAAACACTCACTGGAGATGTCGGGGAAAGTAGAATCAGAATCATTTGTTTACTTTCTATTGATTAAATGATATCAAAATGTACCCAAACTTTATCCTACACCTTTTTATTTATAGGAATGATTGATTATAATCAATAGTCTACCGTGGTCATGAATAAAACCAATTCTTTGCCCTCCAATCGTGAGCCAACGAACAAAGTCAATCAGGAAAGAGCAATGCCTTGAATTAAACCCACCATTTCACTCTTTGCAAACAGCAATAGTTCTTATTTATATAAAACCCCTCCTTCTTTAGCAACGTTCCATTTATATTATTATCAAAATGCGATTAAGGCATCATATGTTTCAGAAAATATGAATTGAATCTGCTGAACAGTTTTGCAATCAATATTATGTAACGGAGGAAGGTCCTTATTTAGAATATATTATAAAATAGTCCATCTATTTTTTAATTACTCCGATCTACTCAATTAACAGTAAGTAAACATTCAATGCATTTTAATTTGAAATACTTAATTTCCCTAATATGTAAGAGAATTACAAAACTATTAAAATACCTTTCCCGTCCCTTCTAATGTACGCCCATTCTACATTACACACAAATAAACACTTTGCCCACTTGGATTTACAATTAAAAATGAGACAAAGGGCCCATTTCTTTCCTTTTAAGTCAGTCCTAAAAAAATATAACATCATCTTTCGCCCGCTCTTTATTCCCGAGCATCGGATGTCAATTGAATCTCTTGAGAGCATTGCTCTGTTAATAAACAGTTTACAACATGTAATAATTATTTAAATAATGCCAATTTATCCTTTTCTGAAGACTCTATGCAAACAATATCATTACTCCTCATCAGATAAGAGATTAATCCATTGATAGGTCACTAAAGTCAGATTACTTCACACCATGTTTGTATCAAATGTCAAGACATTATGACAGCAGAGCACAGCTTATCTTTTTCTTTACATTAGAGGCTCCATTGTAATATTGCATTGCATGACAGTGTTTTGAATTAATGCACACAAGAAGTGCAGTGTACGTAATTTTACACAGGAGGAACAGCCGTCACTATCATTCGATTGGGAACTGTCTGTACAAAACCAACCGTACTTAGTCCCAAATTGACTCCCAGTGATTCTAATCCGTCTAGGCCGCTGTTAAAACATTTGGATGGCCATAGAGGCCTAGTCAAACCAAAGACTTCTCTGCTGCAGTCCATAGAGGACTCGTTAAGAGATGCGATGGTTGTGTCAGACCGTACTGGGTGGACAAGTGGATATGTTATATACATATTACATTTCAGGAAGTTCCTTCCTTGGAAGTGCCCAGGAATGCGACTTATTCATTGAATCAACTTCCAATACATATTATTATAACTCAGGTTTGTCTATTTTTTCATTTATTAATTAGCTGATATTCATTTTAATTAATATGAAATTAATTATATTTGCGCATGATACGTGACATGTTTCCCAACTCCACCAAGTTCAGGAAATTCATCGTCTCTGCCCCTCCTTTCACTGAAATTCATCTTCAAGTCAATGAATTTCAGATTGAGCACTTCCCGTTCGATAACCTTTATTGAGTTATCGACCTTCTTAATTTGCTCCTCAACAAACTCCAAGCAATCCTTAAATCTAGCATCGGTTTCAATTCCGATTTGAAACTTCTCCATCGCCTTGAAGAATTCGACCTTAGCGCACTTTAATTTTTCTTTTGCTAATTCATACTTCCGTTTATCTCTATGCTCTTTCGCATCTCTCATCAATTCCAGCCCTCTCTCTTGATACTCCAAGCCTTTATTGAAAAGCTCATTGCCTTCCTCTTTCCACAGCACAAGTCTTTCGTATCGTTTTAGACTTGGATCATCGGGACATATCCTTAAACCCTCCCTGACTTTGCACAAGACTCTCCCAAAGGTTTCCTTGGCCTCTTCCGATCTGTCGTTTTCCTCCACATCATTCTCTATATCCCAACCAGCTTTCCAAAGATCCCCAACTGAAGATAAGATGAATATAATAGTCTCTGCTTTCTCTTTGTTCATTGCATGCAAGCTCTTCTCTTTTGAAATCTGAGAAATTTTGCATGCGGCCTCATATTTCTCCAGAGCTGCCTCGTACTGCCAATTAGCAAACAGCTTGTCTCCCAGAGACTTCAATCTCATCGCTTCCATCTCACTCTTTGCCTCGCTTAGTCTGCTGCAGTATTTGTTCTTCATTTTCATCACTCGGGACTTTGTAAGAGCCGCCTGAAACTGTTCCAAAGCCATAGCCCTATCACCAGTGCACATTGAATAACTAGTGCATGTTTCATATGCCTCTCTGTATTTCTCGGCAGCCTCCGAATATTTCTTTTGTTCCAGTAGTTTATTCCCTTGCTCGTTCAGGTCTTCAGCCCATCTGATTCGGGCATTATGTTTTCCAGTAATAAATTCTGACATTTTGATATATCCACTGGTGCACGATATGCAGGCTTGATTGAATTTCCTAAAGGCTTCTTCATATCTCCCTTGTAAATTCAACCAATAACCTTGTCTACTCATGTTCTCGGCCTCACAATTTCTACTGCCTATTTCATTAGCTTCATCAATAGATATCTCTCGGCCACTACTAGCATCAAAATAGTGCGTTTTTTTGGTAGTACAGATGTCACCGTCAAATAATGCCTTATCTACCAAGTAAAAGAAACCTGGAACGATGAGGAGTGCGGCGAATGCTTTCATTGTGTCTTTTATTTCGATACGATAATGAATTTTAACCACGCCGTAATCCGTACTACGCTCATACGTCGTCAGTTCATGACCAATGGCTTGGCGTACACTCATCCTTGATCTAATTGCATACTCGCTGTAGTAACTTATATGATTCATCTTCCTTCACACGTATTTCCAACTTCAAAGGAGCCACTCAAATAATTCGAGTTTTCACAACTCACCGATCAAATTTGGGAACTTACCTAAAACCAAAGCACCGGGAATGGACGGTTACACGATATAAATATATGTGCCGCTTCCCAATTAACAGTCGCGAACCGAGTCAGCTTTTGCCGGTTATTATTCAAGGTCTCTCGTATCGCACCGCTATCACGAACCACGACTTATTAGCTGGGTGGTCTGATGTTCAGTAGAGTGCCAATCACTATCACTTCGCCTAGTTGCCATTTGCATATGCAAAAGGAGAGAAATCATTATTAGTCTACATCGGCTTGTGTCATCAGATTTTCTTACTTTAATTATTACTTAATACTTTATTCGTTTTGAGAAAATGATAGAACCATAAACTATACAAACATGCGATAACTAATACTACCAGAGCATGCCGAGATAGGTTTTCTTAATGCACAATAAAATAACAACGGAAATATTTGTAATTACCACAATAACCTTAATAATTTTGAAATTTTAGATTCGCTTTGACCCTCGAGGTGTATTTACGGACGTGTGATCTTCATTGGTGAGTTTCTAGATTAATATCCTCATGAATTAGACGCTTAGAGATAAATAAACTAATACATACATGGTTCCATACCTCATAAATAAAGGTTTGTAGGAATCGCGAGGTGGTATATTATTAACAAGAGAGTGAATAGCTCTCTTTTGGTACAGAACATTTGTGTAACCAATGGAGAGACACACCATTACTCATCACCATACTTGATATGACATTGAAAGAAGGTATGGTAGTGTTAAATGAAACTCATTTGAAATGAAACTGCTGAGCTTTCTTAAAATATAAACAGGATTAATAATATTCCATTTAAATTATTCCGAGGAAGATTCTACAGCATATTGCCAATTTTGGCAGCGTCAACGTTTTGAGAGAACAAATTTCCTTAAACAGCGTCAAAGATAAAAATATTTAGTGTCTGGAGTAAAAGGTAGAATTTGTTTTGCATTACCTAATGAGACAATATGAGAGAATTCCTCGATCAACTCCTTCAGACGTTTCTTTAGGACGGAGGAAATGTCTCTTCCTTAAAATACAGAGTATTCCGCAAAATGTGCACCGAGAACTGTGTCTTATTGCGTCGTTCCATACGCCAAAGACTCCACCATTACTGTTTACAGAAAGTGAGCATCGATATTCGCACCTGGGTGTTATTTTGTGATACGTGGCGCGGAGTATGAGAAAGTATTGCTTCGGAACTTGTATGATTATATTTATTGTTTGCTTAATTATCGTTTCGTCAAGGTGACATGCTAACTTTGTTAAAAATAGTCGGCTCTCAAAAGTCTGCAATTGATTCAAATAAAAGTGAAGGTCTATGAGTGGGTCACATACGAAAAAATATTTCTATTACTGAACTCCGTCAAAGCAAGAATTCCATATTTCAACCATCATATTACATGTTGAATTTACATATCTTAATGGTCCTTGATCAATATTTGTTCTTTTTAGTTGTTTAATCAGCCTGGCAGCGCGATTGGTTTGGCTTTCCAATGGGAATGCATTCTGCTCTTTCACTTCTTATGATGAATGTTTGTTCTTATTAAAATATGATAATTTTTCTAATTCTTTCCTAAAAATATGTGAAGAATGAAGTAGACAATATACCATACCATGAGTTATGTGTATGGGTAGAATCGATTCTTATTCAAATGATTATTTGTTGAATAATATTATAAAAAGTGTAAACAAACATAAATTATTATTCAATTGAATAAGTGGCATCCCTGGACAGAGGCAATAGTAATTAAATTAATATCCTGAAATATAATATACATATAACATTTCCACTTGCCCATCGAGTACCCTCGGAGACACTCATCCCATCTATTTATGATTCCTCCATAGATGGAAAAATTCAAATGCACACAATAACTACCCAACCAATTTATATTTATTTCTTCTCGTAAAAAATATAATGTTATCACACCAGAAAATAAATACATAGTCACTCCGGCTAATTTAATTACAAAAGAAATTGGATATTACAAATTGTAGTGATACATGTCATGCAAGTAATTTAATATTAATTTAATTGCATGCTCTGCATAAGCAGGAATGGTCTTCATTCCACGATAGAGGTGTCTGTTGCGTTTATGACGCCCAGAGAACAAGCAAGGTCATCGTGGGTGAGATCCGGTGACTACCAGATGTCAAATCTGTGATGTTCTCTCCATGAGGATACGCCCTATCGATTGGGGGCCAATGGAGTTGGCCTTGGTGCCAGGTATGGTTCATCTGGAATGGAGTAAGTGGCCATTAATGAAGACAAACGCGTAGACCATGGACAGCATCCAGGGGCAGCCCTGAGGTAGGCTGCCCTTGACAGAGTCCAGAGAGACGAAATGAGGACCAAATGAGGATAGTCACTTACTCTTTCCAATCCTGGAGGATCAAGCAGAGAAGGCTGCTGCCCCTTTGCTCCGTCAATGACATACTGGTACTGATGACTGGACCTGTCTCATTCCAGCCGGTGACATGTAGATCCAGCTGGAGCCATAGCGAGAGAGCCCAGGGAGGGAAGCAGGAATGGAATGGTCGTCCATCTTCACGTTGAGAGCTGGCTGAGTGTTCTTCTTTGGACGAGAGAGAGTGCTCCTTGTCTCTTGCGTTGCGGTGTGCTCATTCCTCCAGGCATGTCTCCAGGAAGTGAATACATTCAGACAGAGTGCACCGTGGGCATAATGTGGACGTCTGGACGTAGACGTAGATAGGATCAAGGGAGGGGGAGACTATAAGCAGAGTCCTCTTGTCCCCTCGCCTAATTGATACCTCAGGGATGTCGGGACTTGGACATTGAAGAGTGGAAGATCCTGAAGAGATACTGTATCTTTCACACCAGACTGGATCAGCTATTAAAATGAATCAGGCATCCGTGAAGATGGTATGAAGTTTTGGTACTTGCAGGAATTACAGCATTTTTGTCTGAGAGCTGGACCGCCATGTCTCTACACTCATTCAAGATTGTCGCTTACATCCAAATTGCTTCTTTTGGAAATCTGACGTTTGAGTGGAAACCTGTGCCTATCATGTCCCTTTTGAAACACAGAAATTGATGAAGTTTACAGGGATGAGCAGTCATTCTTCGCTTTAAAGACAATCTGTCATTCTGAAAAAGGTCACTAAGAGTCATGCAGAGTAGGGATTATCAAACATTCCACACTTCTTGTCAAGAAGATCACTGTCAACAGCTAGATTCTTCCTTTGGAGCAGATGGAGGATGATCGCTTCGGTGGGTCGGAGCTGACACATTCAGTCACAGATATCACTCCATCCACTGCCAAGGCGATAGATGCAACCATGAAATGGTAATTGGCAGAGGGATTTCAACAGGGCTATCAATCACAGGAGGTTCCAAGGTTGAACTGTTCACAGAGTGACATTAATGGCCCCTAATTGCATGGGTAAATGTTGGTGCTGGCTGATGGTATTGTACCAACACTCACAGGAACAACACTGGCACATTGTCAACTGTCCACCAAGAGTCTTCTCTGGAGATGGACCCAGAGGTCACACTGATTCGGGAGAAGTCCAGTGCGTTGCAGTCACAGGAAGCATTAAGTGTAGGAGTGTTTATTGTTGAAAACCTTTCCTTCGCACCTTGACCTCACTATGTCTTGGTTGAAAGGAAATTGGGAACTGGAAGATACATTAGATCTCCTAATGATGATTTCCAAGGGCATCTCAACTCTCCCCTTCCAACCGATTCCATCAAAGCATCTTTGCCTCCATTCCCTCACCCTCTCTTACTCCTCGACCCCACTCCAATCATACATACAGTTTACTCATTGAGTTCCCCAGTCTTCACTTGAGGAAGACACTGATTGCTCAGACATACATTGAATCACAGTTATTATTACATTACTCTTGCAACATACAAAAGTTAAATGATGCTTTTTGGTACTTCACAAACACTATGAACAATATACACGTTCTTAATACCATCCGTGTGATAACTCTTGATTTTGTGACCACGACTGAATACATTTCAAAGAAAACCAAAGCATTTGAAACATTTTAGTTCCTAAAAAAGTATATACCAAGGGTTATTACCCAAAAATATTTCGAGGTGTATATTATTAATATAAATTTTACATCCTGGGAGAACAATATCAGTGATTATTCACAAAATGAATCACCTTGTAAGCGTATGACCCGGAGTGTACAGTTTCTATCAAATAATTTCCATTTACATTAAATTCACGTTTAGTGACCCAACATATATCTTAAAATATGTACAACAACAATATATATAAACATACAAATCTGAACATCAACATTACAACTTGAAATTTCACTAATTTTAAGTCAAACTATATACCATATCATCGCAATATTATAAAATAATTTAATAATTTTAAATGCAAACAAAGGGTCTCTGAAATACAAGTGTGCAGTGGGCTGTAAGAACACACTGTGTATTATGTGTTAGGCCTTAGGTCAGCACAGAATGCATTGGACTAATGCCTTAAAATTACAATTTCAAAAAATTGCAGAGGTTGTGGTGATACTAACTTTCGACAGAGTCTTCCGCTATTATGGATTACAATGCAATGAAATCAAAGCGTAGAAATCATTTGCATTGATTGGGGTCATCGGAATAATATGCCCATCTTTAGCAAGCGATAGGATTTGTACGCTTTGGAATCATTGCAATGTTTACATAAACATCTCGCACAATTTGTCTCAATTTGGACCAAAAGACAGATTGCATTTCTTTCATTTGTTTTAAATGAAACAGATTATGGAATACAACGCTAAATGCATTTTATTAAAAATATATATCTTTCAAGAAGACTCAATAGACACAAAGAATGTCTTTCCGTCACCACACTGTAAGTATATCCATGGCCATAGTCTATAAAGTAAAGAGAAAAGGTTATCTGGAATACATTTCCTCCAAACGTTCACTCTTTGTGTCCTTGTAGACTTAATTGCCCGGATGAAATCAATCATCCAGCGGCCGTGGCCACCAAAAGTGTAAATGGAAGCAATTTTTGGAAAGATATATATTTTATTCTCCAATTAACAAACGTTGTAAGACTAATGCTATTCTCACTTTGAAGGGCATTCAAGAACAGCTGAGCTCACATGTGAAATGCAATGGGCCATCTGAAATGCATCACAGACACACGAAATGCCTAAACACATGTTGGTATCTGATTGGAAGAACAGTGACACAAAGATGCTGAATTACTGAATTTATGGGGAACTGTTGTACAAAGTAAAAACTATAATTCACAAAGGAAATAGGAATACATTGGGCACAATTACATACCAACGAACAATAAAACACTGAGCCCTGCAATTACATTATGGGCAAGGCACTCAATTAACTCGTTATCAATCGAATATATGTTTCCCAATTCAGCACAGGTAACTTATATATATTAATAACATTGTATAAACTTTACAAAGCACTCACTGGAGATGTCGGGGAAAGTAGAATCAGTATCATTTGCTTACTTTCTATTGATTAAATGATATCAAAATGTACCCAAACTTTATCCTACACCTTTTTATTTATAGGAATGATTGATTATAATCAATAGTCTACCGTGGTCATGAATAAAACCAATTCTTTGCCCTCCAATCGTGAGCCAACGAACAAAGTCACTCAGGAAAGAGCAATGCCTTGAATTAAACCCATCATTTCACTCTTTGCAAACAGCAATAGTTCTTATTTATATAAAACCCCTCCTTCTTTAGCAACGTTCCATTTATATTATTATCAAAACGCGATTAAGGCATCATATGTTTCAGAAAATATGAATTGAATCTGCTGAACAATTTTACAATCAATATTATGTAACGGAGGAAGGTCCTTATTTAGAATATATTAGAAAATAGTCCATCTATTTGTTAATTAGTCTGAACTACTTATCAACAGTAAGTAAACGTTCAATGCATTTTAATTTGAAATACTTAATTTCCCTAATATGTAAGAGAATTACAAAACTATCAAAATACCTTTCCCGTCCCTTCTAATGTACGTCCATTCTACATTACACACAAATAAACACTTCCCCCGCCTGGATTTACAATTAAAATGAGACAAAGGGCCAATTTCTTTCCTTTTAAGTCAGTCCTAAAAAAATATAACATCCACTTTCGCCCGATCTTTATTCCCGAGCATCGGATGTCAATTGAATCTCTTGAGAGCATTGCTCTGTTAATAAACAGTTTACAACATGTAATAATTATTTAAATAATGCCAATTTATCCTTTTCTGAAAACTCTATGCAAACAATATCATTACTCTTCATCAGATAAGAGATTAATCCATTGATAGGTCACTAAAGTCAGATTACTTCACACCATGTTTGTATCAAATGTCAAGACATTATGACAGCAGAGCACAGCTTATCTTTTTCTTTACATTAGAGGCTCCATTGTAATATTTCATTGCATGACAGTGTTTTGAATTAATGCACACAAGAAGTGCAGTGTACGTAATTTTACACAGGAGGAACAGCCGTCACTATCATTCGATTGGGAACTGTCTCTACAAAACCCACCGTACTTGGTCCCAAATTGACTCCCAGTGATTCTAATCCGTCTAGGCCGCTGTTAAAACATTTGGATGGCCATAGAGGCCAATTCAAACCAAAGAATACTCTGCTGCAGTCCATAGAGGACTCGTTAAGAGATGCGATGGTTGTGTCAGACCGTACTGGGTGGACAAGTGGATATGTTATATACATATCACATTTCAGGAATTTACTTTTATCATTACAGCCTCTGTCCAGGAATGCGACTTATTCATTGAATCAACTTCCAATACATATTATTATAACTCAGGTTTGTCTATTTTTTCATTTATTAATTAGCTGATATTCATTTTAATTAATATGAAATTAATTATATTTGCGCATGATACGTGACATGTTTCCCAACTCCACCAAGTTCAGAAAATTCATCGTCTCTGTCCCTCCTTTCATTGACCCTCATCTTCAAGTCAATGAATTTCAGATTGAGCACTTCCTGTTCGATGACCTTTATTGAGTTATCGACCTTCTTAATTTGCTCCTCAACAAACTCCAAGCAATCCTTAAATCTAGCATCGGTTTCAATTCCGATTTGAAACTTCTCCATCGCCTTGAAGAATTCGACCTTAGCGCACTTTAATTTTTCTTTTGCTAATTCATACTTCCGTTTATCTCTATGCTCTTTCGCATCTCTCATCAATTCCAGCCCTCTCTCTTGATACTCCAAGCCTTTATTGAAAAGCTCATTGCCTTCCTCTTTCCACAGCACAAGTCTTTCGTATCGTTTTAGACTTGGATCATCGGGACATATTCTTAAACCCTCCCTGACTTTGCACAAGACTCTCCCAAAGGTTTCCTTGGCCTCTTCCGATCTGTCGTCTTCCCCCAAATCATTCTCTATATCCCAACCAGCTTTCCAAAGATCCCCAACTGAAGATAAGATGAATATAATAGTCTCTGCTTTCTCCTTGTTCATTGCATGCAAGCTCTTCTCTTTTGAATTCTTAGACGTTTTGCATGCAGCCTCATATTTCTCCAGAGCTGCCTCATACTGCCATTTAGCAAACAGCTCGTCTCCCAGAGACTTCAATCTCATCGCTTCTACCTCACTCTTTGCGTCGCTTAGTCTGCTGCAGTATTTGTCCTTCATTTCGCTAACTTGGGACTTTGCAAGAGCCGCCTGAAACTGTTCCAAAGCCATACAATAGTCTCCTTTCCCGAATAATTCCATGCCAGCCAAATTCGCTCTTTGAGCGTCCAACTCATTCTGGGCTTTGTTCATGCTGGCCTCATATCTCTTCCTGTGAAATTCAACTCCCGATTTACAAAAGGCTTCTTGATATTTCCTCATGGCACTCTCATATTTGCCTTCGCTGTAATCCTCATCCCCTTCTCTTTCCAAACCGTTTGCATCTAGTTCGCATTGGCATTTCTCAGCATTCTGTGAAAATATCTCCTTATTTATGTAGCTGGCGGTGCATTTTTCAAAGGCTTCATTGAATTTTCGTATCGCTCCTGCATAATCACGTAAGTTAAGAAAGGCGTCTCCCCAAGAATTGAACGTCTCTGCTAGATTATTCTTGGCATGGTCATAATCGCTGTCGATTGCTAATGCCTTCTCAAATAGTTCAACTGCCCTTGAATAATTACCTTGCATCCTGTTACAATTTCCTTCATTGAAGAGATAACGTACTTCCAAATCTTTCCTATCACCAGTGCACATTGAAAAACTAGTGCATGTTTCATATGCCTCTCTGTATTTCTCGGCGGCCTCCAAATACTTATTTTGTTTCAGAAGTTCATTCCCTTGCTCGTTCAGGTCTTCAGCCCATCTGATTCGGGCATTATGTTTTCCAGTAATAAATTCTGACATTTTGATATATCCACTGGTGCACGATATGCAGGCTTGATTGAATTTCGTATAGGCTTCTTCATATCTCCCTTCGAACATCAACCGATAACCTTGTCTACTCATGTTCTCGGCCTCACCATTTCTACTGCCGATTTCATTAGCTTCATAAATAGATATCTCTCGGCCACTACTAGCATCAAAATAGTGCGTTTTTTCGCTAGTACAGAACTTCCCGTCATTTAATAAATGATCAAGATAGTAGAAGGCACCTGGAACGATGAGGAGTGCGGCGAATGCTTTCATTGTGTCTTTTATTTCGATACGATAATGAATTTTAACCACGCCGTACTCCGTACTACGCTCATAAGTCGTCAGTTCATGACCAATGGCTTGGCGTGGACTCATCCTTGATCTAATCGCATACTCGCTGTAGTAACTTATATGATTCATCTTCCTTCACACGTATTTCCAACTTCAAAGGAACCACTCAAATAATTCGGGTTTTCACAACTCACCCATCAAATTTGGGAACTTACCTAAAACCAAAGCACCGGGAATGGACGGATACACGATATATTTATATATGTGCTGCTTCCCAATTAACAGTCGCAAACCGAGTCAGCTTTTGCCGGTTATTATTCAAGGTCTCTCGTATCGCACCGCTATCACGAACCACGACTTATAAGCTGAGTGGTCTGATGTTCAGTAGAGTGCCAATCACTATCACTTCGCCTAGTTGCCATTTGCATATGTAAAAGGAGAGAAATCATTATTAGTCTCATCAACATACTTTAAATGACATTGAAAGAAGGCATGGTAGTGTTAAATGAAACTCATTTGAAATGAAACTGCTGAGCTATCTTAAAATATTAACAGGATTAATAATATTCCATTTAAATTATTCCGAGGAAGATTCTACAGCATATTGCCAATTCTGGCACCGTCAACGTTTTGAGAGAACAAAATTCCTTCAACAGCGTCAAAAATAAAAATATTTAGTGTCTGGAGTAAAAGGTAGAATTTGTATTGCGTTACCTAATGAGACAATTCCTCGGTCAACTCCTTCAGACGTTTCCTTTAGGACGGAGGAAATGTCTCTTCCTTAAAATACAGAGTATTCCGCAGGATTTTCCGCCAAATGTGCATAGAGAACTGTGTCTTATTGCGTCGTTCCGTACGCCAAAGATTCCACCATTACTGTTTACAAAAAGTGAGCATCGATATTCGCACCTGGGTGTTATTTTGTGATACGTGGCGCGGAGTATGAGAAAGTATTGCTTCGGAACTTGTATGATTATATTTATTGTTTGCTTAATTATCGTTTCGTCAAGGTGACATGCTAACTTTGTTAAAAATAGTCGGCTCTCAAAAGTCTGCAATTGATTCAAATAAAAGTGAAGGTCTATGAACGGGTCACATGCGAAAAAATATTTCTATTACTGAACTCCGTCAAAGCAAGAATTTTATATTTCAACCATCATATTACATGTTGAATTTACATATATTAATGGTCCTTGATCAATATTTGTTCTTTTTAGTTGTTTAATTAGCCTGGCAGCGCGATTAGTTTGGCTTTCCAATGGGAATGCATTCTGCCCTTTCACTTCATATGATGAATGTTTGTTCTTATTAAAATATGATAATTTTTCTAATTCTTTCCTAAAAATATGTGAAGAATGAAGTAGACAATATACCATACCATGAGTTATGTGTATTGGTAGAATCGATTCTGATTCAAATTATTATTTGTTGAATAATATTATAAAAAGTGTAAACAAACATAAATTATTATTCAATTGAATAAGTGGCATCCCTGGACAGAGGCAATAGTAATTAAATTAATATCCTGAAATATGATATACATATAACATATCCACTTGTCCACCGAGTACCCTCGGAGACACTCATCCCACCTATTTATGATTCCTCCATAGATGGAAAAATTCAAATACACACAATAACTACCCAACCAATTTATATTTATTTCTTCTCGTAAAAAATATAATGTAATCACACCAGAAAATAAATACATAGTCACTCCGGCTAATTTAATTACAAAAGAAATTGGATATTAAAAATTGTAGTGATACATGTCATGTAAGTAATTTAATATTACAACTATCAGTGCAGCATACATTACTTTGTACTTTAATCACAATTGTACAACCTGTTGCTGCTCATTTGACTTTAACAACTGTCAATTAATTTTGATATATAACAATATATAAAATAGTTGTAGATGTTTACATGATACATTTGTTATTTGTTTATGATGTAACACCATTCCTTAATAGTTTATGCAAAAAAAGTATGAAAAAGAATGTCAATTAATATAAATTAAAAAAATTAACAAAGATATTTACTGTATTCGAGAAAAATACAAATATAAACTCTCGATACACAACAAATTTAGTCATCTCCGCTAATTAATCTTTACTTATGAAAGTTGTAGTTGCGGAGGTTATTTGTTATCGAATGGAAGAAACAGTTCTTCAGCTGTAGAAGGCTGAAGGGATGAAAGCCGAATACTTTTACTCATGACTGAGGGCAGTGAAGAGAGAGGCAGTGAAGGGAGAGCAAACCAAGGCATATTGTGTCACCGCAACTATTGACGGGATAGAATAAACATTTGCGCAGGGC
The DNA here is from genome assembly GCF_022747635.1 of Hetaerina americana. Lineage (NCBI taxonomy): Eukaryota > Metazoa > Arthropoda > Insecta > Odonata > Calopterygidae > Hetaerina > Hetaerina americana. Next base: position 167,501 of record NW_027286592.1, on the reverse strand, counting down.
ATGCAAGAATTGCATGCTCTGCATAAGCAGCAATGGTCTTCATTCCACGATAGAGGTGTCTGTTGCGTTTATTACGCCCAGAGAACAAGCAAGGTCATCGTGGGTGAGATCCGGTGACTACCAGATGTCAAATCTGTGACGTTCTCTCCATGAGGATCTGCACTATCGATTGGGGGCCAATGGGGGTAGCCAGGGGCCCGGTGCAGTTCATCTGGAATGGAGTAAGTGATCATTAACAAAGGTATACTAGTAGATGATGGACAGCATCCAGGGGCAACCCAGAGAGAGGCTCCCCTCGACGGAGCCCAGGGAGATGAAATGAGAACCAAATGAGGATAGTCACTTACTCTTTCCATTCCAGGAAGATCAAGCAGAGAAGGTTGCTGCCCCTTTGCTCCTTCAATGACATACTGGCACTGATGACTGGGGGTGTCTCATTCCAGCCTGGTGTTCTCCTGAAGGCTCTGAGAGGGGACATGTAGAGTTAGTTGGATGCATTGCGAGAGAGCCCAGGGAGGGAAGCAGGAACGGAATGGTCGTCCAGGTTCACCCTGGGTGCTGGCTGTGTGATCTTCTTTGGACGAGAGAGAGTGCTCCTTGTCTCTTGTAATGCAGTGTGCTCATTCCTCCAGGCATGTCTCCACGAAGTGAATACATTCCGACAGAGTGCACCGTGGGTATGGTGTGGACGACTGGATGTAGACATGGATTGGATCAAGGGAGGGGAAGACTATAAGCAGAGTCCTCTCTTCCCCTCGCCTAATTGATACCTCAGGGATTTCAGGACTTGGACATTGAAGAGTGGAAGATCCTGAAGAGATACTGTATCTTTCACACCAGACTGGATCTGCTATTAAATTGAATCAGCCATTGGTGAAGATGGTATGAAGTCTTGGTACATGCTTGAAGCACAGCATTTTTGCCCGAGAGATGGACCGCCAGGTCTCTACCCTCAGTCGAGATTGTCGCTTACATCCAAATTGCTTCTTTTGGAAATCTGACGTTTGAGTGGAAACCTGTGCCTATCATGTCCTTCTTGAAACACAATAAGAGATGAAGTTTACAGGGATGAGCAGTCGTTCTTGGCTTTAAAGACAATCTGTCATTCTGGCAGAGGTCACTAAGAGTCATGCAGAGTAGGGATTATCAACCATTCCACACTTCTTGTCAAGAAGATCACTGTCAACAGCTAGATTCTTCCTTTGGAGCAGATGGAAGATGATCGCTTCGGTGGGTTGGAGCTGACACATTCAGTCACAGATATCACTCCATCCACTGCCAAGGGGATAGATGCAACCATGAAATGGTAATTGGTAGAGGGATATTGACAGGGCTATCAATCACAGGAAGTTCCAAACGTAAACTGTCCGCAGAGGTGACACTAACGGCCCTTTATTGCATGGGAAAATGTTGGTGCTGGCTGATGGAATGGTACTAACCCTCACATGAACAATATTGGCACATTGTCAACTGTCCACCAAGAGTCTTCTCTGGAGATTGACCCAGAGGTCGCACTGATTTGGGAGAAGTCCAGGGCATTGCAGTCACAGGAAGCATTAAGTCTAGGAGTATTCATTGTAGAAGACCTTTCCTTTGCACCTTGACCTCACTCGTTCAAGGTAGAAAGGAAATTGGGAACTGGAAGATACATTAGATCTCCTAATGTTGATTTCCAAGGGCATCTCCACTCTCTCCTTCCAACCGATTCCATCAAAGCGTCTTTGCCTCCATTCCCTCTCCCTCTCTTCATTCCTCGACCCCACTCCAATTATAAATACTGTTTACTCATTGAGTTCCCCAGTCTTCACTTGAGGAAGACACAGATTGCACAGACAGGCATTGAATCACAGTTATTATTACATTGCGCTTGCAACATAAAACAGTTTAATAATGCTTTTTGGTACTTCACAAACACTCTGAACAATATACACGTTCTTAATACCATCTGTGTGATAACTCTTGATTTTTTGACCACGACAGAATACATTTCAAAGAAAACCAAAGCATTTCAAACATTTTAGTTCCTAAAAAAGTATATACCAAGGGTTATTACCCAAAAATATTTCGAGGTGTATATTATTAATATAAATTTTACATCCTGGGAGAACAATATCAGTGATTATTCAAAAAATGAAACTCTTTGTAAGCGCATGACCCGGAGTTTACAGTTTCTATCAAGTAATTTCCATTTACATTAAATTCACCTTTAGTGACCCAACATATATCTTAAAATATGTACAACAACAATATACATAAACATACAAATCTGAACATCAACATTGCAATATAAAATTTCACTAATTTTAAGTCATATACCATATCATCGCAATATATAATATAATTTAATAATTTTAAATGAAAACAAAGAGTCTCTGAAATACAAGTGTGCAATGGGCCGTAAGAACACACTGTGTATAATGTGTAATGCCTTAGGTCAGCACAGAATGCATTGGACTAAGGCCTTAAAATTACAATTTAAAAAAAACAGCATAGGTTGTGGCGAGAGTAACTTTCAACAGAGTCTTCCGCAATTATGGATTACAATGCAATGACATCAAAGCGTAGAAATCATTTGCATTGATAGGGGTCATCGGAATAATTGGCCCACCCTTGTCAAGCGATAGGATTTGTACGCTTTGTAATCATTGCAATGTTTACATATACAACTCGCACAATTTGTCTCAATTTGGAACAAAAGACAGATTGCATTTCATTCACTTGTTTTAAATCAAACAGATTATAGAATACAACACTAACTAAATTTTATTAAAAATATATGCCTTTCAAGAAGACTCAATAGACACAAAGAATGTCTTTCTGTCACCATAATGTAAGTATATACATGGCCATAGTCTATAAAGTAAAGAGAAAAGGTTATCTGGAACACATTTCCGCCAAACGTTCACTCTTTGTGTCCTTGTAGACTTGATTGCCCGGATGAAATCAATCATCCAGCGGCCATGGCCACCAAAAGTGAAAATGGAAGCACTTTTTGGAAAGATATATACATTTTATTCTCCAATTAACAAACGTTGTAAGACTAATGCTATTCTCACTTTGCAGGGCATTCAAGAACAGCGGAGCTGAAATGTGAAATGCAATGGGCCATCTGGAATGCATCACATACGCACCAAATACCTAAACACATGTTGCTATCTGATTGGAAGAACAGTGACACAATGATGCTGAAATACTGAATACATGCAGAAATGATATAATACAAAGTGAAAAATACAATTCACAAAGGAAATAGGAATACATAGGGCACAATCACATATTATAGAAACTATTCATTGCTCTATATTAATTGACGCAAAGTGCGGAGGAATGTGCTTTGTGGTTATTTCACATTATTCCATCCATTGCCACATTCATTCTTTGCCATGTTCATATTTGCAAGGACTGGCAATGCAGGGCACTGTCTGCAATGACCACAAGGCAACACAATATCCACTGACACTTTATATAAACACCAATACCTTGAACATATTCTAACATTCCCAACCACACATTACCAACCATTAAAATAACTCAAGATCATTGATAAAATTGATGAAGCAATAAAGGAAATTTGTGTAGAGATCTCAATTTGGATGACCAAGGGCCGTTGTTGATTAACTTTGACTGCTGAAAAATAAAAGACTGGGCCCCTCATTACATTAGAGGCAAGGCATGCTTCTAATTATTCAATGATTGAATACATGTTTTCCATTTCAGCACAAGTCACATAGATATAATAACACTAGTTCAGTTAATTATAAAAAACACTTCCTTGAGGTGTCACTCCCTCAAGATGTCATGTAAAGTGGAATCAGAAATATTAACATAGTTCCTATTGATTGAACTATATAAAATTGTGTAAAATGTTTTCCTACATCTCTCGTTTTATATGTACCATTGACTATAATCAATAGTCCACCATTTTCATGATAAAAAACACATTTTTAAAACCTCCAATCATTAGCACATCGACACAATTTCCGAGGACAGAACAAAGCCTCAAAAGAAACTCACTATTTCACTCTTTGCAAACAGAAGTCCTTTTTACATATAAAAAATCCCTTCTTTTTAAGATGTTCCATTTACATTATTATAAACATGTGATAAACATACTAAGTGTTTCAGAAAATACGTAATATATTTCCTAAAAACTTGAGCAAAAAATATTGTGTAATGGAGAAAGGTCCTAATTTAGAAAATATTATAAAATTCTCCTTCTTTGGGTATATTAATCTGATGTTCTTAACCACCAGCAGGTAAACATTCTCTGTATTTTCATATAAAATACTTCATTTCCTTCGTCTGTAAAAGTAATAGAAAAAAATAAAGTCTTATCAAAATGCTTTTCCAATTCCTTCAAATATTGGTCCGTTCTACCTCACCTCAATTTCTTCCCTATTGGTACAACACCCACCGTACTTGGTCGAGACTTAGCCCCCAGTGATTCTCATCTGCTAGAGTCCCCAAGGAATCATTTTAATCCCCATAGAGGTTACCTATTGGATACAAAGGCCAAACAAAGACTTCTCTACAGCTGCATATCCAGGTATTGTAAAGGGATGGGATGAGTGTGCCCTGAGTTAAGATGGTGGACAATGGGAAATCATTAAATATGTTTTTCAGGAATTTTCTTGAAATATTAAAGGCTCTGTCCAGTGATGTGTCTTATTCATTGAATCGACCTCACATATATAGTTCATCATAACTCAGGTTTGACTATTTTTATCAATTATAAATTAGATAATGTTCATTTCACACATCATGAAATGAATTATATTTGGGCATGATACGTGACTTGACCCGCTTTCTCAGATAGTTCTGAATTATCTTCTTCTCTTGTCCTCCTTTCACTGAAATTCATCGTTAAGTCAATGAATTTCAGATTGAGCACCTCCTGTTTGATAACCTTTATTGAGTGATCCACATCGTTTATTTGCTCCAGAACAAACTCCACGCAATCCGTAAATCTTTTATCAGTTTCACTTCCAAGTCGAAACTTCTCAATCGCCTTGGAGAATTTATCCTTTGCGCTCTCAAACTTTTCGTTTGCTAATTCAAAATTTTGTTTCTCTCTAAGCTCTTTTGCATCACTCAGCAATTCCAGCCCTCTCATTTGGTATTCCAAGCCTTTATTGAAAAGCTCATTCCCTTCCCCTTTCAACAGCACAAGTCTTTCGTATTGTTTTAGACTTGGATCTTCCGGACATATTCTTAAACCCTCCCTGACTTTGCACAAGACTCTCCCAAAGGTTTCCTTGGCCTCTTCCGATCTGTCGTTTTCCTCCACATCATTCTCTATATCCCAACCAGCTTTCCAAAGATCCCCAACAGCAGATAAGATGTTTATAATAGTCTCTGCTTTCTCCTTGTTCATTGCATGCAAGCTCTTCTCTTTTGAAATCGGAGAAATTTTGAATGCGGCCTCATATTTCTCCAGAGCTGCCTCATACTGCCATCTAGCAAACAGCTCGTCTCCCAAAGACTTCAATCTCATCGCTTCTACCTCACTCTTTGCCTCGCTTAGTCTGCTGCAGTATTTGTCCTTCATTTTGCTCACTCGGGACTTTGAATGGGCCGTCTCATACTGGACCAATGCCTCACTATACCTCCCTTCATTCGACAGCTCTTCACCGCGTTGACATGCAATCATTGCCTCTAATTCCGTTTGTGCTTTCAAAATGTTGTCTTGGAGCAGTGTTCCCTTCTCTTTACTTTTCTCACGAGCTAGAGTGTAATTCTCCAGGGCCTCTCCATATTTCCCCTCTGAAAATGCAACATCACCTATTGCACTCAGAGCAACGCACATCCTACGCCTGCTATCCTCACTTTGCGCACATACACTTAAAGCCATCTCAAACTTAAGTACCGCATGTTTATATTTCATTATTTTCAAATCAACTTCTCGTTCCCCATCGCCTTCAATCGTTAACTGACAGCCGACCTCATGATGTATTCTTGCCTGAATTAATTCACCACTCTTCTTGTATTGTTCACGCTGACTTTCTACCTCAGACTTTTCAAATGCTTCTTTAATGCTACTTGCGGCCTCCGCTAACTTTCCCTGTTTGAGCAGTTTTTTAGCCTTGTCACTCAAAGCAATGGCATCCACTTCGACCTGAGCTCTGCACACATTTCTTCTGTACTCATGAGGAGCAGTAAGGAGTCGCATTATGAAATTATCACCCATCTTGGCAATGTTGGAAGTGTGCCATGCCTTTTCGTATTTTTCCTTTGCTTTAACAAATTCAGCAGCCGCAAATAAAGCATTGCCCTCTTCGTTGAACGCTGCAGCATCCAACTCTGCCTGCGCCTTTTCAATACACGACCGATAGTGCTCTTTGTTGACTTTCGAAGCATTCATTGCATCTTTATATTTATTCATTGCTTCCGAATAATTCCATGCAACATATAACTTCTCACCTTTCTCGTACATCTGCTTTGCTTTTATCTCCACTTGGGCTTCCCTCATTGATTTCTCATAAATACATTTCTCATTTATAAGCTTGGACTTTCCATGAGCTGCCTGAAAATGTTTCAAAGCCCTACTATACTCTCCGTTCCCAAATAATTCCTTGCCAGCCTCATGCGCTCTTTGAGCCTCCAATTCATTCTGGGCTTTATTCTTGCAGGTCTCATATCTCATTCTAAGAATTTCAATTCCCGATTTACAAAAGGCCTCTTGATATTTCCTCACGGCACTATCATAATGTCCTTCACCATAATCTTTATCTCCTTCTTCTTTCAAACCAATTGCATCTAGCTCGCATTGACATTTATTAGTATTCTGGGAATAAATCTTTTTATTTTTAAAGCTGGTTGAGCACTTTTCATTAGCTTGATTGAATTTTAATATTGCTCGTGCATAGTCGCCTTGTTTATATAAGATTTCTCCCAACGAATTAAATGTCTCTGCAAGATTATTCTTGGCATGGTCATAATTGCTGTCAATTGCTAATGCCTTGTCAAATAACTCTATCGCTCTTGCATAATTGCCTTGCATCCTGTAGCAATTACCTTCATTAGACAGATAACGTTTTTCTAAATCTTTCCTATCGCTAGTGCATTTATTATATGCCTCTCTGTATTTCTCGGCGGCCTCTGAATACTTGTCTTTTTCCCACAGTTCATTTCCTTGCTTGTTCAAATCTCTAGCCCAATCATTGAAGGTTTTTGCTCGATTATTCTTGGCATGGTCATAATTGCTGTCAATTGCTAATGCCTTGTCAAATAACTCTATCGCTCTTGCATAATTGCCTTGCATCCTGTGGCAATTGCCTTCATTGGAGAGATAACGTTTTTCTAAATCTTTCCTATCGCTAGTGCATTTATTATATGCCTCTCTGTATTTCTTGGCGGCCTCTGAATACTTGTCTTTTTCCCACAGTTCATTTCCTTGCTTGTTCAAATCTTCAGCCCAATCATTGAAGGTTTTTGCTCGATTATTCTTGGCGTAGTCATAATTGCTGTCAATTGCTAATGCCTTGTCAAATAACTCTATCGCTCTTGCATAATTGCCTTGCATCCTGTGGCAATTGCCTTCATTAGACAGATATCGTTTTTCTAAATCTTTCCTATCGCTAGTGCATTTATTATATGCCTCTCTGTATTTCTGGGCGGCCTCTGAATACTTGTCTTTTTCCCACAGTTCATTTCCTTGCTTGTTCAAATCTCCAGCCCAATCATTGAAGGTTTTTGCTCGATTATTCTTGGCATGGTCATAACTGCTGTCAATTGCTAATGCCTTGTCAAATAACTCTATCGCTCTTGCATAATTGCCTTGCATCCTGTGGCAATTGCCTTCCTTGGAGAGATAACGTTTTTCTAAATCTTTCCTATCGCTAGTGCATTTATTATATGCCTCTCTGTATTTCTGGGCGGCCTCTGAATACTTGTCTTTTTCCCACAGTTCATTTCCTTGCTTGTTCAACTCTTCAGCCCAATCATTGAAGGTTTTTGCTCGATTATTCTTGGCGTAGTCATAATTGCTGTCAATTGCTAATGCCTTGTCAAATAACTCTATCGCTCTCGCATAATTGCCTTGCATCCTGTAGCAATTACCTTCATTAGACAGATAACGTTTTTCTAAATCTTTCCTATCGCTAGTGCATTTATTATATGCCTCTCTGTATTTCTTGGCGGCCTCTGAATACTTGTCTTTTTCCCACAGTTCATTTCCTTGCTTGTTCAAATCTCCAGCCCAATCATTGAAGGTTTTTGCTCGATTATTCTTGGCATGGTCATAACTGCTGTCAATTGCTAATGCCTTGTCAAATAACTCTATCGCTCTTGCATAATTGCCTTGCATCCTGTGGCAATTGCCTTCATTGGAGAGATAACGTTTTTCTAAATCTTTCCTATCGCTAGTGCATTTATTATATGCCTCTCTGTATTTCTGGGCGGCCTCTGAATACTTGTCTTTTTCCCACAGTTCATTTCCTTGCTTGTTCAACTCTTCAGCCCAATCATTGAAGGTTTTTGCTCGATTATTCTTGGCATGGTCATAACTGCTGTCAATTGCTAATGCCTTGTCAAATAACTCTATCGCTCTTGCATAATTGCCTTGCATCCTGTGGCAATTGCCTTCATTGGAGAGATAACGTTTTTCTAAATCTTTCCTATCGCTAGTGCATTTATTATATGCCTCTCTGTATTTCTCGGCGGCCTCTGAATACTTGTCTTTTTCCCACAGTTCATTTCCTTGCTTGTTCAAATCTCCAGCCCATTTGTTTTTGGCATTATCTCTATCACGCATAAATCTTGACTCGTTGCAATATCCACTGCTGCACGTTGAGTAGGCTTCTTTGAATTTTTCATACGCTTCTTCATATTTTCCTTGTTCGAGCAACCTATTACCATCCCTACCCATTTCTTCAGATCGTCTATTCTTACTTTTCCTTTCGCTAGCTTCACTAAAAGATATCTCTTTTTCACTGTGGGCATCAAAATAATGCGTTCCTTCCCTGGTACATAAATCACCGTCATTGAATACTTGATCTCCAATGTAAAGTAGACCTGGAATCACCGTCAATCCACCTAAAAATGCCATTGTTTTTTTAATGTCGATACGATAGTGAATTCGAATTACGCCGTATTCCGTACTACGTTCATATTTTGTCACATCGTGACCAACGGAGTCGTGATTACTCATCCTTGATTTTATTGCGTCCTTGCTGTAATAACTGATATCACTCATTTTCCTGTACACAAGTATTTTCAACTGCAAAGGAGATACACAATTTATTCGCGTTTCGAACTACTTTGTCAATTCCCCGTCACATTTGAAGACTTGCCTTAAACTGAAGCACCGGGAGTGGCCAGATTCACGTTTACGTGTGTTGCTTCCCTATTCGCAGTCGCCAACTGAGTGAGCTTTTTTCGGAGAATTTTCAAGGTCTCTCGTATCGCACCAGGATTGCGAACCACGACTGATAAGCGGAGTGAGGTGTATCTAAAAAGTGCGATTTAAGAGCCCTTAGTCTCTTTTCTATTGGCGCATGAGATGAGGAAATGAAGTGTATTTTCGACGTCATATAAAATATAATGGAAAGGTCCATCGTTTAAATCAATGCCTTCTTCACTTACACACAACTCCTCATGATGAAAATCATTCAGCTCTTCTCATGAGATTTCTTCCTTGGTATATCTCTTACAATGTTGTGCCCGTGTCTGGGTTGGGAATGCAAGAATTTGGGATTTCATTATTTTTTTAAAATGTTTATTTTATTAATTCAAATTTGGGCAATTCATAATAACAGAAGCAAAATCCTCTGCCACCTCTCTACGGCGTTTTTTTGTAATGAATGATAATGTGCCTTTTTTAGATACGCTAATATTCAGCAGTTTATTCCGCAAAAACTTTGTACAGACATAAATGTAAACAATCCAATTCGCCAAACCTCCCACTGATAATGTGGACATAACAAGAGAGAAACGATATTCGCTACGTGTTTATACTTTTCGATGCTTGAATGAATGGCGGAATATGATAAAGTCTTCTTTATAAGACAAATGCATTATGTGCTAGCAAATTAAGAATAATTGGCGAAGGCTCAGCCGAAGATTAGTAAAATGGATATTTGTGAAGAACACGCTAATATCAATTTCCCTATTGAAGTTGCAATGCAAGATTTACTTCGATTTCTTGAAGGAGGTACTTTACAAACCAACCTTCTTCCTCAAGAATTTAGTAACTACTGCTCATAATTATCGTTTTGTAACGGTGCAACATTAACCCCACTATGAAAGTCAATCTTCTTCTGTATTAGTTCTCTCCATATGCACCTGACGCTGAGAGAATCCAAATTTCCTTCAACAAATTTTCATAAGTACATGCCGCAAAAGAGTGTACAGAAAGTGAGTTTCTACCAAGAAAAATGTATGTTTCTTAAGGATATATATTGAATTAGGTATTACTTCAAAATTCTTTTCGCATGTGAATACCAATTATGCTATTCCATACACAGGCGTTACGAAGACATTACCAAAACTTAGCAGTGCAGTGATTACGATTTGTTGGGTTTAGGAAGAAATAGCGACATGTCTGAAGATAATAGAGATTTTAATTACATGCGTTGAGTGCCAACCTTGATTAATCCCATCTTCATGAAGATGCAGCCATGAGGAGACAAAGACAGGAAGCTCGTACTTCGGCTCTTCCAGAACCAAAGATCTTTTATAGAAGTGATGGGATTTGAGAAAGAAGCAAAGATTAGAATAGGTAGTAGGACATGAAAGCCCACTTTCGCCATATCTTTTTAACTTATACATTAAATAGGCTATGGAAACAATTAAGGAGAAAACAAATAAAATTAAGATAAGTGGAAGAAAGATGTATTAGGCAATGCAGATGATATTGTGACCCTGGCAGAATCAGCCAATTATATAAATAGAACGCTCTCTTAACCCTGTCCAGAGCTTTGAAAAAATGGGAACTGAAAATAAATGTGAAGAAAACCAAAGTTACGATGGTATCCTGAAAACAAATGCACACATGCCTGACGACCACAAACAAAATGAACTTCAGAAGTACTCCTGGTGGGATGTGGAAGTAACATTCCCCCTCAACACGCATGCGTAGGTTTGAGGTTGTCACAGGGAAAGGTATTAATGTTCGTCACTACATTCAAGTTTTGTGTAAAAAGTATTGGAATGGATTTTAAGTAATGGAAGAATGAAGAACTTTGCCTGTAGAAGATGGAATTTCGGGATTCCTTACCGGAGTAGCACTTGCCATCAATTTTGAATGGTCGTGCAATTCATTTTGTTTCAATATTAGGCCTCTGAGTGTGCATATGAATGTAAAAGGACATAATAAAAGCTATTGCATGTTGGCTGACATAGACATTACAAATCCATGGAACGTGTTTTTCTCAGAGTGCATGATAAATTTCCCGCAAAATTAAGAAAGTCAAATGACCTTTTGTAATATACTATTACAAAGTAGTTTCCCATAATAATCAGGAGTTATCAGATATAAAAAGTAATATAATGATTTAATTATTTACTAAAACCTTTTAAATATGCGATTTAAATATATCAAATATTCTCATATATTTTTTCTTCCGTTTGTTGACGAGATTACAGTGCCGCCATATTTATTGTTTACATTTATCATGCCTCTATGTCAATTCGTATGATTTGGGAATTAGGCCTTAGTGTGGTGTAATTATGTATCCCATACATAAATATAATTTATGTAGGCTCTGTCTCTTTGTTGGTGATCAACTTATGGATATTTTCGAAGAAAATGAAAGTATAGACTTCATTGCTCAAGAGGCTATTGAGGATTTACTACAGTTCAAGGTAAATATGTTCTAATAACTACGTTAAACTGGTTTGCACCCCATTACGGAATGATTTTTATTGTATTTTCTTGTTTTATTTCCTTAAGTTATCTCTGATGATGCTCTTTATGGCGTAGACAATACCATTAATTAATTTCTCGCTCGGTGTCATGGCAGGTTTCAATCATCTATGACTACTTATGGGGCCGTTGTTTTCTTTCAATCTAGCGTACTTTAGGGACAGTTGCATTTGGATTTATCCTTAAGTGGTTTTGTTTGTTAATATTGTCTTGTGCTATATTTGGTGGGGTTTAAAAATGAAATTTTGACGACGAATGACGACAAATGTCTATCATAGATGAAGCCATTTAAATTCAGTGGACTAGTTCGGAACATTGGCTATGTTCAATTAATGCTTTTGTAAATGCATGACTTTTTCTTCTGTAATTAGCTCTTCGTGTTTAATCGCGCATAGCACGATAGTATCGCTTAAATGTTAGCAGTGTCACGAAAATTTGTTTCGTGACTGTGCTCGGTAGAAAAAAAAATTAAAAATGGGAAAAAATAAAGCACTGTTGTATCAATGGTGGAAGGTGAACTGTCGAGATGAATTTTTTCCGGCGAAAATAAGAATAGTTATTTGAAATAGTAGCTGTGAAGTAGGTAGGATAGATAAATTCAATGACTGGCGAACCACTTTCTGGAACAAAGAAGTAAACAATTGCTTGGTATTGTTACCGGAGTCGTTGGGCTGTGAAAAACTTTTAATTTTCATCCAATATTTATTGCTTTATTAATAGTTGTAAAACATTTTTCAAACACCGTGTCAACCCACTCGATGTTTGATAATTAGTGAGATAATCGAGTTGGAATAATTTATATACAAATGTTTAATTTTTGGCGAACTCAAATTTAAGTATTAGTCGAGTTTAAAATACCACAGATAGACTATCATGTGTGCGGGAAGTGATTGAGTATATAAAAAGAATATTGGATGTACCGAGAAGCAATTGAACGCGGAAATGATAATATTTGGTGAGGACGTAAATAGAAAAAGAAAGGAATTATGATATCATCGATTTTGTGTGGGATTTCAAGAGATGAATAAGAAAGAGGACCTACAGGGAGCGTTGCGGAAGTAATGAAATTATTTTTTTAAATTAATTTATTGACCAGATTTTCACAAAGACTTAAAATTCTCCAAAGTATTGTCTCTACACATTTTTCCAACGACTCTGCCATTATCGGTACGTGCCCTGGAAGGCGTCTTCGGTGACCTCTCGCAAAAGTTCATCGTCATATGTTATGGAAATTCCATAAAGTTACGCCTGGGACAACAAATTTTATGAGCTATATTTTTGTTGATTTTGTCGGTCGACAGCCGCCCAGAGCGTTGTTCCTCATGGACCTTCTCGCGGCCCACCGTAAAGGCCTTTAACCACCTCGAAACTTGTTAGTACGTGTCGTCCCTGCAAGCCATAGGAATCATTTTGTTAGTCTCCTATCGAGAGATTTTAATTCAGTTTTGCAAAAAACTGAGCAATCGCATAATGTTACTCGATTCTTTATTCCATTTTTTGCGTGACATCATTGGTATGTAGAGGTTTACCATAACTGAAGTCCTACCACTTTCACAACTTGGGGGGCACTGAGACTGCTTTCGCTACAACCCAAAGGTTGGTTTGGTATTGGTGATGGTAGAGTTCACCCAGTACTTTAAGCCCTATTTACGGCGTGTTGAATTCACACACTGGCAGGGTACTAATGGTGGCCAGTTCCTTTCCCTGTGCCGGTAATGGTTTCCCATGAAGATCTGGTATCCAAAAAATCACATAGCTAATTGGGTGGAGCTGTAGGTGACCAGAGAGGCGCCCCCGGGAATCGAACCCGGGGCCCAAAGAAACTGCCCCGCAACAGTAACTTTTAACGGAGTCATCCGCTGATGTGCATTTTAATTTAGCAGTTTCAGAGTGTAAAAATCGTTCGCCTTGACTGGGATTCGAACCCAGATCCCTCTCAATGTCCAGTCGAGTGCTTAAGGCAGTTAAGCTAAAAATTTCAGAGTTTAAGATGACTCCTCGATAGCTTAACTGGCTTAAGCACTGGGTCATACACACGGTCTTAAATCTATCATTTGGTTGTAATTGTCGGATTTGCCAATGTAGTTTGGGGGCCTAATTATATCTCCAAATATTATTATTATAAGGTAATCTACCGGGGTAGCTTTTTGGATGGACACAACTACCAAATAAATATTTTATTACTCCTAACAAAACACAAAATCCAGTATCCTACTCTACATCAGGTCCCTCTTCATCTCTGAGTACTTCCTTCCTCCCTTCATCCCCTATCCAAGACATCCCTATCCCCTGTTCCTTCCCTTTCCTCTTTTGCCCAACATTCTACCCTCTATCACAGTCTTCAACATCCCACTATTGCCAATCAATACCCCCTTCATCGATTTTTCATCTGCCTCCTCCTTAGTGATATCTCCCAACAAACCCCTCTCTTCGCCCACCATACCAAGTACTTCCTCGTTTGTTTTCTTCTCTGTCTATTTCACCTTCTCCATTCTTCATCCCACACACCTGCATATCTACAATAGCCTCCAGTCTACGTCTATCCTCCTGCTTCAATGACCACGTTTCCGCACCGTACATAGCTACGCTCCTTATCAAAGTTTTCTAACGAGTCTTTTCTTAATATCCTTACTCAACTGCCTCTCATCAACTCCCACCTCCTTTTCTGAAAGCCTCTTTGCCTAGCACAATACTTATCCTTACGTCCGTACTACTTTGACCGTGTTGGTCCAAAACACTTCCGAGATACGTAAACTGTTCTACCTGCTCTAGTTTAATTGCCCTCCTATTTTAATGTTTAGCTTAGCCTTTTTCTTTCTAGACAACCGCATAACCTTTGTTTTATTAATATTGATTCTCATCCCTTAAATCTGTGGCACTGAGTTTCCAATTCACTCAGCAATGCTTGCAACCCCTCTATTGGCTGACTGACATTAACTAAAGCTTGGTCATTCTATCAAACCTCACTGATTTTAAACAAATTCCCAACCATTACTTACATATTATTTTTTGAATAGTTACAATGAATATACTGACGTACGTCCCACTGGGCGATAAATCCGCCCCCTTGGCACTTATTGAAGGTTAAATAGCCCAGAGGACTCACTTTGCACTTGGAGTAGTTTAAATCATAGTTTCACTGTGTAACAAATAACTTGTTAACCTTCTAAACTGCATTATGGCAATTGGTATTTCAATGTGGCCGAAATTAATCCATACGAGCAATCCTCTAGTCAATGTAAGGCGAATGTTCCCTTCCCTGGATACCTTATTTATTTAGATTTGAACGGGAAATGCAGTCAGCTTAGGCATTTGATATCAGACAAGACTTCTGCGTACTGGGTGAAGTAAAACACTCACTTTAAAAATGGTCAAATCAGGAAAAATAAGAAGAAATTGCACTTTTTAATAGTTCCAGTTTATGCTCTCCTGTCTCAGTGCATGACTCAGCCTTCCTCTTTTGCCAAAATCTCATTATCCACCGGACAATAGATCAGTCTGCTGCTAATAAAAGGGGTTAAATTACGTAGAGACGGTGCCGCGCAAAGTACCGGACAATTTAAACAATTAATCCAAACATTTTTTCATCGTAATAGTCCAAATGTTTATAAAATTTTCTTTGCAAATTGTTTCAATGATCATGACTCATCCAATCAACGGTTATCGCCCACACTCTTAAATGACGGGCTCAATTCTTCGACTGAATCGTCCGCATGGTCCGTTTTAACATGCCACGGTCCGTTTCGGTGATTACTGTTTCAGTTATGACCCTCAATGATTGAATGTTTGGGCTTCAGCAAGCTTTTATTTGTAAATAAAAGTTAAAATGACAATAACCTTTAAATAGAATCTTAAAGTGGGAGAGAGTGAGTGAGAAGAGGTTAGTCTTTGAACAGCATTTGGTTTAAAATTAGGAATTCTATGAATTATAAGCATTGGTACACGGGAACAGGGGGGGGCTGCCAACATGCATTTTGGACCAATGAGAGAACGAATTTCAAATGATCCTATTGAATGAATTAACCCTGATATATTTACATATGTTTAGATGCTGATTTTTGAAATGTAACTACTCAACTTTCTTTATATATACGAGTGTCAGCATCAAAATTAGACCTCGGTCTTTCCCCTTTGCTCGGAAACAGTTACCGTAAGTTCCAACATGTAAAATCGGCATGCCTTTTGCGGACTGGGTACCACGGTTCTGATAATACTCCTCCGTCAACTCTCAGAAGCATGGATACTCAGTCTAATGTCATCAACTTGAAGCGTGGATGTTTTTAAATCTCATTTTTTTCCAGTTGTAAATGGTTTTTAATTTTGTTGCATGGCTTGGTCTTCTTGCCGAGTTAATTTCTAGGCATTAATTGCATCGTTTCCTCCCTCGGATTCGCAGGTCGTCAAGGAGACTGGTTGCCCTTGGTTGATGTGCCTCTCGTGTCTGGAGAAACTCACAGAGTTCCGTCTCTTCAAGCGTCGCTGTATTGAGTGTAAGTTCACCTTTGAGGAGCGCTATCTGAATGCGGAGGAGAGCGATGCCGTGGAAATCAAGCCGGAAGAGGTACGTCTTGATGCCGATTGGCATTGGTTAAAGTAACAAGGTCGTATTTTGACAACTGATGCCTGTTATTTGAAATTTATGGCGATGGAGCATTGAAGACTTTGTTTTGCAGAGGTTTGTTCTATAGAATACGAGACTGTTTGGCTAATTAATTGATTTTATAGGTTTCCCTTCCATCATGCTCGTATCGCCTTCAAAATAATTCTATTGGCTGTCAATACACACTGCTCCCAATGTCCTTTCCAGCTTTCGAATGCTAACAGGAATGCTTCTTTCAAGATAACCTTTTGAAGCCAGAAGTAATGAGCTCTGCAACCTCTCAGTTAAAGTAAGACGAGGGGGGAAGAAACTCCAATGGCCATAGCTGTCAATACATACTCCTCCCAATGTCCTTTCCAGCTGTCGAATGCTAACAGGAACGCTTCTTTCGAGATAGGCTTTTAAAGCAAGAAATAATGAGCTCTGCGACCTCTTAGTTAAAATAATACGAGGGGGGAAGAAACTACAATGGCCATAATAATTAGTCACAACTCACGAAACAACGAGGTAACTGACTAGCCTAACTGCCTTTGAGGGACTTCTGAAGGAGGGTGCTTTATTAAACAGTGAATTAATAGAAGACAAAGATGGAATATATAAGAAAGCATAGCTTGCTACGATTTGTGAGAGTACACTGAAGAACTCGAAACGAAATCAACGATTTAGACTTAAAATTGCAAAATAAAGTTGTTATTACCTCAGGTCGTGCATTCTTTGGAGTGACTACATATTTATTTAATGTATTTCCTTTTGGCTATCACTTCTATAGTTATATATATGATGAACGAAGATTGATAGGCTGTGATTGATTTTTTCAGATGCAGATTAAGGAGGAATATGAGGGAGAGAGTGCCGAACCAGAGAAAGTGGAACGGTCCCCATGCCGTAAGGAGTTGGAAGGGGATGAGGACTACTGTGCCGAAGACCATATCGGTACTCAAGTGGACTCGGATACCGGAGACGATGCTATCAAAAGCGAGACGCAGGAAGATGATACTGATGGCTTGTCGGGATCTCAGAAAATCATTTCCGTCGGTG